>NC_070610.1:80626901-80968151 GCF_027172205.1 Podarcis raffonei
GGCGGATGCGTTCACACGAGACACGGCAAAGCACTTGTGGAGGGCCTCTCTGGCCGTGTGAACGTGGCCAGTTGCCCCCGGGCATCCCAGAGCCAGCAGCCCCCTTGCCTGCTCCTCCAATCACCCCGAAAGGCGACCATAAGACGCCTCTTAGCCAGAAACCCCGCAAGATTCAGAAGTCGCCTTTTGTTTCCCATTCCCTTCACAACATTCAGGAGGATAAAAGTGGCCCTGGGTTTGTAACAGGAAGGTACAACCTCCGCGGGGCAGAATGCTCCTTCGCATGATAATCGCCGCCCCGCAAGAACACCGTCTAGGCTAGAGTCTCTAGACAGACGTTCAGCTTACCGGCCTAGGGCGCGAGGGTCTCTGAGCCTCCCTGCTCGCCGGCGCAGGCACTGAAGGCCCGGCCTCCTCGCGTGTCGGGCGGCGGAGCTGCGGGCCTGATCTGTGAACGAGGTTCCGACGCCCTGTTTCCCAGTCCCGCGGACCCCGCTGCCCGACCCCGCATCCTGACGGCCGGGTGGAACAGCAGGTGTGAGGCGCAGGCGGCGTCCTGCGCTGCCCGGGCCTGAGAAAGGCGCTGGCGGCCGGGTCGTGGCTGCTCAGGGCCAACCCAGGAGAGCCCCAAGCCGGGCCAGCCCCTTCCCGCTTGGAAAGGGGTCGGATGGAGCCGCCTTCCACCCCTCTATCGTCTCTTGGTCCCTTATGTAATCTTTTGCTTGTTTTAGGTTAACAAAGAACAAAGGAAACCTATAGAAGATAAATATTTGGAAAGTTAGAAAGAATCCGTCAGGTAAGGGGGTGCGGCATGCTCTTTCTAGAGCTGTAAAGGTTTGGAAAACCTTTTTTTAAAAAAATTAAAGAAATAAAATTGTCAGCTGCAACCCGAATAAGGCAGTACACCCCCCCCCGTTTTTCCGGTTGCCTTTTCTTCTCGGCCCAGCCTTCAAAGGGGAATCGGCCCCGATCCTGCCCGGGCTTTCGGAAGGCCTAGATGGTCTGTGGCTGAGGTTCCGCTCCTTTTGCCCGAACCCGGTCGGGCTCCTACTCCCCATTTCCCCCCAAGAAACCTGGAGACGGGCTCCAGGCTTGGCCAGGCCCCAAACCACCCTTCGGCGCCATTTCACGTCGGAGGAAGGTCTCTCGGAGATCATTGTAACCGTCGCGCGCAAAGCCACGTACCCAAAAAACCCCAGAATGAAAGCAGGAGCTCCCCGCGTAGAATCACCTAGGTATTGGGGGGTGCAATGCGGTGTGGTAGGGGGCTCCTCTGCCCACAGATCCCCCCATGGTTCGGATCAGGCCCAGCGCTTACAGCAGGTGAGGAAGCTCCTCCCGCGGACCCCAAGGCTTCCACCCCGAATAAATTCGCTTCTTGCGTTAGAGCCCCCCCTCTATAGTCCCCCCACCCTGTTAAAAGTTTTGCCCCACCCCGGAGCCGAAGTGGTTAAGCGCAGCTGTCACTCAGCGCCTGGCGGGCTGCGCGCCCCTCCGCTCGGGGGCCTTTAATCCCCGCTCGCCGTGATAGATGGGCCGTTTACACGAGCGATTAGGAGCGGATGGAGCCCGCCGTGGCCACAGCCGCGCGGGCGGGCGGAGCGGGGGGCGGCGGATGGGGAGAGCGCTCCGCCAGATGGTGACTTTCATGTCGGGACAATCCCCAGCGCGTCGCCTCATCTGCTTTTGCTGAGGGAGGGGAGCCTGGAAATTGAAATTTGGGAGGGTGGGGAATGAAAATCGTTAGGATCGGAACCGGGGAGGGGCTGACTTTGGTGTGAAGGCACCGCAAGAGTAAGCGGGAGGACGGGGCATTGTCTCCCGGGCGGGGCGCTCCAGGTTCCGGCCTCCGTACATTCCGGAGTCGATCCCAAAGGAACTCGCCTTCCTTTCCCAACCGGCGAAACTCCCTTATGGTTCTGGACAACAGGGGCGGGAGGCTCCTTTGGAAAGAGAGGACCCCCCCCAATCTCTCACGCCAGGAGAGCCTCCCTCGCCGCCCCTCGCGGGTTCCTTCCAAGCGGGTCTGCCTCACCGGCTCCGCTTTGCTCCCGAATTTCAGCGAAGCCACGCCGGAGTCTGGCAAGCGCCGCCGGCTGGGCTTTCTCCCTTTCCTCCTTTCTTAATTGCTTTCCCTTTCCATAGTTCACCCCTCTCTCAAGACCCGCGCTAAGCCGCAGGAGTGAAAAGGCGCCGGGCCTTCCCTCGCCTGCTCCTTCCTCCTGCCTTCCGAGAGTCCCCTGAGCGAGACCGGCGGCAGCTCGAAGGCGCATCGTTCCTGGCCGCCAAAGGCTCCGATCCCAAGACTTCTCCGAGCGGGTGGGTGACGGTCAGAATACAGTCAAAATGCTTCTTCAGCCAGAAGCGCACTGGATGCAGAAGAACCAGCAAAGCCCCATCAAGCGGCTAACACAACGCGGAAGGCGAGGCGGCTCCTGGCGTAGAGATGCGCAGCATCAGTTCTGAAAGGCAAACGCTATTTTTATTTGCATCTGTTGCCGCAGAAGTAGGTTCTTGGAGATCCTGATGCGGAGCGAGGAGAGTGGAAGGCCGCTGAACCGAGACTGGGGAAGAGAGGCGCTCCATATGGCGAGGAAGGGAGGTGCGAAAGTCCCGCGGGCAGCGGAGTTTTGACGCGGAGCCAGGAAGGAGGGAGCCCGCCGCCGGGGCTACAGATCCGCCGCGGCCTCAGGAGACCGCGTAGGAGAACCCCCGCTGCCTCTTGTCCTCTCTGAAGGGGGAGGGGGCAGGGAAAAGCAGGCGCACCCCAAAATCTAGTCCAAGGTAAAGCCACCCAAAGCGCAAAGTCTACAAGTCGGCCTTGCTCCCGCTTCCCCTCGCCAGCCGTGCGCCACTTTACCGTTGCCGAAAAGACGTGTGGACGTTTGCAACGAAATGCGAGAGAGATAAAGGCGGGGTTGCCGGGCTGGCTGCTTGCTCAGGGGCCTGCAGTCGCCGGCTCCCTCCCGCCCCCCGCCCCGGCTGCAGTCGCACATGCAGGGCGGCGAATGTCGGGGCGCAGCGGGGCCTTTCTCGTCTGGGCGCCGCGACCAAATCCATCCCCTCCTTTGGCGGTTTACGCGCAAGCTGATCTCCCGGATTCCACTCAGGGTTTCGCTTCTCTGCTTTAGCGCCTGTATTAGTTTTCGTTTGTCTGTTTTTAACGCTGCTGATTTTAAAATGTTGGCGCCTGGAGCGTCTTGGTTGACAAGGCGGACTAAGAGAGTTTTTATCCGCGAGCGAAGCCAGAGGCCTGGAAGGGCTGCCGGGCGCACGTCGGATAAACCATTTCTCCGACGGCGCGCGTCTGTTTGCTGCAGTGGGGCCTTGGAGGCTGGCGAGGGGCCCTTGCCCAGTGAGTCGGGGCCTGTTCGCCGGTGGCCCCGATCCCTTCTGTCCCTGGTTCCACAGAGCTCCTCTTAGCCGTCTTATCTCCCTCCTTAGCACTGACAATCCGTCCGTCGCCGCCTTCCAGTCCAGCGCCCGAACCTTCCTCGGCGCCTCTGCGGGAGGAGAGCTGTGGGCGCGGGTGGCGCGCAGGATTTGACTCGGGACTCCTCAGGGACAGCCCAGGGGAGGCGCTCTGGGAAAGGCAGGCCCAGGAAAGATTTCTAAGCCACAGCGGAAGTCCAGCTCGCCCGGGGTTGCCTCTTTGCTAGCCCTACAGCAAAGGAAACGGGGTTGTTTGTTTGTTTGTTTGAAATTATACTCTGCTTGATTGTAAAAAGCCTCAAAGTGGTTTCTAAAAAGAACGAAAAATAAAATTATCGATAAAAACAGTTATAAGCAACATTCGAAAAATTAAAACCACCCAAAAACTAAAATCATAAGAAAACAACACCAACATTTTACCTGAGTAGGTGTGTCTAAGCAAGGATGCGTTTAGCAGGCGCAGAAAAGAGCGCAGGGAAGGAGCCCGCCTGCTGTCAAGGGGCAGGGAGTTCCAGAGGACAGCGCTGCCACACTAAGAGATCGACTTCTTACGAGTGAGGAACGGGCATCGCCTGGCACCCGCCACAGGGCCAGATCCACGGTTCTTCCAGACTATTGTTGTTATTATTTTATTTATGTATGTATGTACTTACTACATTTATATACACCTCTAAATTCCAAGGAGCTCAAGGTGATTCCATGGTCTCCCCCCCCCCATTTCATCCGCACAACAACCCTGTGAAGGAGGTTAGGCGAAGAGATGGTGACTGACTCCGAGGTCTCTCTAGCCATTATGCCACACGGGCTCTCAGCCGTGGTCCAAACAGCTCAGTGTTGTCCACCTCCCTCTCTTTTCTCCTTACAACAGCCCTGTGAGGGAGGTTAGGCTAAGAAACAGTGACTGTCTCTTGGTCACCCGGAGCTTCCTGGCCGCGTCTGAGCCGCGATTCCTCCGCTCTTAGCCCTGCCTCTGACCAGGAAGTCTCGCTGAGACAAAGGACCGACAAGCCACTTTCCTCCCAAGAGTCCGCGCCTCCCTCCGGCTTCTGTCTCGCCGCTGCAGCTGAGGCCACAACCCAGCGGGGAGTCTAAGGCCCCGCCAGATGCACCTGAAGCACACAAAACCTCCGTTGCAGGGGGTTGGACTAGATGACCGCTTGGGACCCTTCCAACTCTACAGTCCCGCGATTGCATGAAAACCTCATGCCATAATGAAGGCCCAACAGACCCTTCTTCCCCCTTTTTTTCTGCAGCAGACTAAGGCGGGGCGCAACCTCTGGAAGAAAGAGGCGTCTTCGCCGCCCTGGCGTTATACGGGGACTCGGGGCGTGTTCACAGGGACACTTCAACCTGCAAGGAGAGTCAAATGCTCGTCTTGCCCTCCCTGGTTCCTCCCCACTCCTTGCCTCGTACAGACACTCCCCCCTCGACCCCCCCCCGCCGCCGCCCTGCACACCGTCTCGCATAATGCCCTGTGACACGCACCAGGAAATTGCTGCAGAGCGAAATCCTCGCAGACCCCCAGCTCCTTCTCAGCAGGTCTTGCATCTCTCCCCCCGCCCCGGTTCTCCTTCAGCATCTTCTCCCCCCCGCCGTCCCCACTCCCAGCTTATCTGGGGCGTTGACAGGGAAATTGAGTTAAGTGATGGAGAAGAATGTGCTCGTGGGGCGAGCAGCTCCATCCCAGGCCTTTAGATGCGTGTGTTTGTGTGCTCGCGTGCGCGTGTGCTAATCTCAGTTGTCAAGAGCGCGGGGACTAGCTGGGCTCTGCAGGCACTTCCTTAAGTGAACGGAGGAGCGCCTTGCGAAGACCAAGACGCCGTGGAAGGGCCCCTGGATCAGGACTTTTAAAACAATGGCTCTTGACGTAATTGTATATAAGCGATATTATTTGTAACCTTAGTTTTAGGCTAAGTGTGGATGCCCCGTTGGAGCTGGAAGGCGGGCGGCTCTGGGCTTGCCAATCAGAAGGTCGATGGTTCAAATCCCCACAATGGAGTGAGCTCCCGTTGCTCCGTCCCAGCTTCTGCCAACCTAGCAGTTCGAAAGCACACTAGTGCAAGTAGATAAATAGGTACAGCTATGGCAGGAAGGGAAACAGCGTTTCTGTGCGGTCTGGTTTCTGTCAGGGTCCGAGGCACCAGAAGCGGTTTAGTCCTGCTGGCCGCATGACCTGTCTGTGGACAAACGCCAGCTCCCTTGGCCTGAAAAGGAAAGCGAGATGAGGGCCGCACCCCATAGTTGCCTTGGACTGGACTTAACCATCCAGGCGTACTTTACCTTTTTTACCTAAATGGTTAAACAAGCACACTTGTGCCAGGGATTGTGGTGGGGTGTGTGGAAGGGGATAGCCTGAGCAAGTGGTGGAAGGGGCAGGATTGGGGCAGGAGCAGGAGAGGCTAGGTGCCTTCAAGCTGGGGTGGAGCTGGAGGGGCTTCATGAAGTTGGCCTAGAGGCCTCACCTTCTGTGGGGTGTGAAACACAGAGCAGTCAAATACAACATTCCTAGAGTGGACATAAAAAGGGGATGTCTGGACCAGCCAGTCAGAACTTCCTGTTTCCTCCTGGGCTGGGACAAACTTCCTCTACATGTGACCAGAGGTGGGCCTGACCTCACCTGTGCAGGTAACAAAATAGCACAGGGGAGGCAGCCATCTCTCTCTCTGACCGCATTCCTTGAAGTAGCAACATCTCCTTAGCCTGAGATGCTTGCTTGAGAGGACAAAGGAACTATCTCTTTATGGGATAGATTCCATGTGTAAACATTTTATAACCTAAGTCTGCCTTCTGGGATCCTTCTGTGAACAGAATGTGAGTAAACTAATTTATATACTTTTATACAAGACTGTGTCGTGTCTATTCTTTTTAAGAGGGAATAAAAGGGGAATTACCAGGAAACTTATTTTAGAGGCTTATGCAAGCCTGGCAAAGACCTATCCGCTGTGTAAGTTTAAAAGGGGAATGTAACTCTGCTAAGTTGTAGAACTTGTTAACACAAGTTGGGAAGGATATAATGAAACAATATATCCTCTCCTGCCTCCCTGAACATTCCCACATCTTCACCCCCTCCAGCGAAAGGGTCTCTGCCACCACCGTGACTCCACTGCCACAGGCCCACCCACGTCAGGGGCTCCCAGGAGGGCGAGAATGGTGCTGGCTGTTATTTAGGCTCAGTCCAGTAGACCTGAAGGAGCGTCTCCACCCCCATCGTTCTGCCCAGACACTGAGGTCCAGCTCCGAGGGCCTTCTGGTGGTTCCCTCGCTGCAAGAAGCCAAGTTATAGGAAACCAGGCAGAGGGCCTTCTCGGTAGTGGCACTCGCCCTGTGGAACACCCTCCCAGCAGATGTCAAAAAGATAAATACCTACCTGACATTTAGAAGACATCTGAAGGCAGCCCTGTTTAGGGAAGTTTTTAACATGTGACATTTTAATGTATTTTTAATCTTTGTTGGAAGCCACCCAGAGTGGCTGGGGAAACCCAGACAGATGGGTGGGGTATAAATAAATTATGATGATGATGATGATGATTCCTGCATTGCATGGACGACCCTTTGGGTGCCTTCCAACTTTACAATTCTATGATGGCTCTTCATTGGAAAACTATCATCATTTGCAGGTGGTTTTCCATAGCATGATATGTGATCTTGGATGCATGCCTTGAGCATGTGCAGAGTGTTTTTGCCTCACCACTCAGGAGTGCCAGCCTCACACTCACCCAGCACCCGGGATTTGGGGACAAGGATTCCAGGCCAAGAGCGTGTGGCCCCCCTCCCTCTCAAGTGACTGCTAGCGGGGGGGGGGGCATCCCTGGAAGCCATCCTAGCAGGTCTTAGGCAGAGGGAACTGCCCTGCAGCTTCTCTGGCCACCAGGAGCCCTGGGCCTCAGGGGCAAGTGAGCCGAGGCTGGCAGAGGCAGGTGGGCCCTCACAGCTGCCCACGCCCCCCCCCTGCTGTGATTGATGGGACAGATGCAAGCAACCCTGGGACTCCATCCAGCTGCTGTGAGCATGATGCTGGAACTCCTGTCTACCTCCCTCCCCCCCACTTTGATTTGACAGCTATGAAAAGGGGCTCTAAAGCCCCAGCACATCTGGCTGGGATGGCCCAGCCGCTTCCTGCGTGGTCTCCCAGGCACAGAGTCCTGGCCGCACCCAGAGCAGCCAGGTGCCCACCAAAGGACATGTCGGGGTGTGTGCTGCGCCCTCCATGTGCTCACATGCTCCTGCCGGCATCCCTTTGACCTTTAGGCATACGTGATGTTGATGCCTTACGATCTCTCTTGGACTTGGCAATGGGAGCACTTGGCAGTGTGGCAGTGTGGCTGGAAAGGGGCAAGAGGATATGTACCCACACTAATTCCTGGGTGATCCCCCAGACAAGGTTAAACACACATGGTGTGAAACACACATGGGTGTGTGTGTGGGAGAGAGAGAGAGAGAGAGAGAGAGAGAGACAGACAGACAGACAGACAGACAGACAGACAGACATTGATTCAGATTGAATGGGAAGGTGGTTGGTGTGCCTGAAAGATGTAAAAGCGTTATCTGGGTCAGGAAGGAGCTTGTGTGAAGCCAAGCAGGAAGGAAGCTGCGATTTCATAGAATGGTAGAACTGTAGAGTCAGAAGCGACCCTGAAGGCCAAATCCTGCAATGGAGGAAACACAGCAAACAAAACCCCCTTTTGGGGGGGGGGGTTGCCCTGCAAAGCCAAAAAGCAAAAGGACTCCAAGAATGCATGCAATGAGCTCGTTCTAGATGGATTAGGCCCCCTTTCAACTTATCAGGGGTGCTGCCCAACAGGACAAATGTTAAGGATGGTAGGAGAGGATATATTGTTTGGATATTATCCCTCCTCACAAACTTTGAATCCTTTAATTAAGCAATCCAGTCTGGGTTGTTCCTGGTAAATCCACCTTTATTCCCCTCTTAAACTAATAATAACACAGCACAATCTTCTTTAAAAGTAAGAATAAAGTTTTACTCACATTCAGTTCACAGCAGGAATCTGAAGGCAGGCTTTATCTTGTGGTTACAGTGAAAAGAAGTCGGAGCTACATCTCAGGCTTTCTGCTTGGGGGCTCCATCCTGTGTGAGGGCTGAGCCAGGAGAGCGAGAGGCCAAGAGAGAGGTGGTTGCATGGCCAGCCCTTTTACCTGGTCAGCTAGGGTCATGCCCATCTACCTGGTCACACACAGTGGGAGGAAGATCCAGAGCAGGTATGACAGGAAGTTCTTCCTGCCTGGAGCCACATTTCCCTGGGTGTCCACTCCAGGCTGCAGGAAAAGGTTGTACTTGACTGTTCTACATTCCACAACAACCACCTGAAGGTGTAATTTGAGACAGGGTTGAGCTGGGCTCAGCAATGCAGGCACTCCTGAACATGCAACGGGTGCCTCTGGGTATGTGCAGAGTTCCTCTGTCTTGTGGCTTAGCTTCACGTTGCTGGTCACAAGACAAAGGCACTCCAGTCAGAGGTCTTGACCCTGGCACCTCTCCTTTTGGAGAAGCGTAGTGATAAATGAATGGGTACCACACAACCCTTCTGTCTCAGGGCACCACAATGTCCCAGCTAGTTACTGAAGGAGGCTGAGGTTTGCCCAGCCCATAAGCAGAAAATGCTCAGAAATTTCCTATCAACAAATAAATAATAAAACCCCAACATTGTGTGTCTGTGTGCTTGTGTTTGGCTGTGCATGTTAAAGACTGCTTGTCTTGGAGCACGCATGTTCATGTGAATTGCCGTGTGTGTGTGTGTGTGTGTGTGTGAGAGAGAGAGAGAGAGAGAGAGAGAGAGAGAGAGAGATCCATTTCATTTCTTCCATTTTTCTCCTGCTCTGTCTTCCACCAGCTGGCTCCCAAAGAGATTTCCCATAATGAAATAATCAAATTCAAATACAACAAAAGCACATGGCTTGTGTGTCAGTGCAACACCCACGGGGCACGCAGTGTTGATTAGGTAGGTACACTCGCTTGCGCCTGTGCGGAGCTGTTCCCATGACGCGCTGCTGATTGCCTCCTTGATGAGCACGGAGGTGTTTTGCATTTATCTTTCTCTGTATCTTTATGGTGGGGGCTGGGGGGCTGGCCGGAGGACCCTTGTTTGATCCCTCTGTTATATAGCTTATGAGATCAGTTTGGGGAAAATGGGGAAGGGACCCCCCTCTCTGCCTGAAGTAGCCCTGCAGAGTCACTGGCCAGGCAGAGGAAGAGGACGGTGCATCTTGGACAGAGAAATTGTTGTTTAGTCGTTGAGTCGTGTCCGCCTCTTCGTGACCCCCTGGACCAGAGCAGGCCAGGCCCTCCTGTCTTCCACTGCCTCCCTCATGCTGGTAGCTTCCAGAACACTGTCCCACCATCTCGTCCTCTGTCGTCCCCTTCTCCTTGTGCCCTCCATCTTTCCCAACACCAGGGTCTTTTCTATGACCTATGAGCTATATGACCTATAGCTATGAGCTCTGCCGTGCAGGGCCACCCAAGATGAACAGGTCATAGTGGAGAGTTCTGCCCAAACGTGATCCACCTGGAGCAGGAACCAGCAAGCCACTCCAGTATCCCTGCCAAGAAAACTCCATGGACAAGGACAGAGAAATAGTCTTATGTATTTTAAAGATAGCTTCCTGGGTTATGTCTGGGCCAGCCTTATATCTTACCACATGAATAAAAACCATTTAAAACAACAGTGAAGGATTAAAATACAGTATTTTCAAAGCTACTCATGTTACTCATTTAAAACTGCGACCCAGCAATAGAGAATAACTCTGGCGGGGGAGGGCAGGGTATAAATAAAATTATTTATTATTATTATTATTATTATTATTATTAGTCCAACCCAATTTAAATAATTCTTCTACCTCATCTCCTGAAGACCTTTTGGAATAAGACAGTTACACACACCAAGGCAGGATGGAACCCATCAGGGAACGAGGATGGAATTGGTTGCCAGCTGGTTCCCAGTTCCCAGTCCAAGTAGAACTCAACAAGAACAGCCAATAATCTTTATTTTACTTAGTAATTTATTCAATTTGTATTCCACCCTTCATTGGTAGATCTCAGGGCGGTTCTCAACATAAAAATACAAAATAAAAACACAAAATATGTAGTAGAAAAAAGACCAAACACACACAGAGACTAACAAACCCCTTCCTTCATCTTTGGCTATGTCACATATTTCCATAACGGGAGGTGGGACTCTTGTCAGGGCCACACCAGCTTTCAAGATGCTCTAAGGAGGGGTGTTCTGAACATGAGACCGTTGACAGGCTGGGCTCCACGGGATGGGGGGGGGCTTGGTGACCTGTCCCCAGGTCCTCCTCAGGTCTGCTCCATCTCCTCCTCCTCCAGTCGCAAAGCTCGGATCTCCATGTGCAGAACTGTCCGCTCCCGCTGCTTCCAGGACCGGGCAGCCTCCTTGGGGGGCCAGGAGACGAAGCCTGCGAAGCACCCCCGTCTCTCCGAGGAGGAACGACTCAGCTAAGAGCAGCATCCCAGCCCTTGGGCAGAAATCTATTTCCGTTACTTCGGGGTCAGAGGAGCAGAAGGGGTTGGTATCTTTCCAGGACTTGCAGGTGATTCTGCCCTTTAGATGGGGGGGGGGGCGAGGTGTGTGTGTGGGGGTATAAACCAACTAACTAAAAGTAAGTATGGATTGGGTCCACAGTCGGAGGCAGGACGTGCTTTTGAATGCCAGTGGCTGAGAAACGCAGGCGGGGAGAGTTCGGCTGCTGCTGCGCTCAGGCCCCGCTTTTGGGCATCAGTCTGGCCACTGGGCGAGCAGAGAAGTGGGAGAGAATCCTAGAGTCGGAAGGGATCCCCAAGGGTCATCTAGTCCAACCCCCCCAGCAATGCAGGAATCACAGCTAAGGCAGAGAAGGCCGGGGATGGCCTTGCGCCTTGTTCTCCGCAGGTGCTGTCTGCAAGGATCGGATCCCAGCTTGAAGGAGCCCATCTCAGTCTCTCTCCCCTGCCTCGCAACGGCGGCTGATTTGCCGACACGGACGTAGTGTCTGTTCACACGTGTGTGTTGACTCCTAGGCACCTCGCAGCCTTTGAGGGCTCATTTGGCTAGAGGTGGAGAGCGGTGGGGAGGAGCCACTCCAAGCCCCGTTTGCCCCTTCCCAGCAGATGGTGCGGGAGGGGGCGTCCCGGAGCTCCCATTTGCTCGCCCGCCAGCGCGCAGCTCCGAGCACCCGGCGGGGCAGCCATGCAGCCGAAGCGCATTTCCGCACAGGCCTCCTCCCTCGGTGCCAACGGCGCGCGCGCCCCCGGCTCATCTATTATTTAGCGGCTCCATTTCAATAATGCAGATCTGGCGGGTGTAATTCAATTATGTCCCTGAGCCGGGGGGGCTCGGGAAGGCCGCGCCTGTTTTCGGATGGAAATTGCTTCCAAATGAATTTCCCTTTAATAAGGGGAATGGCTGGGCGCAAAATTAAGCTGTCAATAAGACGGCGAGGGAACAGCAGGCTTCGCCAAAGACAGCCGCTTTCACGCCTTCCGAGGCTGCGGAGAGGCCAGCGGGGTCAGCGGAGACGAGCGGCGGCTTTGATCCCGGCTCCTCCGCAGCGCCGGCGGGGAATTCCCACCGGCGGCTCTGGGACAGCCCAGCGCAGCCTCCCGCCTCCCTCTCCGCCGGGCCAGGAGCCGAAGGGCTCTCCACTCTGCGCCAGCTAGATAGCTAGGAATACAGGAAGGATACTGAATCAGACCACCAGTCCATTTAGCCCCATACTGTCTGCACTAACTGCCAGCAACGGCTCTCCACGATTTCAGGCAGAAGTCTCTCCCAACCCCGCCGGGAGATGCCAGCGGGCACTGGGCCCGGGACCTGCTGCTGCCTTGCTTCCCCAAAAGGCTCTGCCCGGCTCATTTCTGGGGCCCCTGGCCAAAGCAGGCGACACTTGGCCGCCCTCGTGGTCCAGAGCCTCCCGCAGCTCCGCCCGTGCGGTTAGGCTCAGGCGGATAGCATCTGTGCCCGGGGCGCAGCAGGCCCGGGACCGGCTTAATCTCTCCCTGGTGCGGCGGCGATTCTGGGCTCCGGCTCTCACGCCAGCACAGGCCCTCCTAGGAGCGGAAGGCCCGTGGCCCAGGCCCACCACTCGGGGGTCTGCATCAACTCGCTCCTACAGGAGGCAGTGATGGCCCACGCCGTGGATGGCTTTAAGAGTGGATTCTATAGATTCCTGGAGGTTATCCACGGCCAGGAAAGCTGTGCGCTCTACCTTCACAGCTGGAGACCGCGGTGCTTCTGAAAGCCTGTTGCTGGGATCCGCAGGAGCTGGGAGCACTCTTGTGCGCAAATCCTGCATGCTGCTTTTTCATAAGGGGCATCTGGTTGGCCACTGTGAGAACAGGCCCCCTTTGGCTCTTAGGTTAACTGGCTTTGCTGTTTCAGGCAGAGGCCCCCCCCCGCTTTGTTCTGCTGCCTGGCTGCTTAGATCTTGCCACCGCAGCGCAGCCATATCATCCCGCTGACATCAAGCCGGGGAGGCCAGCTCACCTCTTTCTGCGGAGCGGGCTGGCTGCTCGCGGGGGCTCTGCGAATAGGGTACGAACAGTGGTACCTCGGGTTAAGTACTTAATTCGTTCCGGAGGTCCGTTCTTAACCTGAAACTGTTCTTAACCTGAAGCACCACTTTAGTTAATGGGGCCTCCTGCTGCCGCTGCGCCGCCAGAGCACGATTTCTGTTCTCATCCTGAAGCAAAGTTCTTAACCTGAAGCACTATTTCTGGGTTAGCGGAGTCTGTAACCTGAAGCGTATGTAACCCGAGGTACCACTGTATTTCATTTCCTTCCCGTGCTCTTGCCCACGCCCTGCTTGGTGGAACTGGGGGGCGGGCGGGGAGAAGTCTTGGAGTCTTGCTGCTCCCCCGCCTGACAGCCACATCCAAACCCCGAACCCCTCGGGCGTCTCATCAGTTTTATTTGTGATGCGCAACTGAGTGTTTGTCTCGCTTTTTATTCACCCTTAATTTTGTTGAAAAGTGTTTGCACTTTTATTGTTCTAATGCATTTTCTTTTTTTACAGTTGGCTAGCCAATATCCTCCTCCTTTTGCAGAAGGGGAGCGAAACATAAAGGGGTTCCCTGACACCCCCCCCAAAAAAAATCTACGGCGGAACAAGGCAGGACCTGAATTCACTTGGCACAAGGAAGGGCTTGGAAGAGTCTAAGAAGCAGGCAGGCGGCCGACCCGAGGGGACTTGGCCTAAGAGGGTGGGTGGTGGTCACGATGTTTGTTGTCCTCGTTAAACTGGGGCGGGGTCTCTGGTGTAGGTCGGCTGCTTCCCCAGATCCCTTCCATTCGCGTCTTCTTGTTCTGTCCGCACTTGCCGCGCGCAAAGGTTCCCTGAGGAGCTCAGTGTTTAAACAGCCAACGTCCAGGCGTCCTAAATTATTGTGACAAGACAGGATCCGATCCACGCGACTGCTGCTAGACAAGCCCGGTTGAAAGGAATGGGGTCGTGTACCAATAGGTCCCGCCCCCAATTCCAGGGTTGCATCTTTGGATCGGTCGGTCCCCGGAGTGGAACCAAACCAGTGTGAGGCCAAGCGCTTCGAAGATTCTCCTTAGAGAAACCCTTTCCTTCCTCGAGGACCCAGAAGGGGTGAAGCCGGGTCAGTTCAGCCGTGGCAGACGCCTCGCCGGCCTTCGCGAGCAACGGTGGAGCCCGAGGGGTGATCCTGAGAGAAGCCAGGCCGCCCCTCATAAAAGTGGCTTATAAACTCAACACCTTGAACTGCGGCCAGGAACAGGCCGCCCAGCAAAAGCGGGGAGGGAAGGAGGGAGCGAGCAGGGAGCGAACACGTCCCTGGGTGCGGAGATGCTCCTGCTGCGAGGGCGGTAGCAGCGCGGGGTTGTGCGCTCCCGGTTCGCAGGGAGATCCCCCGCTGCCTGGATTTAAGGCTGCGCCGGGCGCGCATCTCTTGCCGACGGCGCCTGCTAGGAAACAAGGGCCAGGCCGCAGCCTTCAGACGGCGCGTCTATCTCCTGCGGATCTGCTGGCTGCAGTTGGCTCCTGTTTGCTTAATTGTTCGTCGCATTAATATGCCAACTTTTCCTCCTAGGAGCCTGAGGTGGCGCACACAGTTCTCCCCACCCTCAATGAATTCCCACAACAATCTTGCGAGGTAGGCTGAGAGGCAACGAAGGTCACCCGGGAAGCTCCATGGCCGAGTGGAGATTTGAACCCTGCTCTCTCTCAGGTCCTAGCCCGACTCTCAGGCCACTACGCCACACAGCTCCGGGTTTATTTGTATTGTTATGTACAGTATTCCCTTTAAGCGCCCTGCAAACGGGCGGTTTACAAGCGGAATAAACCAACAACTGAAAAAGCGAGTCTTGTCTGGAGGGAAATCGGGGCTCGCTTTGGCCCATGACCAGCTTCATCGCCCAGCTTATCCTGAAAGCCCAAGCAAAGCAGCCTGGGAGATCGTCAGCCCGCGTGTCCGCGTCCCGCAGAAGAGCCACGCGCCTTCGCCGGACTCGGGGGCTTTGAGAAAGCGACGGGAAGGGGCTTCGCGGACCCTGAGCCCCGGTGGACAGGGGCAGTCTGTGAGATCTAAGGCCAACAGAAGACCTCTGACCTGAATCTTGCGCAGAAACAAATCTTTACTACAATAAATAAGTTTCTTAAAGCTTTGCTTGCATAACTTACCTTTAAATGTTACAAAAGATACATTGGTTTCAGTCTTACAACCTTTCTCCCACTGGTCCCAAAGTGAGCCTTTAAACATCTTTTATTAAAAAGTAGCTTTCCAGCTAAAAATCAAAATATTGCTCCTCCCGCTCCCTCCTGCTGGCCAATACGCACAGACCGACGGCTACCTGCAATTCTTTGCGTGTCTGCAAGCGGTTTCATTTGCATATCTAAACACTGGCAAAGACGCTCCGCTTCCAGCTCCTCTCGCCGCTGCCTCGTGACTTAACTCGCGTTCAAGCAGGAAACTCCTTCACAAGGTACCGCACCCTCGAGGGGGAAGCAGCGGGCCGTGGGAAAATACTGGCTACACGCCGAAAGCATTGTTTGTGGCAGCTAGAATACAATGCAACTACAAATAAAGCATTTTATGTAATCATTTAAACACAGCCTGCCTCGGCGCATTCGGCATCAAGCGCCTGCCGCCCCGCCTTCCTGCTCATGTTAGCCTTGCAGGGGGTCAGACTAGATGACCACGGAGGTCCCTTCCAACTCTATACTTCTAGGATTCTACGAGGGCGCCGCCAGCCAGAGGTGACAAGCCTGGTCAACGCGGCTCCCTCGGCCTGAAGCGAGATGCGCGCCGCACCCCAGAGTCGCCTTTGGCTGGACCGCACCGTCCAGGGCTCCTTGACCTCTCTCTGTCCTTCCCCTCGCCGTCCGTTCCCCCGGGGGCGCCGTCGCCCCGCTCGCGAGCCGGCCGGGACCCAGGCGCAGAGGCCTCCTTCCAGCCGCGCGCCTCCCCGCAAGGTGCGCTGCCTTTCCAGGCGCGGAGAAACCGCCCAGCGGAGCGCGAGCGCAGCTGGGAGAGTCGCTGGACGGCGCGCAAGGCCCGGCAGGGACCCCTCCCCTTCCATATTTGCCCGCCGGGATTGGCCCTCCGCGCTAACCCGATTGCTATAGATCGCCCGCGGAGGCGCAACTAACGCGATTGGCAATTAAGCGCCTGCTGGGACATTTGGCCGGAGCTGGGAGGCGGCGGAGGCGCTTCTCGGAGCCCCTCGGCTCACGACCCCAGAGAGGCCAGCAGCGGCTCCCGGGTCACGGAGGGCCAGAGCCGCGAGAGATGCGCTCTTGCTGGGCGCAATTCCGGCCGATGGGCCCAGCCCTGTCTCCCCCGCCGATTATTATGGGATGGGGCGCCCGGGGGAGCAGAGCGGAGAGTCGGCCAAGCTGGAGACAGGGCAGCCTCGCAGGCAGCAGCAGCCTTAAGGGGGGGCCGGACCAGGGTCGCCCTGCTGCACTCCCCAGGCAGCCGCCGAAGGATCTCGCGAGCCTGAAGCTCATCCGCGGCGGCTCAGTGGCGCCTCCAGGCTGTCCCTTGGTGTAGAGCAGAGGGGCAAGCGGGGGGGGGTCGCCACTGCCTCCAAACTCGTGTGCTCCCCACAGGAGGACACTGACAGGCCTAGGTGAGGAAGAGGATGCTGGCCTGGGGGGCATAGCTGTCAACTTTTCCCTTTTCTTGCGAGGAATCCTATTCGGAATAAGGGAATTTCCCTTTAAAAAAAGGGAAACGTGGACAGCTATGCTAGGGGGGCACTTTGGGCCTGATCCATCACGGGACCCTCCCAGCCTAGGTGGTGAAAGGAGGCTTGGGAAGGGGTCCTGCCGAAAGGGGCGGGGCTTGGTTGCCCCTCCCAGCTGACCACCTGCTGCGGAGTCCAGGGGCTGGAACGATCTTGGGCTCTGATTGGCTGGCTGGTCTCAAAATGGACCTTCTGCTCTGAGAGCCGCCCCCTCAGCTCCTATACCAAGAAGGATGCCTGCAACAGCCTGAAGGTTCAGTTCAAGGTCTAGTCCAAATGTCTGCTCACTGTGGGAAACAATGCTAGACTGGTGACTGGGGGCGGCCGCCAAGACCATATAACACCAGTCTTGAAAGACCTACACTGGCTCCCAGTACGTTTCCGAGCACAATTCAAAGTGTTGGTGTTGACCTTTAAAGCCCTAAACGGCCTCGGCCCAGTATACCTGAAGGAGCGTCTCCACCCCCATCATTCTGCCCGGACGCTGAGATCCAGCTATGAGGGCCTTCTGGCGGTTCCCTCGCTGCGAAAAGTGAGGTTACAGGGAACCAGGCAGAGGGCCTTCTCGGTAGTGGCGCCCTCCCTGTGGAACGCCCTCCCATCAGATGTCAAAGAGATAAACAACTATCTGACATTTAGAAGACATCTGAAGGCAGCCCTCTTTAGGAAAGTTTTTAATGTGTGACATTTTAATGTATTTTTAATGTTTGTTGGAAGCCGCCCAGAGTGGCTGGGGAAACCCAGCCAGAAGGGCGGGGTACAAATAATAAATTATTGTTATTATTATTATTATAAACAGGCAAGCAGGACCCAGCACCAGAGTCCTCTCCCTGCCTGTGGCTTCCATTGCTGCCAAATTTAATAAAATATCGGGGAGGGGGGAGGTAAGCCCTGCCCTGCATAATCGTCACATGATGTGGCACACACACACGGAGCATTTGAATGGCAATGCTTGTCAACTTTGGGGCAGCCCCCTCACATATTTTATTGTGGGGGCCGAAGTCTCATTGGCCCCTAGGAGCTGGCTCCTATGTGGACACAGAACCTTGTCATTGTGGCTGGGAGCCAGTAGCCCTCTTCGCCTCCATGAATCTGTCCAATCCTCTTTTCATAGAACCATAGGGTCTGATGGCGGCTCTTGTGATAACTGGAAGGGGGGGGGGGGAATAATAGAATCGTAGAATTGGAAGGGAGCCTGAGGGTCATCTAGTCCACCCCCTGCAATGCAGGAATCTCAGCTCAAGCATCCGTGATAGATGGCCGTCTAGGTGGGGGGCCAACACTGCCTCCTGTGGGAGAGGCTTCCATAGTCCACTTTCCTCCCATTCAGCCCAGAGCAGAGTCAGGCTAGTCTTTTTCATCTCTGGATGATCTGCTGGAGTTTCTCAACATTTTGGAGGTCCCAAGTCACAAGGTGGTTAGATTGGTCTCAACTAGGGCCAGGGCCTTTTCAGCTCTATCCCCGACTTCGTGGAACGCTCTGTCCCAAAAGACCAGGGCTCTGCGGGACTTGACATCTTTCCACAGGGCCTGCAAGACAGAGCTGTTCCGCCTGGTCTTTGGTTTGGACTCAGTCTGACCCTTATGTTTCCCTCCCCTTACAGTATTGATCTATGGGCTACTTATAAAATGAGGCTGCATTTTAAATTGCATTTTAACCTGTATTTTAAATTGGGTTTTTCCCCCTATTGTGTTTTCACTGAAATTTTACTGGTGTTAGCCGCCCTGAGCCTGGCTCTGTCCGGGGAGGGGTATAAATTATTATTATTATTATTATTATTATTATTATTATTATTATTATTGGCCTGGACCACCTCTGCCGACTGGTAAGTTCAAGGTGCCTCTTTCCATGAGCCGACTCTGGGACCCGAATGGAAGTGGGAGCTTCCTGGAGCTGCTCCTGTTTCATGCCCCGCCCCCCAAGACAACGGGACTGACTCTGACCTTCATCCTTACCAAGCCAGCCAAGAGTCTTGTGGCAGCTTAGAGACCAGCAGATTTATTATGGCAGAAGCTCTTGTCAGCCAGAGGCCACTTTCCTGGTCCAGGAGAGCTATTCTTTGCGTAATAAATTCATCGGTCTTTAAGGGGCTGCGATGCAAAGGAGCCAAACAGCTGCTGCTGCTGCTCTTCCCTCCCTCCCTGTCAAAAAGCGAAGGAACTGGCTGAGCTTCCCTGGAGCCAGGGGTCACCAGGACTTAGCCTGGAACACGGAGCACAACTGTGAAGAAGGCACCTCTGAGCATAGGGAGGTCACGGGGCCTGGATTTCAGAGACGCCCCAGTACACTCTTCTTCATTATGATCCGAGGGGTGCTGAGCCCCATAAGGGCCAGGAGGAAGGCCTCTGGGGGTGGCCCTAGCGCTGAGGAAGAGCCTTTCAATGAGAGCGGACCAGGAGGGAGGAGGAGAGATGAGCCCTTTTGGAGACCAAAAGGTGCCAGGCAGCCTGGCCCGCCCTCCCTCCCTCCCCTTTTGGCCTTTCCCAAGGTCAGGGGTCTCGTCCATCAGCAGGGGGGACATGTGGAGTGCAGGGGGCTGTTTGTCTGACCTTCCCCATCAGGTTGGGAGCAGCTTTGAAATGTGAAGCCTGCTCCACCCCCCCACTCCGTTTGGCCTCTTGGGCCATTTGGAGGTTGCGCAGGGGGGAGGCATTTGTTTGGGGCCAGGGTGACAAGAAGACCCTCCCTCCTCCTGGGCTGAGCTTGGCATGGGTGTCCGTGTCCAAGGGGTCTGCTGCCAGACCCCCAAAGCCGACCAGTGCTGGGACCCCGGAGCAGCAGCAGCAGCCTTGTCCCAGAGCTGCACTCACCTCGCTGGCTCCCCCAGGTAGGAAAGTGGGAACTGCAGGAGAAGGAAGAGGGTTGGGGCCCCTGGGGAGGTTCCTGGGGTCGCTGTCTGCCAAGTGGGAGGGTCCAGCGTGGCCTGACTCTTGTGCTCCATTCCCTTGATGGCCAAAGCAACCAAGCAGCAAGGATGCCCCATCTGACCTGGGCAGTTGTGCCACGCTGCCAAGGCACCAGCCTCTCAGGACCCGGCACCTCTTGGGATGGCGTTTCTGCAAGAGAACTGAGGTCCCAGGTGAATCTTCTCTCTTGAGTACCTTCAGCCTGGGCCAGGGAATGTCCAAGTGCCGGGTCATATTTATATAGCGCTGACAGTGTGATGCCAGCTTAGATGCAGAAGTGATGCAGTCCCTGTGGGTTTCAAAGGGTAGGAGAGGATATATTAATTGCAATTTATCCCTCGAGGGGTTGAACAGACCTTCAAAATCCCATCCTTCGCAGCAAAATCAAAAGCATAGGAATTGGGCTGTGAAACCTTGTTTTGAGTAAGTCCAGCCATGGAGTCAGCTGGCTCTCCCTTCTGAATAACGAATCAGGCAACAATCTATAAGGTAAGTTTAAAAATATGGTCTACTTTATAATAATGCATTGGTTCACAGCAACGGCAGCAGTAAGAGCCACGCTTCAGGCATTTCCTAAAGCTGGAATAAGTGGTGACATGTCTGCATCCAACGCTGGTCAGAGAAAGACAGAGAAGCAGGAATTGCTAACCACATGCTCCTTCCTGTTCCGGAGAGGAAATGACATCACACAGAGCCCTCTCTACCAATTGTATTTCTATGGTCTCAGTATCCATAGCTCTGTGGACTCGGCCCCTATTCATGCTAAATATGCATTTGTTAGGTTTGACTGTTAATCTCCCACCTTCCCTGCCTGGGGGGAAGACGGTTGAAGACAAAAGTGGATGCAGTTCTTCAAAAAGGGGCAAGAGGCGGAAAGGAGAGAAGCCGACTGGGCAGAGGCCTCTGTGGGAACTTGATGTGGGTTGAAGCAGGAGTGGGGCACCTGGGGGGGGGGCTGCACAGACGTTGCTGGACTACAGCTCCCATCATGCCAGGGATGCAACTCAGCTTGCAAAGTAAGCTGAGAGTAGTAGAGAGGGGCCTCCAGTCTTCCTAGACTGTCCTCCTTGTCCTCACCTATGACCCTCCTGGGTGCTAGGCTGATTCTCTCTCAGGGATGCTGCGCTCATTTCCTCCTCTGGAGAGGGACATCCTTTGCCTCTCTCCTGCTGAGGCAATAAATGTAGCTTTCTTATTTTTCGGAAGTCGGTGTCTCTGTGTAATTCAATCCAGGGTGCTTGCCTCCACCCTTCCATTCCTCGTTTCTCCTAGACACCATATCTTCAATTTTCTGGTTTATCTCCTCAATGGCATCACACTCTACCTTCATCTCTGGTTTCTGGATTCCACTTATACATTTCCGTACCTTCTTTATTTCCTGGAAGGCATCTCTCTACACTTCTTTTATTTCCTGGAAGGTCACCTCTACCCTAGCTTACCTCCTCGATCCTCTACGGATCTCGTCTCTGATTTGTCTCCCGGAAGTCACCATACACTTCTCTTTCTCTGGTTATGATGTCACCTCCCGCCAATGTTGTTGGTGCGGCCATTAAAAGCATCTTTCATCCCTCAAAAAAACAAAAATGTGTGCTTGTCTTGTCCCAGAGGGATCCAGTCTTCTTGAAATATACTTGGAGTCGAGAGTGGATTTCATGCTCTTTATTCAGCTCATAGTGGTGAGGAGGAATGGAATTTCCCCAGAATGTCTGCTTTATATACATTATTTACACAACGGGCCCCACGTGATTGGCTAATTCCGGGATTCTCCTGTAGGCCAATCAGGTTGCGGATTCACTTCCACCTGGAGCTGGATTGGGTGGCTCCTGCAGACCAATCAGACTGCTGCATTCTGAATCCTATTGTTCTAGGACCAATCAGACCTCTGCATTTTGGATCCTATTCAACTCAGTACATAACACTTCTGCTTCTGTTGGGCATATTAACGCTAAGCACCAACAGGACAAATATTTAACGCTAGAACCATCTGGAGGGCTACAGATGTTCCCTGCTATTTCCTGCTGGGGCACTCCTCAAACAGATGTGTTTGGCAGGCAAGCTGTGGTCCTGAGTTCCAGTTCAGAAGAGAGCTTAATAGTCCCCCCCTTACTTCACTTAATTCAAAACAGGGGCTAGCCACCCAGGCTGCATTGGGGCCCCTCTTGCTCATTGCTTCTGGAGGAGGCAACACCTGACTCTAGGAGTGGCTCTGGAGTAGGAAGGGGCTGAGAGAGATCACAAAACTTAAGAAGGGCCTGCAGCCTCCTGTTCTCACAGTGGCCAACCAGACGTCCAAAGTGGGAAACCCACAAGCAGGACCCAAGCACAAGAGCAACACTCTGGTCCCTTCCTGCGGTTTCCAGCAACAGGTGTTCAGAAGCATCACTGCCTTCAATTGTGGAGGCAGAAGCAAAGCCATTCGGGCTACTAGCCATCGATAGCCGTCTCCTCCTCCATGAATTTGTCTAATCCTCTTTTAAAGCCACCTGGATTGGTGGCAGTGCCGGTTTTACGTATAAACTAAACCACAGAGCCTAGGACTTGCCAATCAGAAGGTCGGCGGTTCGAATCCCCGTGACGGGGTAAGCTCCCGTTGCTCGGTCCCTGCTCCTGCCAACCCAGCAGTTCGAAAGCACGTCAAAGTGCAAGTAGATAAATAGGTACCACTCCAGCAGGAAGGTAAACGGCATTTCCGTGCGCTGCTCTGGTTCGCCAGAAATGGCTTAGTCATGCTGCCACACAACCCAGAAGCTGTACGCCGGCTCCCTCGGCCAATAAAGCGAGATGAGCGCCGCAACCCCAGATTTGGCCATGACTGGACCTAATGGTCAGGGGTCCCTTTACCTTTTTTAAACAAGCTATAGCTTAGGGCCCCACTCTCTTTGGGGCCCCCAAAAAAATTAAAGAAAAAAAATGCTGGATGTACATTTCCAAAATATAAGATAAAAAACAAATAAAATAAAACCTACATCCAGCAACAGTGTTTTGTGTCGTCTCAGCTCCTCTGATGTAAGTCATGGACCCTGCCTGCTCACCTGCTCCCTAAAATATCACTGGTTTGCTCCTTTCTATATATAGGGTGCCGACATTCTGCATGGACTGGTTGGAGGACAACATGCACAAATGGCTTGAGATACCTATGAGGTCCATAAATGACCATATAGCATCTATTCAACACAAAAAACAGCTACCATTTGTTTTTGACAAAGGAGAGCTGGACATATAAAGGGCCCCGTTACCTTCAGGTGCTGAGGGCCGCATCAGACCTAAATCTGGCCCTGGTTGATGGCCATCCCTGGCTCCTTTGGGAGGGAGTTCCATGGTTTGGCACGATGACGAAGTAATTTCTTTTTTCTGTCCTGATTCTTCCACCATTCAGCTTCGTTGGGAGAGACGTCTGGGGGCTGAGGGTGGAGAGTGAGGGGCTGCTCTGAAAGCAAGAGTGGCGTTTCCTCACCTGCAGGTCCACATGCCCATTTTGCCCATGATCCAAGACCCACCTGGGAGATAGGTGTGTGCATGAGTGCCATGGTGCCCCTGGCTGCTGCAAGGTGCCGGCTTGGGCAGGGGGAACAAGCCTCATCTTCCCCCCCGACTTTTCTGCTGTCCCCTCTCGCTACTCTCACCAACATGAGGCTTCAATTAAAGCTGCTGCTGCTGCTCTTGCAGGGAACTCCAGCTCACCCCCTCACTGGGGCAATGAAATGAGGAAATGGTTTGTCTGACTTGCTGACAGCCATGCGCCGGCACATGGAAGATGGATGACCCCAACGATTAAAACTTTGCAGGCGGAGAGGGCTCACCTGGGGGGGAAGGGGCGCTGGGGAGCAGGGTGCCAGGGAGGTCGGGGGCATCTCATCGCCCTGCGCCAAGGATGACAAATTGAGGGCAGGTTGGGGGGAGGCTGAATTAGTGGGCGGAGGTTGGAGTGCCACCAGGACCTTTTGCATCAGTGGGTCTAATGGTAGCTCTTGCAATAACTGGGGGGGGGGGAATAATAGAATTGGAGGGGATCCCAAGGGAATCTCAACTGAAGCATCCATGACACAAGAACTGGGATTCTGAGTGCAGGGCGCTCAGTCCCCGTGGCAAAGGGCCTTTTGCACCAGTCATTCAGGTAGCATTCTAGATGGCAGCATGGGGAGGGACACTGGGGGTGAAAATTTGAGGTAGGGGCAAGGAAGAGGGCCTGTGCCTATCATTCGAGGGGCCCTATCTTCTCCTCAAGCCCAATGATTGATGCATTGCTTGTTCCACTGGTTTCCTCACTATGACTACCTTTAGCAAAATCAGACTAGAGTTCTTAAGTTTTAGGAAAATAAGGACCAAACTACAGTGGTACCTCGGGTTAAGAACGTAATTCATTCTGGAAGTCCGTTCTTAACCTGAAACTGTTCTTAACCTGAAGCACCACTTTAGCTAATGGGGCCTCCCGCTGCCACCGTGCTGCCGGAGTCCGATTTCTGTTCTCATCCTGAAGCAAAGTTCTTAACCCGAGGTACTATTTCTGAGTTAGCGGAGTCTGTAACCTGAAGCGTCTGTAACCCGAGGTACCACAGTATGCATTACAGGCAAATAATACCGGTAATTATTATTTTTTAATCATCATTGTTTATTTGTATGCTGCCATTCCATAGTTACACCACGCTCCATTCAGATTGCAATGTCAAAAGAAAGCAAAAGAAGGAAAATAAAAGCAACTTGATTAGTACACAATAAAATTAAACAATTCCTAGGTGATTCATAATAAAATCTATCAAGAAAGATACAGAATACCAAAACCAGCAAAAATTATGCATCTCCAGAATTAAACGATAACTCCTCAACAACCCTGAGAGCATCTTGGCAGGTCCTGCGGGATCACAGCCAAGGTGGTCTCTGACCCTCGGGAATCCCCTCAAACTCTACCATTCGAGGTTTCTAGGATTCTTTGAAGTCATGACCGCCGTCCTCTCCAGGTATTTGGGAAAGTCTAAAGAGCTGCTTTCAAGGTCACGACTGATGCCAGAGGAACAGGGAGCCCCGTGTCTCACATTTCATCGAAATGGAAAGAGGGAGAAGTCTTGAGTGTCCTCTTCAAACAAGATGGCGATCGAGAGGGACAGGAAGCATGAAACGCTGCTGCTTCCTGTCCCTCTCCCTCTCTTGACCCACCTGAGGATGGCTGGCCCTTGGGAGGAACAGGAGTCGGGCGACCTGGATCCTGCAGGGCTGGCAAGCTCTCTAGTCCTGTTCTCCCTGAAATAAAAAAAAGGTCTTATATATATAATAAGAAATGTTCATAACTGCATATATAAACCACATGTCTGAAACCCCACAGAAAAGGTCCTGAAACCATTTTGTCCCTCCCAAATTGACCTCAAATATTTCTCTGCAAGGTCAAAGGAAAATGGAAAAGCCTCCCCATTGTCTTTTCCTTCACAAATCCTGTCTTAAGGGTATGTCTGTGTATGAATAGGGTGTGAGCCTGTGACCTGGCTCAGGAACTAAGTATTTATCATTACAAAAGACTGGCCAGGCTCCCCAGGTAATCCAATCAAGGGACCATTAACAGGTAACCTGCCAGACGAGATAAACAACACACTCAGATTTCTGTTGTAGATTATCCTTTCTGTGATGTAGGTATGATGTATCTGGGGGTGGTCTTGGATTCCAGGGTGGGCAATTAAAAATGTCTATATAAGGCCTTGCGCGCCATCGTTTGAGGTCCTCCTCCTTTCCTGCATGTGAAGGGGGCACCCTGTTGCAACAGATCAATAAAGATCAGACTTCTTAGCCGCTTTGCTTCTCAATATTCTCTGGTTGGCCTCTGTTCTTTTCTCCTACCAATGGGGAACCCACGTAAGGACTCTATACAGGCTCTTGTGTCCCCCATAAGGGAAAAGGGCAGATTTTTGTTTATTACACCCCAATGACTGATCCCTCCTGAACTGAGGGCCCAGAGCTGCTGTTCTTGGTGCTGGGGAATCAGCCCTATGTTGGCAAAGGGGTTTCCTCTTTCTGCATTCCTCTCTCCAGGGGCTTCTTGGACCCCACAGAACCATCGGCGTGGCTCTGGGCCTGGCTATGCAGAGAGGGTGGGGGCTCCAGTTGTGCGTGCAAGCAGGTCGGGGGGCGGGGAGGGAGGCAGCCCGCTCCCTCCCAGCTTTTCCAGATCTGCTTGCAGGATGATCTCAAGGTGTTTCCTGCCTCTCGGTGGTTATTGATAGCCTTGGTCCACTGGGTCACCAGTGGGGTGGGGGGCATTCTGCAGATCAGGTGGGGGGAGGCCAAAGCCTGCAGACAGGGCCAGGGGGAGGGGCAACCCCAGAGGGAGACAGAGCAGGCTTCTTGCACCTTCCCTGCCTGGAAGTCCTCCATTCTCTTAGGACACCCCCTCAAGCCCCCACAATCTGTATTCCTCAAGGGAGCCTGGATGCAGGTCCCTCCCCGCAGGAACCAGCAGGAATTCTCACAAGACGGCATCAGTTACGTACAGTGGACGCTCAGGTTGCGAATGTGATCCGTGCGGGGTGCACGTTTGCATCCCGCAGCATTCACAACCTGCGTCTGCACGTCTGTGCACGTGTGGGTTGTGAGTTGGCGCTTCTGCCCATGCGTGACTGTTGAAACCCAGAAATAATCCATTCCGGTACTTCTGGGTTTCGGCAGTCCGCAACCTGAAAAAACGCAACCTGAAGCAGATGCAACATGAGGTATGACTGTACTGAGCTTGGATCCTAGAACAATTTTGCACTACTTTCCATGGTAAAGTGCACCTTGGTTTTGGAGTGCTTTGGTTTTGGAACGGCCTTGCAGAGCAGAGTAAATTTGAGAACCAAGGTATCACTGTATCCTGAAGACAGCGTAGTCTCTGCTAACCCTCATTCCAAGGAAACCAATCTCTGGGCCAGGATTGGGACCCTGGGCTCCTCTCCCTGCTTGGAGATTGGGGTGGCTCACCTCAATACGGAACCCAACCTTCCCCAGGAAGAACGTCCCGAATGGGAACACAGCGTGGGCACATGCTGCGGGGTGCAGGAGGGAGAACAGCGACAGGACAGGCATCTCTGGCAGGTGCCTGGAGGTCTCAGGAGAAGAAGGGCTCAGGGCTGAGTGAGCGGGGTTGAGCTTAACCCCTTGGCCTCCTGCCTTCTTGCGGCTCACCACTCCATTCAGGTGCCCTCCTCCCTCCCTCCCTCCCTCCCATCGGCAACAGATCCCACTCACGTTCCCACGCCTCAGAGCTCCTGCTAGGCCAGGCGAGAAATCGTTTCTCTCACTGCAAGTTTATTAACACTCTTCCCCTGGGGAAGCAGGGCTGGCAGCCCCCAGAAATGATTACAGTGGCTGGAGCTGACTGGGATGGGGGCAGAGAAGTCCAGTTGGAGCCCAGTGTGCCCTGGAACATAGGAATGTGGGCAACTGCCTTACGCAGAGTCAGACCTGTGGGAATGCTGTGGATAGCAGGAGAGGATATATTGATGGAATATTATCCTTCCTCACTCACGCTAGTGAGCTGGTAGCACAGCACGTCCCCTGTGTATCGCAGGAAGCTAGTTGAATCTCTTGAGTTAAGCAATCCAGTCTGGCTTGTCCAGATTGGATTGTTCCTGGTAAATTCCCCTTCATTCCCTATTAAAACCAGCAAAGACCCAACAGTCTTCTCTTAAAAGTAATAAGAGGTTTACTTACATTCAGTTCACAGTATGATCCCAAAGGCAGGCTTTAGCTTCTAGTTACAGAAGAGAGTGTGGATTCATCCCATATGGGAATGAGCCCATGTGCTGCTGGCTGAGAGCCAGCAGAGAGCAAAAGCATCAAGAGGGAATAAAACCAGGAGTAAGCATGGATTTCTGGGACGCGGGTGGCACTGTGGTCTAAACCACTGAGCCTAGGACTTGCTGATCAGAAGGTCGGTGGTTCGAATCCCCGCGATGGGGTGAGCTCCCGTTGCTCGGTCCCTGCTCCTGCCCACCTAGCAGTTTGAAAGCACGTCAAAGTGCAAGTAGATAAATAGGTACCGCTCTGGCGGGAAGGTAAAAGGCATTTCCGTGCGCTGCTCTGGTTCGCCAGAAGCGGCTTAGTCCTGCTGGCCACATGACCCAGAAGCTGTACGCTGGCTCCCTTGGCCTGTAAAGCGAGATGAGCGCTGCAACCCCAGAGTCGGCCATGACTGGACCTAATGGTCAGGGGTCCCTTTACCTTTTTAAGCATGGAGCAATAGTACCAAATAGTATGGGAAACATCCTTACTAGAAAAATTAATCAATCAACTGAAACTGACATGGGGACAAATAGAAGAAGACGCCTTCACCCCGGTATGGCTCCCCTTTATCACATACACAGCCCAACAAGACAATGACAAAAATCCACCAACAGCATACAGATTATTATGGCTAACCTGATCCCAAACACGCACTCACACATGAAAACAAAGACCACGACAGCCAACCACAAATGAACAGCCACACCCCAGGCCAACCCCAACCTCTCTCACCACCAAAGGAACACAAGCGAACAGCAAAGAACCTGCACAAGCAACGCTGACCCCAAACCCCACATATATTAAGTAAAATAGAAACATTGCCACCTGACCCCACCCCCATCTCCCCCCCTTTCCCCCTTTTCTTCCTAAGGTCTCAACAAATGAAACCAATTTGTAAAAAAATGTTACATGGGGGGGGGATACGAAAGGGAGACATTGCACATACCTTTGTAAATCCAGAAAATCTTTAATGAAAATACATTTAAAGAAGGAATAAAACGAAGAAGACGGGAAGGTGGCTGCGTGACCAGCCCTTTCATGGGGTCTCCTGGGGTCACGTCCATCTACCTGGTCCACGCAGGGGGAGGATGCTCCAGCCCAGGTGTGACAGGAAGTCCTCCTGGCTGGAGTAACACCCCCCGCTGTGTCCACTCTGGGCAGACAGGAAGTGGTGCACTTGACTGCTTACATGATGTTACATCCCACAAGACCATTGGTCCATTTTGCTCTGTGCTGTCGACACTGGCTGGTAGCAACGGCACTCCAGGATTTCAGGCATGAAGGAGCCTCTCTGAGTCCTACCTGCAGGTGCCAGTGAGGAATGAAGCACCTGCAGTGCTCTGCCACTGAGCAACGGCTCTTGCCGTCTGCAGAGATGATGGGGGGGGGGGCACAGGACTGCTCTTCTCCAACCCAGATCCCTGGATTCTTTCCTGCAGGCAGCTGTGATCTCCCCTGCTGTGCCATCTTCATAATTTAATTAAAGAGGATTGATATACTGCTCAATCATCAAGACCTCTAAGCAACCTCTATTTTAAAAAATCTGATTAATAGGTGTAGTAGTAAAAGAGTGCCTCTGAGCATATGCAGAGTGTGTTTGCACCTGTTGCATTCCTGCACACTGAGGCTGCCCTGGTGCGTTTTCCTGGAAATTCCCCATGGCGCAGCTGATTTCTGCAGGCTCTGTTGCATGACCAGGGAAGGTAAGGACATCATCATGTAAGGCGACCCCTGGTGGATCAGGCCCATGGCCCATCTAGGCCAGCAACCCGTTCTCACCATGGCCAATCAGATGGCCCAAAAGGAAACCAGCAAGCAGGATTTCAGCACCAAGGCAGCGCTCTGTCTCCCTGCCTGTGGATTCCAGAGACTGGTGTTCGGAAGCATGAATTTATCCGTCCAATGAATTCATCTCATCCTCTTTTCAATCACTTTTGTGTGCCTCCTCTGCAAGAGGTGTCTGGAAGGCGGCAACACGAGGAAGGGCCTTTTCTGTGGTGGCTCCCTGCTGGTGAGATGCTTCCCCAGAGAGGCCCAGCTGGTGCCTTCTCTACGTATCTTTAGCCACCAAGCAAAAACCTTGCTCTATAACCAGACCTTTGGCTGATTAACGTTCTATGCCCTTTAAAATGTATTTATGAGAGGTGGGGGTTACTAGCTTCTTTTTGTTTTTATTACGTATTTTGGGTTCTCGTTACGTATTTTTATGTTGCGAACTGCCCTGTGATCTTCAGATGAAGGGTGGTATAATAATAATAATAATAATAATAATAATAATAATAATAATAATAATAATATATTTTTTAAGCCATCCGACTGGATGCCAGCACTGCCTCCTGTGTGAGTCATTGCCATGGTTTAGCAATGCACAAAGAGGAACTTTATTTTATTTGTCTCGAAGGTTCTCCCTCCGCCAGGACCCTCTTCCTGTCTCTCCTCCTCCTCCTCCTCCTCCGCCTCTGCCTGCTGCTGGAGCTCATGAAATCTGCGCTCCGCGCGGCCTCATTTATCTCTGCCTCTTTTCCCAGGGGCAGGAGGAGTTAATAACAATAAAAGTGGCCCCCTCTCGCTGTCTGCAGATTTACTGTTATTTAATCATGACCTTTTGTGGGGAGCCAAGGCCGGAAGGCACATCGGGGGTTAAGCATCAGGCGCCAAAGGTCAAAGGCTCCTTTCATCCTTCAAGTCCCACAGGGCGGGGGGGGGGGGAGCCAGAGGAGGGAAATAATCTGTGCCGTGAATCTGTGCCCACTCCCGAGGGGGCAGACTCTGCCCAGGCTGGAGAGCAGGCAGAATGTCCTCAGTGCAAGCTTTATTCTCTCACACAAATCCTCAACGTTGTCTAAGAACGTGGCAGCTGCCTGATTCAAAGGAAAGGTGGGTCCTTCTCCTCCAGAATCTGGTTCAGCTGCCTCTGGGCAGCCCACAAGCAGAGCACAAAAGCAACAAAAGGCATGGAATAAGAGAGTTGCAGAGTCGGAAGGGACCCGAGGGTCATCTAGTCCAACCCCCTGCAGCGCAGGAATAAGAACGAGAGAATTTTCTACAGAAACATCACTACTTCTGTTTGTGGAGGCAGAAAGCAGAGCCTTCCTGCCTGGCAGCCACCCAGGATGTTTCCAAGCACAATTCAAAGTGTTGGTGCTGAACTTTAAACCCTAAATGGCCTCAAAGGCCCAGTATCCCTGAAGGAGCATCTCCACCCCCATCATTCTGCCCAGACACTGAGGTCCAGCTCCGAGGGCCTTCTGGCGGTTCCCTCACTGCGAGAAGTGAGGTTACAGGGAACCAGGCAGAGGGCCTTCTCGGTGGTGGCACCCGCCCTGTGGAACACCCTCCCACCAGATGTCAAAGAGAAAAACAACTACCTGACATTTAGAAGACACCTGAAGGCAGCCCTGTTCAGGGAAGTTTTTAATGTTTGATGTTTCATTCTGTTTTTAATCTGTTGGGAGCCGCCCAGAGTGGCTGGGGAAACCCAGCCAGATGGACAGGATATAAATATTATTATTATTATTATTAATTATTATTATTATTATTATATCCTTTCCTCTGGCATGAGTTTGTCTAATTCTCTTTTAAAGCCATCCAAGCTGGTGGCCATCCTGTGGGAGGGAGTTCCATAGATTAACTACACCAAGAACCCCTTCCTTTCATGGAAACAGCCTCTGTTGCCTAATGCTTGACAAGCTGAGGAATGGATGGGGGAGGAGGGTGGAAATTCAGCCCCCTTGGTTCTCCTGGACCTCTCCGTGGTCGCGGCATGGCCTGATTATCTGGACTGGACTGGAGAGGCTCTATCTGGAGGAGGAGGTTCTCATCCTGTGTCCTTTGGCCTTTGAAGTACCTCAAGCCTCCATCTTGCTGGGGGGGGGCTTGTTTTTAGCACCCACATGAAAGGGTCCCGTTTGTGCTGAGCAGGTGATGCTCCTCCTAGTTCCATCTACTGACTAATCCCAGGGAGGGGGCAGAATCTCTCTGGGGAGGTTGAGGCCAGTCCAGGATCCAGCAGCCAAGGCATGCTGGGGAAGGAGCGCCCCCTACAGACCCCACAGGGAAGGAGGCCAGGCTTGAGTGTGTATTTTCACACACACACAGAGTTCTATTGTATTTCAGTGTCCTACAGCAACTTTAAAATGTTCAACATTGGAAACCATCCCCTGAAAAACCTTCAAATCCTGTAAGTTATAACCTGTTTATTATTGTATAATTAGATTATTGCAGATTTTATCTTTAAAGAGTTTTTTTACTGATAATTTTATTGTTTTATTCTCTTTGCAAACTGCATTGATGTTTGTTTGTTTTCAATCAAGTGGTGTGTAATTTTTTGAATCAATTAATAATAAAATATTTATTTATAGCTTGACTTTCCCCCTCCGTCAGGGACTCAATGTTCTTTATGAATCTTCTTCTTCTTCTTCTTCTTCTTCTTCTTCTTCTTCTTCTTCGGCAATCACTCGTAGCTGAGTAAGATTGTCTTCCATGAACACAGTCTTAACAGTGAGTCCGTAAGTGACTGTGGAGGCCAATTCTGGATCCACACGTTCTTCCATAGTGGGGACACAGGTTTCTAGATGGGAGTTGATCACAGTGAGGGTTTGCCAATCTTGCCTTCCTCTTAGCACGTTTCTCCCTTGCATCCTGAGTTCGAGTGTCTTCAAAGCCCATGACACCTTTGGTAAAGGCTGTTCTCCAACTGGAGCACTCGCAGGCCAATGTTTCCCAGTTGTCACTGTTTATACTACATTTTCAAAGACTTGCCTTGAAAGAGTCTTTGAACCTCTTTTGTTGACCACCAGCATTACACTTTCCATTTTTAAGTTCGGAATTGAGTAGTTGCTTTGGAAGACGGTAATCAAGCATCTGCACAACATGACTAGTCCAACGAAGTTGATATTGAAGAATCATTGCTTCAACACTGGTGATCTTTGCTTCTTCCAGTACACTGATACTAGTTCACCTGTCTTCCCAAGTGATGTGTAAGATTTTTCAGAGACACCGTTGATGGAATCTTTCAAGAAGTTGGAGATGGCGTTTGTAAGTGGTCCATGTTTCACAAGCAGACAGCAAGGTTGGTAGTACAATAGCTTTGTAAACAATCATTTTGGTTTCCCTCGAATGTTCCAGTCCTCAAACACTCTGCACTTCAATCAGGAGAAAGCCACACTCGCAGAGCTCAGGTAATGCTGGATTTCGGCACCAATGTTGGCCCTTGTGGAAAGATAACTGCCTAGGTAGGAGAAGTGATTAACATTTTCTAATGTTACACCACTGAGTTGGATTTGTGGCGCTGCAGAGGCGTTGTTTGGTGCTTGTTTGTGAAGCACTTTGGTTTTTTGGATGTTGAGCAACAGGCCAAGCTTTTCGTAAGCTTCTGCAAAGATATTTAGGATGGTTTGGAGGTCATCCTCTGAGCGTGCGCACACTACGTTGTCATCAGCATACTGAAGCTCCATGACGGAAGTTATGGTAACCTTACTCTTTGCTTTCAGCCTGCTCAGATTGAAGAGCTTTCCATCTGTTTGATATATAATAGGAACAGCTAAAAACACCGGGGGTGTCATTTAAAAATAATCAAACTTTTATAGAATTAAAACTACATCTAAATATAAAAGATTTGCTAAAAGCATACAGATAATTACAACAAATAATGCCAGCCCTTTAATTAAAAGCAGCCAGTTGGAATAAGGCCTGTTGGAATAAGAAGGTCTTCACCGGCTGGTGGAAGGACAACCAGGAGGAAGCCGGTCTAATTTCTCTAGGGAGGGATTTCCAAAATTGTCTGGGGGGAGCCACCACTGAGAAGGCCCTCTCCTGCTTCCCCCACCAAGCGTGCCTGGGAGGGTGCCAGGACTGAGAAAAGTGCCTTCCCTGGAGATCTTAGAGCCTGGGCAGGTTCATATGAGCTTTCAGATAGCTTGAACCTCAGCTGTAATGTAAATACTGACAAAAAAAAATTACAAAAACATTGTAGAGAACAGAGCAGTCTCTCTGTGCTTACCATTTCCAAATGCTGCATCTTAATAGTGTCCCCAAAACTCACCAACATCTCCCCTCCATTCAGCTCTGGAGACAAGAGTGGCTGTGTCCCAGATCTCTTTTGCAGCGCCAAGTGCACAGCTGGTGCACAAGGAGCGCCTGTGGAACTCACTGTCGCAGGAGGCAGCAACGGCCACCAACTTGGCCAGCTTTAGAAGAAGACTGGAGAAATTCACGGAGGGAAATAGGCAGGGCCGGATTGAGGTTTGATGAGGCCGTCAGCTACTGGCCGCCAGCCAGGGTGGCTTTCCTCTGCCTCGGCAGTCGGAGGCGGGGACGCTTTTCCATGCCACAGTTCCTGCCCAGCACTCAGGGAAGAAGAGAATCCAGGGAAGGGATTGGGAGTGCCTGATGCAGCTTCTCCTGGTGCTAAATCACAGAATGCAGAATCGTACAGCTGCCAGGAAGAAATCCTTCTGCAGCTGCAGAGCTGAAGACCAGAAGCAGCTGCAAGCGGGAGCTCTCAGGTGCGGGCGCGCAGCTGCCCCGTGTGGGGAGAGGCGGAACTGCCGGCTAGAGCATCTTTCCATAGAAGGCCGTTTCTGCTCCCTCTTGTGATGGCCAGAGAAGTCTCAGTCCGCACCGGATCCTTTGCCTCAGGCATCACCTGAACCAAGTCTGGGGCCTGATCCTGAAGAGTCCCAGTCTGCACAGCTTCCCCTGCAACAAGCACCAGCTGGGCCAAGTCAGGGGCCTGAGCCTGCCCTGGCTCCAGATGCGGGGATGACCTCGTTGCCTTCAGCTGGGCCATCATTTACAGCTGCTCCACTACTGGTTGGGTCAGGGGAGGCTGAGGCGGCCCCTGGGTCTAGTCACCCACCGATGTCTCCCGAGCTGCAGAGACTGAGGTCTGAGAGAAGGAGAGACCTGAGTACTCGCAGGAGGAGTGCTTGCCTTTGGGCGAAACAGGGAGGTGAGTTGCTGGGAGATCAGGACCGGCCGTTATCCCCCGTCAGAGATAAAAGGCTGTCCAACCCTGCCCCAGGTTGCGGGAGCAACATTGCTGCTTGCTGGAACCTGCCTGTTACCCTGTGCCTGTCCTTGCCTGGTTTCCTGCCTTGGCCCTGTAGGACTGACTCCTCGCGGAACTCTTGGATTCGGGACCGGACCTGCACCGCGTTACTCGGGTTACCCCCAGGCCCAGCACACCTCCCCAGGCTAGTCCCTCTTGGGCAGGCTGGGCTGCAAAGGCGCTTCTTGCCTGAGCTTGCCTGGAGTGCTCCTGAGGGTGCTCTGGCCTTCCACCTGCTCCTGACCTCGCCCTTGGCTCTGACTAGTGGACGCGCACCACAATGCCGTCCTTCCTTGGCTTTGACCTCCTGGCTCAGAGGCAACATGGAGCCTGAGGAGAGCCTGGCTGCTGGATCAGGCCCGAGGCCCATGCAGCCCACCATCCTGTCCCCCAAAGGACCAGCCAGATGCCTCTGGGGAGCCCACAAGCAGGACTGGAGAGGAACCGCATTTGCAACGCTTGCGATTCCCAACACCCACAAAGAATGTCAGGAAAGCTCTGCTGAACCAAGGCAAAGGCCCATATTAAAATGATCCTTAAAAAGCAGTTAAAACAATAAAAAACTTTTAAAATATAAGGAGTAGGAGAGACATCATCCATTGCTGCCACGTGGACGATGGAGTCAGTTTGTTTTCTGCAGCTCCAAAGGGTAAAACCCAAGCAGATGGATTCAAAGGACAAGAAAGGAGATTCTGAATAAACCTCAGGAAGAACTTTCTGACACAACAGACTGTGGGATGCGGCCCATGAGAGGCAGTCAAGTACAACATTCCTTGTACTGCTAGAGAAAACATGCAAGGGAATGTTTGGTCCAGCCAGTCAAAACTTCCTGTTCCTCCTGGCTGGAGCATGCTTCCTTTGCAGGTGACTTAAGGTGGGTGTGACCTTACCTGTCCAGGTAACAAAGGGACGAGTCACTCAGCACACCTCTCTCTTTTTAGAATCATAGAATCATAGAGTTGGAAGAGACCACAAGGGCCATCGAGTCCAACCCCCTGCCAAGCAGGAAACACCATCAGAGCGCTCCTGACATATGGTTGTCAAGCCTCTGCTTAAAGACCTCCAAAGAAGGAGACTCCACCACACTCCTTGGCAGCAAATTCCACTGTCCAACAGCTCTTACTGTCAGGAAGTTCTTCCTAATGTTTAGGTGGAATCTTCTTTCTTGTAGTTTGGATCCATTGCTCCGTGTCCGCTTCTCTGGAGCAGCAGAAAACAACCTTTCTCCCTCCTCTATGTGACATCCTTTTATATATTTGAACATGGCTATCATATCACCCCTTAGCCTCCTCTTCTCCAGGCTAAACATGCCCAGCTCCCTTAGCCGTTCCTCATAAGGCATCGTTTCCAGGCCTTTGACCATTTTGGTTGCCCTCCTCTGGACACGTTCCAGTTTGTCAGTGTCCTTCTTGAACTGTGGTGCCCAGTTTGATTTCCTTCTTCATCTGACCAGCTTTTAGTTAGGACTGCTCTGCTAGCTCTCAGCTAGAAGCAGCACTGGGATTATTCCCCCATATGGAGTAGATCCACATGTACATATTTGTAACTAAGTCTGCCTTCAGGAATCCAACTGTGGAATGATGTAAGTAAACTTTCTTTTTATTGCTTATGAATAAGACTGTGGTGTCTTTATTCTTTTAAGAGGGATTCAAGGGAACTTACCAGGAATGTACAATTCAATCTGAGACAGAATGGTACAATAGTGAGAGGCTCACACGAGCCTGCAACCAGCTGTCTGCTGTATGCACTCTGCTAGCAAGTAAAGGAACTTGCTAGCACAAGGTAGGAAGGATATTAATAAACAATATATCCTCTCCTGCCACCCTGAACATTCCCACACAGACTCCTTTGGAAGGTGCAAACTCTCATTTCTTAGAGGTTTTAAATGAAGCAGCGTTTGGCTGGCCATCCGTCAGGGATGCTTTAGCTGAGATTCCTGCATTGGGCGAATTCCTGTGGTTCTTTGACTCTGAACCGAGGAGAGAAAGGGCATCTTTCCAGTTGGGCCAGGCTAGTTACGGCCACACCTGGGCAGTGAGCCTGCGCATAGTTTTTGATGGGTGCTGCGTCTGCCCCCCCCAGCAGCGACACCCCAACCTCTTCCTTCCCACAGGCCAGACTGCGGCAACCTGGGAGGTGGGCTGCCGGCCTGTGTCGGCCATCCCGGTGGGCCCAGGGCTGGCTCGTTAGGCTGCTTGCTCTGCCACCCGCTTCCACAAGGGTCTCCCCTCCCTCTCGGGAGGAGCCAGCACCGCAGGGCCGGCGGGGAGCGCTGCCTTTCCAGCGGCGTCGCGTCTGGCGGGGAGCGGAGCCTCGAAGGGAGAGTATTGATCCGGCTGTACGGCGGGTCAGCGATATCATTAACCCCAACAAGGCTGCTGGGCCGCGACACGCAGAGGTTAATTAAAAATAAAAGTTCAGCCAAATACACCGGCCCGTCGCCCAGGCGGCTGGTGCTTGGCAGGGACGCGGGTGGGTGCGGACGCGGCGATTCCCACCAGCCAGCGATGCCCCAGGGCGGCGGATCGATCCTGTCTCCCTCCCTCCCTCCCTCCCTCCATCTCGCTGCCTGGCTGAGCTGCCAGAGAGCGATGGGCTGGTCCCAGTCCTGGCACTGGGGAAGTCTGGCTGGCGGGAGACGTGGCTGCAAGGAGAGGCTGCAGCCGGGCCTGCTCTGCTCCCTGCGCGGAGGGAAGGCGCTCTGCACATGGCCAGAGGGCGGCTCCCCGAACATTTCTTCTCGGCCCCCCCGGGGTTGGGACTGTTTCCTCGTGAGGAAGCCCAGCCTTTCATAGAAGCAGGGCGGGTGAGTCTCTGTGGTGCTTTGGCATGAACCAAATCTCTGCCCTTCCTCTTTCTTTATGCCAGGCAAAGTTGTACTTCCCCACAAGGGCCAGTGAGGCTTCTGGGCCGCAGGGTGGGCGGGCGGGTGCTTTTGCTGGTGGCTTTTAATCACAGAATTGTAGAGTTGGAAGGGACTCTGAGGGTCATCTAGTCCAGCCCCCTGTAAGGCAGGAAGATGCACCTGTTTCGACTCTGCAACCTTGGCATTCTCAGCATCACGCTCTAAACACCTGAGCTATCCAGGAACTTCATGTTGCCTCCTTGATTGGCCAGTCCTGCACTTTTCTTGCTCTTTGTGTTGGAGAAATGTACTTCAGCTGTTATTTTCATATGTGTGCAGCTTTGAATGCTATTTATTTATTTAAGATAAATATCTATTTGGCCTTTTTGTTTCATAGAACCGTACAGCTCAGGCGGCTTCAGTTATTTACCTATAAGACCCCCCCACCCACAGATACAGGTAATCCCACCACCCACTTTGGGAACCCCTCAACTAGCGTAGCCAGGGGGCAGCTGCCCTCCCAAATCAATATAAATACATCACTAAGCTTCTTCCCTCCCCAACCAAAGGCCTGCCCCCCTCTAACAAAAACCCTTGCTATGCCCACGGTCCAGCAGTTTCCTTCCATGTCCCCCAGTTTGATTCTCTGAACACCTGAAGGGTCCAGGGCTGAGTCTGAGCTATGGGGCTGTGGGGGTGTCCAGCTCATGTGGCTGCAGGCCTTCCCAGCCCCTGTGGCACCTCCCTGCAGGAGTCAGGTAGTGAGGGAAAAGAAGGGAACTTGGGAGTGGGCTTGGGGCTCTGTACCTGATTGCCAGCCCCCACCTCAACTCCTGTCCAGTCAAAATTACTCCCTCCCTCTCCCGGGAGATGTCCCTGCGTGCCCCTCCCCCTGTCGCTGATTGACAGGAGTGCTGTGAATTATTCATTGTGACGATATGAGTCTCTTTCCAAGGCATCCTAGGCAATTAGCTCCCAGGCTGGGAAGGAGCCTCTGCAATAAAGGGGGGAATTGATTTAAGGGGTGCCTGAGGAATTGACTTGGTGGGGAAGCAGAGCTAGGGATGGGGCCTCCCCAGGTGGGGCTGCTCCTGCGCCGGGGGGGGGCAGACAGGAGGCTTCCTACCCCAGGCCACTGGCACCCTCCACCCAGCATGCCAACAATGCCAGCCCCCTAGAGAACTGTGCAGAAATGCCTCTGCCCAGGGCTGTCTTACCCACAGGCCCTAGGGGTGCGAGGCCCCTAGGTGTCGGCCTCTCAGGGGCGCCAGGCCAAGAGTCCGGGGAAGAGCCCGTCTGTTGGTGGGGGTCCACGGTGGGCTCTTCTGCTGTGGGCGGCTCTGCGCTGCGAGTTCGGGGGCAAACAAGCCAGTGAGATGCTGAGGCGTCTGGCCAGCTCTGCCCACCTGCGTGGCTGGGACTGGGCAACCGGCGGATCTTTGCACCCCAGTGCCGCATATGCTTAAGCCAGCCCTGCCCACTGGGATGGGGGCAAAGTGGGGCTGTTGACCATTCACAGGCTATGAGGTAGCCCCTAAATGGTGGCATGTCAACTGGCAGGGACAGAACCCCCTGACCCCCATTGCAGGAGAAGCCCTTTCCTTTACTTCCTCTTCCTTGGTTTCTGGAAGACCTTTTGGCAAACCATGAAACGGTTTCCTGCTCCCCCCCCCAGGGAAGAAGGGGCGAGCGAAGATCTACAGCAGGAACTAGCAGGGAATAAAGATCGACCCTGGATCTTCTGCCCCTGTGATCCCTGCTCTGCTTCCACAGTCGGAGGCAGCAATGCTTCTGAATGCCAGTAGCAGGAAGTCACAGGAGGGGAGAGTTGCTCTTGTGTTCGAATCCTGCTTTTGGGTTTCCCATGAGGGCATCTGGTTGTCCACTGTGAGAACAGAATACTGGACTAGATGAGCCATTGGGAAGATACAGCGCCACCAATCTGACTCAATGGTGTAAAGTTGGAAAATGTCAATGACTTCTCCTACCTGGGCAGTTATCTTTCCACAAGGGCCGACATTAATGCCAAAATCCAGCATCGGCTGAGCTCTGTGAGTGCTGCTTTCTCCAGAATGAAGTGCAGAGTGTTTGAGGACTGGGACATTTGCAGGGAAACCAAAATGCTTGTTTACAAAGCTATTGTACTACCATGCCTTCTGTATGCTTGTGAAACGTGGACCACTTATAAATGCCATCTCCAGCTCCTCAAAAGATTCCATCAGCGGTGTTTCCGAAAAAAAAATTATACATCACCTGGGAAGACAGGTGTACTGGAAGAAGCAAAGATCAGTGTTGAAGCAATGATTCTTCAACATCAACTTCGTTGGACTGGTCATGTTGTGTGGATGCCTGATGATCGTCTTCCAAAGCAACTACTCTATTCCAAACTTAAAAATGGAAAGTGTAATGCTGGTGGTCAACAAAAGAGGTTCAAAGACTCTCTCAAGGCATATCTGAAAAAATGTAGTATAAACACCCACAACTGGGAAACACTGGCCTGCAAGCGCTCCAGTTGGAGAACAGCCTTTACCAAAGGTGTCCTGGGCTTTGAAGACACTGGAACTCAGGACGCAAGGGAGAAACGTGCTAAGAGGAAGGCACACTTGGCAAAGCCTCACCATGATCTACTCCCATCCAGAAACCTCTGTCCCCACTGTGGAAGGAGGTGTGGATCCAGAATTGGCCTCCACAGTCACTTATGGACTCACTGTTAAGACCGTGTTCATGGAAGAACATCTTACTCGGCTATGAGGGATCGCCAGAGAAGAAGACAGCAGGGTCTTCTCACGTTCTTATGTCCATCCTACACCAGGGCCCAAAATGTTGATTCCACCAGTACCAGGAAAGGGGTGCATTATCTGAGTCCCAGGTGGGATGCAGGAGGGCTGCACCAGTCCTAGCAGTTGGGTCCTCTCTGCCTCAGTCGCCCCACTCCCTCCCCAGAAGTGGGAGAGGAGCCAGCAAGGATGCAGACAGACTTTCCCTGCCAAGAATAGCTCCAACGACGGAAGACGGGGCTTCTTCCTCCGCCAGATCTCTGCTTCCTTCTCCGCTTCTGACCCAGCCAGGCCCAGACAAGTTGGCCAGGGAACTGCTGAGTTAGCCTCTTGCCTCCAGCCGGAATCGCAGCCCAGCCCCAGGGAGGAAGCGGCCGGCTGGAGCCCCTGTCCTCTTCTGCCTTCCTCCTCCTCCTCCTCCTGGGCTGGCAAGTCGCTGCCATGTGCAAAAGTGGCAACTCGAGTCAAAAGGCAGCTGTGGTTTGGCCCAAGCAGCGGTTTGACCACATGCACTCATGCAGACGGTATTGCGGGTCTCTGAACTTCAAAGTACAGAGATAAGAGCGTGAGAAGGCGCTGCTGGATCAGGCCAAAGGGGGCCAGTCTAGCCCAGCATCCTGTTCTCACAGGGGCCAAGCAGATGCTCCTTCTGGGAAACCTGGAAGCAGGAGTCAAGCACAACCACAACCACAACATGTTGTTGTTGTTATTTATCCCCCGCCCAGTGGGCTGGGTTTCCCCAGCCACTCTGGGAGGCTCCCCACAGAATATCAAAAGCACGATAAAACATCAAACATTAAAAACTTCCCTAAACAGGGCTGCCTTCTAAAAGCTGGATAGTTGTTTATTTCCTTGACATCTGAAGGGAGGGCGTTCCACAGGGTGGGCACCACCACCGAGAAGGCCCTCTGCCTGGTTCCCTGTAACTTGGCTTCTTGCATCATGGGAACTGCCAGCCTCAGTGCTGGACCTCAGTGTCCGGGCAGAACGATGGGGGTGGAGACGCTCCTTCAGGTCTACTGGGCCGAGGCCATTTGGGGCTTTCAAGGTCATTACCAACACTTTGAATTGTGCTCGGAAATGTAAAATGTAAAGGGTAAAGGGACCCCTGACCATTAGATCCAGTCATGGCCGACTCTGGGGTTGCGGCGCTCATCTCGTTTTATTGGCCGAGGGAGCCGGCGTGCAGCTTCCGGGTCATGTGGCCAGCATGACTAAGCTGCTTCTGGCAAACCAGAGCAGCGCACGGAAACACTGTTTACCTTTCCGCCAGAGTGGTACCTATTTATCTACTTGCACTTTGACGTGCTTCCAAACTGCTAGGTGGGCAGGAGCAGGGACAGAGCAATGGGAGCTTATCCCGTTGTGGGGATTTGAACCGCCGACCTTCTGATCGGCAAGCCCTGGGCTCTGTGGTTTAACCCACAGCGCCACCTGCAATGTAGGTCTTTCAGGACTGGTGTTACGTGGTCTCAGTGGCGACTCTGAGCAACTCTCTCCTCCTGCCCTTTCCTGCTCTGGGATTCAGAAGCACCGCTGCCTCTGACTGTGGAGGCAGAACCTTCTCCTCCCCATGAATGTAATTTAACCCTTTTTAAAAGCCATCCAAGTCAGTGGCCATCACTGCTTCCTGCATAAATGAGTCCCATAGATTAACTCCGCGCTACATGAAGGGCCTTCTTTCCTGTTACATGCGCTGGTGGGAATGGGGTGGTGACTCCTGGCAACTGAATTCTCTGCCCTCTTATCTATCGTTCTTCCTTACCTTTCTCTTGGTCCAGATTGTGGGAAAGACCTTGGACCACTGCTCAACTCGAGAAGGGAGTTCTGAGCTCTTTCCCTTTCTCTTAACCCTCCAACCAGCCGCACCAACTGAGAGCCCGAAAATAAGATGGAGAGGACCGGCTTAAAAACCCACCTCTCTGCAACGGGTGTCCTATTGAAAGCAAGGGGCTGGAAGGACTGTCTTGCTACTCTATCCAGGGGTCGCCTGAGCTGGCACCGCACTGCGCGGGCGTCCAGTAGGGTCCCTTTCTTGAGGTTGCAACGATGGGTAGGAGGTTGCCAGGAGGGATAGCCTAGCAGGAGCTGGGGGGACACAGCAGTGGAAAGGAAGCACCCACGGAATACAGAATAGGGAAGGGCGAGTGCCGAAGGTCTGGGGAGGAAACCAGATAGCTCAGGACTCGGGGCCAACCCTGTGAAAGGTCAGTCCATGGAAAAGGCCCCAGACGAGTGGTTGGGACTCGCGGATAGTTTTCAGGATCCTTGTAATTTGCTTTTCCTCTAAGTTTTCATTATCCTAGGCAGCTGCCGAAAGTGGGCCCTAAAAAAGCAAGGTGTTCTGAATCTTCCAGTGGTGACCTTCCCTGGACATCCACGAGTTCTAGTGTGAGTGTGACATTGGATGCCTGGTGTGATGCATCACCTGCCCCCCTCCCTGTAACCAGCACCCCCCCCCAGTCCCCTCGCACTGTGTCTTCTCTGTGACAGAGTCCACATTGCTCTGGGCTGTGGATGCTGAAGCCCAGGCAGGATGCGTCCCGTTCCCCCCACCCCGCCAGCCCTGCCTTATTCCCTGGTCCTTGGGCAGGGGCTGCCCCCCCTCCAGGCCACCTCAGGCCTTCTCTGCAGTCTGGACATGAAGGAACAATGGGCAGGGGCCGAGGGGGTGGTGCTGTGCCAACATTCGTGACTGGCGGCATCCTGGAAGCGGGCAGGAAGCCCGACACTTGGCGCTTCCCGTCCTGGCAGTGCCTGGCTCCCCTGAGAGGGCTGGGAAAGTGGGGAGCGCCGCGGAATGATTCACGGACAGGGCCCCCCCTCACTGGAAATGGAGAGCCAGCGGCTTGAAGCCAACGCAGCCCTCAAGCAGGACCTCTGCCCTAAGACAAGGCTGGCCACAGTTACTCCATCTTAAAGAAGCAGCATTCTGCACATGCTCAGGAACAGCCTGACTTGTATTGCCAGGTGTCCAGGACTGAGGTCACAGGTGTCTGGGGCCCGGTCAAGTTGCAATAATAATAATAATAATAATAATAATAATAATAATAATAATAATAATAATAATAATTTATTATTTATACCCCACCCATCTGGCTGGGCTTCCCCAGCCACTCTGGGCAGTTTCCAAAGAAATATTAAAATACTATAATACATCAAACATTAAAAGCTTCCCTAAAGAGGGCTGCCTTCAGATGTCTTCTAAAAGTCTGGTAGTTGTTCTTCTCTTTGACATCTGGTGGGAGGGTGTTCCACAGGGCGGGCGCCACCACCGAGAAGGCCCTCTGCCTGGTTCCCTGTAACTTGGCTTCTCGCAATGAGGGAACCACCAGAAGGCCCTCGGAGCTGGACCTCAGTGTCCAGGCTGGACAATGGGGGTGGAGAAGAAGAAGAAGAGTTTGGATTTGATATCCCGCCTTCCACTCCCCTTCAGGAGTCTCAAAGCGGCTGACATTCTCCTTTCCCTTCCTCCCCCACAACAAACACTCTGTGAGGTGAGTGGGGCTGAGAGACTTCAGAGAAGTGTGACTGGCCCAAGGTCACCCAGCAGCTGCAGGTGGAGGAGCGGAGACGCAAACCCGGTTCCCCAGATTACGAGACTACCGCTGTTAACCACTACACCACACTGGCTCCACACTGTAGAAGCTCCTTCAGGTCTACTGGACCGTTTAGGGCTTTAAAGGTCAGCACCAACACTTTGAATTGTGCTCAGAAACATACTGGGAACCAATGTAGGTCCTTCAGGACCGGCGTTATGTGGTCCCAGCAGCCACTCCCAGTCACCAGTCTAGCTGCCGCATTCTGGATTAGTTGTAGTTTCCGGGTCACCTTCAAAGGGAGCCCCACGTAGAGCGCATTGCAGTAGTCCAAGCGGGAGATAATCAGAGCATGCACCACTCAGCATTAAGAACATCAGTGCCGCTGGATCAGGCCAATGGCCCTTCCAGGCCAGCATCCTGTTCTCACCAAGGTCAACTAGATGCCCCAATGGGAAGAAGCAGGCAGGATTCGCACACAGGTGCAACATTTCCCCGCCAGCAACTGGTATTCAGAAGCAGCCTCTGGCGGTGGAGGGAGGACAGAGCCATCCTGGCTGGGGGCCTCTGAAAGCTCTCTCCTCCTCCCTGAATTTGCCAAACCTTCTTTTCAAGCAATCTAGCTTGGTGGCCATCGCTGCCTCCAGTGGGAGGGAGTTCCGCAGTTTAACTCTGCGCTGTGTGCAGAAGGCCTTTCTGTGTTGCACTGACAGGTAAGGAATCCTGAGCCTTAAGGCCCAGCCTGGCTAGCCCAGTGTGGATGCTGGACCCCCCCCCCTGGCTCACAGAGGCCCCTTAGACTTGGCTCCCTCTCCCTGCGCAGCCAGCCATGCCTGGGCCGGGACCGAGTCAGGCAAGTTGACAGGCTCCCCTCCCCTGGGCGTGTGTGTGTGTGTGTCTGTGTGAGCGGATCTGGCTGTGCAGTCCTTGAATGCCAATCGGGCACCAGCGGTTGCAAAATTGCCTTTGGATTTTTCTCATTAGCTTCGTCTCCCGTGAGCTCGTTATGCGGAGCCTCTCTTCTGCCTGCGCTGACAGCTCATTCCCGCTCTGACAGCCATATGGCAGGAGCAGCGCTCTGTGGGGGGGAGGGGGGAGTGGTGCAAGGAGGGGGGCACAACTGGCGTCCAAGCAGGAAGGGCAGCAAAAGTGCCCTGGGGCACCTGCAGAGAGCCTTTTCCGCCTCACCTGGGAGGAGTCCAGCCAGCGGCATACAAATCTCCAGGGCACCCAGCCAAAGCAGCAGCTGCCCCAAGGCAGGGGACAGAAATCTCTCCCCCCCCCCGGAGAAAAAGCCAGCAAGAGATGGTACCTTGCTTCTCAAACACCTGGGAACTCAAACACTGCAAACCTGGAAGTGTTCCGGTTTGCGGACTTTTTTCAGAAGCCGAACGTGCTCCGTTTTGAGTGCTTCCGATTTGAGGGCCACACTTCCATTCTGAGCAGGGGTCAGCAATTCATGTTCAATTGCTGCTTTAGGGGTTGTTTTAAAAAGTCTGGAACGGATTAACCCATCTTTCATTACTTTCTATGGGAAAGGGTGCCTTGGTTTTGGAGCGCTTTGGTTCTGGAACGGATTTCCGGAATGTTTGAGAAATCAAGTTTGAGAAACAAGGGACCGCTGTACTTAGAGCCTGTCCTTCAGACAAGCTGGGAGTCAAGGACCCTCTGATGCTATGAGGGATGCCTGGGGGGGCTGGAGGGCCTGTCCTGGCCGCGCTCCTTGCTGCCCCTTTGCCCTCCTCACAGCCCAATTGGCTGGACAGAGGAAGCTGCCTCCCGCCAGGCCTGTAGGGCTTAACTAGCGGACCCTTGGGAAACTCTGCAGTTCTGTTATCCTAGGCTGGCCCCCTTGCGCATCTAGTCTGGGACAGCTCCAGGCAGCTGCGGCTGGGGAAGGAGCCTCGGGGCTGATGCGCGCAGAGCCTCTGGTGCTCTGGCCCTTGCACACACCCAGCCTTCTTGTGGCAGTGAGTTCCAGAGTCCCAGCCTCCCACTGAGCCGAGTCTTGTCTAGGTGGCGCTCAGAGGCAGCCTGGCGCTCCGGGAAGAAGCAGCAGGCCTGGTGGGTGCTTAGAGGGGAGACTGCGCACCAGACACTGACTGTGCGTGTTGCAGACAGCCCAGGGGCCTCTTCCTCACGGCCAGCCCCACCCACTTTGCTGCAACGCAGGAACTTGAGCTCCCCCCTCCCCCCCATTAACTGCTTGCAGGGGGGAGGGGAAGGGGGGCTCAGGTTTCCCCCTCCCTGCAGTTTGGAGCCTGCGGCCATTAGCAGTGCCCAGAGCATGACCAGGGAGGGGGCGATATCAAAGGGCTTCCACGCCTCTCGTCTCCCCCACCCTCCCTCCCTCCATTAGTCATGTTCCATAAAAGCTGCTTTCTCCTGGAGAGTAAAAGGTCTCAGGAAAGAATTCTCAACCGTGCTGGGAATGAAAAGCGGGGGGACTCCTGGGCACGTGCAGAGTGCATTTCCCTCACCACAGCCATAAAAGCAATGGCAACAAAGGGTGTGTGTGGGTGTGTGTGTCAAAATTCAACATGGGCTTTGAGGGTCTCTCCGACAACCTTAAAGAAGCTGGATGAATTCTCATGGGAAGCTGCTTCTCGCTTCCTTAACGTCAGCCGGGCAACCCCTTCCCCAACTCCTAAGAAAGGCCAAGTTGGTTCCTGGACTCTGGGAGGGGCTGTGGGAAGAGGACCTCTTCCCCACCTCCATCCCTCCACCTCATCAAGGAAATGGGCGCAGCGAAAGTGAAACTTTGGAACTCGCTGCCACCAAGTTGGACGGCTTTCAGAGAGAACTGGACAAATTCATGGAGGAGACTCTAAATTAAAGTTTCTAGCCAGGACAGCTCTGCTCTGCCTCCAGAATCAGAGGCAGCAAGGCCTCTGGAAACCCCAGGAGGAGAGACTGCTGACTGCTTGTTCTGGCTCAGCTTCTGGGCTTCCCTTTGGGGGCATCTGGACTAGATGGGCCATGGGCCTGATCCAGCCGCCAGGCCTTTCTGATGTTCTTAGTTTCTCCACTCAGATGTGGAGCACCCCAATAGTTGGTGTAAACAATGGGGGGGTGAAGAGAAACTCTGGAAGCCGCTCAAGGGCTGACAAAACCCCCAGGCCTGGCCCAAAGGGTTAACGTCTGGAGAATTTTTCTTTTTTGGAGTGGATGTTTTGCAATGTCTGTAAAATGGGCACAATGAGGCGGCAGCAGCCTCCCCTTTCAAGGACCCTGCTGCCTTTGCAAGTTCTCTTGGCGTCAGCTCATTTTGAGTCGTGGGGATTAGCAAGGGACAGCTGAGCCCATCCTTGCAAGTACTTAGTGCTGGCCCAGGGTCCTGCAGCCTGATGGTTTTGATCCCTGACCCTCCGACCTGCGTTTCACCAGGTACTTAGCAAGCCCCGGGTCTTCCAAACAGGGGTAGGGGGCGGTGTGACCCCGGCCCATCTCCCTGATGCTGCCAGCGCTGCTGCAGACGGGTGAGAAATCGCCAACAGCTGGTCTGGGTGGGAAGGGCCAGCCCAGGGTAACTGGATCTCCCCTCTCCCTCCCCGGCGGGGGCGTTTGGGGCGGGGGCTCAGGGTCAGCAGCAGCAGCCCTCGCTCAGGGGTTAAGCGCAGGGCAAGAGGAGGGTTAACTACCAGCCAGTGCCCTGTAAATCATTTCACTTGGGGAGGAAACAGCCCGACAAAGCCAGGGCGAGGAGAGACCCAGGAGGCGAGGGTGGCAAAGGCAGAACTCCAGAAGGGGCAGGTTTAGCCTGGAGAAGATGAACTCTACAGCTCTAGGTGGGCCTGGGGGGGGGGGCGGAAGTGGACCTGCTCCCCAAATTGAAAAAATGTTTAATTACTGTTGAAAATGATATGTTAAAAAACTAACAAAAATTTATAAATATGGAAATGCCCAGGAAAACAGCAGGAACTGGGTGACCCCCAGGAAAGACGTGGGGCAGAAAAAGGCAGCAGCCACTGAAGCCAAAGGGGGTCTCATCTGCCGAGACCCCAGGGCCACAGAATCACAGGACTGCAGAGTGGGAAGGGACCCCGTAGGTCATCTAGTCCAACCTCCAGAAATGCAGGAATCACAACGAAAGGATCCCGGTGAGCCAGTGGATAAGGAATGGGGAGGGGGCTGCAAGCTGGCCGGGCTTGGCTCCGTGGGATGAAGGCCTCCTGAATAAAGGAACTGGCCATCTGAAGCAGTTGGCCTACGGAACTCCCTCCCACAGGAGGCAGGGCTGGCTTCAGAAGAAGATGAAACACCTCTATGTGGGACAGGGCTGTCCAAACCTTCTGGGCACGATGGCTCTGCCTGGCCTCCACATCTGGAGGCAGCGATGCTTCTGAACAGCAGGTGCCAGAAACCACAGGAGGAGAGAGGGACCTGGTCTGATCTGCTGCCCCTCTCAATTCTAGAGTCCCAGAGCCGGATGGAGCTTAGATCCCGAAAGCTCCCAAATTCAAGGCTGGAGGAGAAGAGCCGCCACGTCTGGCAGGAATCCCGCCCCCCAGGACTGTGCAATCCCTGAGAAGGGAGGTGGAGCCCCTGAGAGGGTGGGCTCTGCCACTGTCCATTCAAGGCCCCCTGGACCAGAGAGATGGCCAAGACAGCAGGCGCTGAAGGCTGGAGCCTGAACCCCAGAGACCTCGCTCCTCAAATCTTTCTCTTCCCACCATAACTGGAAAACAACTCCTGCCAGGGGAAGGGCAGCGTGGCAGAGCGGTTCGTGTTGGGCTAGGACCCAGAAGGGACCCGGGTTCAAATCCTCCCTCGGCCACGAAGCTCACTGGCTGTGCCTCGGCCCGGCCCCCCTCGCAGGACGGCTGTGGGGATGAAAAGGGGAGATCCCCGGGAGGGAAGGCTGGGATATAAACGCAATGAGTAAATGAAGGGGGAAAGGCTCACTCCAGAGGAAGACATCTCCAAAAAAGCTGCAGGGCCAAGAGGAATTGGCGATGGGATGGAGCCCCCCCACTTGGAGGGCCGGCTCCAGCTGTGGGCCTGAGGCCGGAGCTCAGGGGCACCTGTTACGTTTCCAGGAATCAAAGTGGGCAGGCGGAGGGGGGGGCTGGTTCACAGCCCAGGCTGCATGTGCACAAACGCCCCCCTCCCCAGAAATCCCAAGGACTCTGGGCGGGGATCTTGCTACACGCCCTCCCCCCTCCCGTTTTCTGACAGCTGCCCAGATGGCCCCCCTATTGGCCGCAACAACAGCTCCTAATTGGCTGCGAGCCAGGGGGGCGCCCGTCTCCCCCCCCAAGCAATCAGGAGCTCATGACTGCATTATCGCCCATTATCTCTGGCGGAGGGAGGGGGGGGGCTGAATGGGGATCATTATTTGCTCATCACTCCTCATTGGAATTCTGACACCCAAAAGGGGGGGGCAGAGAGAAGGGGGGGGGCTGACGGAGATTAATCTCCCCAGCCAGCGCAGCAACTGCCGCTTGGTAAACGCGCCTGAGCTGGCGGCGCATTAAATCACTGCACAGGAATGGGGAGGGGGGGTGGGCTGGGCTCCCTCCCTCCCTGCAGGGATTCCAACCTCAAGCCCCCCCCAAAGGCTGAAAACGGGAGCGTCGCTGCCACCCGCTGGCCGATCTGAGAACTGCCACTTCTCTGAGTGGCGCTAGGAGACCCCCCTTCCTGCCCAATTCCCACTGTTTGGGGGGGGGGGGCACATGAGGACAACATGAGAATATTATTTCCTGCTCTCCCAGGAAAACGCTGCTCAGCTCTGGTAGGAGGGACCAACGGGGCGTGTGGTTTTTCAGCGCTTTTATTCCAAAAAATAGACTCGTCTTGAAGAGCAGGCAGGGCTTAAGTTAAAAGGCGGGAGGGAGGGCAGGCGGGGGGGGGGCAGGTGGGGGGCGATGCTGGGGCTGCAGCCCGTCCGACGGCCCCCCTACCTCCTCTTCTCCTTCACGCTGTAGTTGAGCAGCAGAGGCGCCGGCTGCAAAGGGAAGAGAGGGGCGGAGGGTGAGTGTCTCTGATTTTCTGGGGAGAGGGGGGTCACCCCCCACAACCCACCCCCCACGTACCTTGCCAAACCAGCGAGAAAGCCAGAGCTGCTTCAGGGTCATGTGGTCGGGGAGCACCTCGTTGTTGAAGAGGATCTGCACCTGGAGGGGGCGGAGTCCTGTCAGCACCTGCCAGGCGGACCCCCGGCTGCCTCCCCACAACTGGGCGGGGGGCCTCGCCTTCCCCTTTCCTTGCAGGGAGACCACCTGCCCACCCGCCCACCCCGGGGCTGCCAACCTTTTTCGCATTTCAGGTTTTGAGAGGGGGCAGTCACAAAACAGCTGCCATGGGGGGGGGGTTGCAGAGACCAGGCAATGCTGATTTCAGAATCTTGGGGTTCCAGAGCTGAAAGGGACCCAAAGGGTCATCCACCCCAAGCCCCAGCCATGTACCCCCCCCAACAGCCACAGGGAGCAATTCCTCCGTGTTCGGGGAGGGGAATGCAAGGGGGTCACACCCCACATCTCACATAAATCACTTAGGGGGTTCCGGAACCTTTAGCCCCATAACTGTCTTCCAAGGAAGACGAGATGTTGACCGTTTTTTGGTGGTCCTGTAGAAAAGTAAAAGACTTCTGGGAAATGATATATAATGAATTGAAAAAGAGGTTTATGATACCTTTCCCCCAAAAAAACCAGAGGCCTTTTTACTTGGATTAACAGGGGAGGGAAGACCTAGGGACCTGAAAAGCTTATTTATGCATGTGACAACAGCCGCAAGGATGTTGCCGGCCCAGGATTGGAAACAGGAGAAGATATCAACAAAAGAAGAATGGAAAATTAAGAGGAGGGACTATGGCAAAGATGAGAAAAAGTTGGAGTAGGAATGGAAGAGATTTATAGATTATTTAAAAGACCGCTGTAAATATATTAAAACGTTAGCAGGCTTGATGTAACATTCATGTAAGCAAATAATTGGAAATTAAGATAAGCAAGAGGGAAAAACAAAGAATTTGGAGATAAAATGAGGTGCAATAAATTTTGTAATCCAGGGGAGGGTGGGAGGAAGTCTATATTGTTCGTTGTTTTTTGTGATTGATTGGAAAAACATTGAATTTTTGAATTAATGTGATTATAAAATTTGAAAATAAAATATTTTTTTTAAAAAAGAGAGAGGTTGGCTGTTTTTTGGGGGTGGGGCTCAGTGTTGGAGCACCTGTCCAGGATTAGCAACAAAGGTCTTTGCAGCCCGCAGAAGCCAGACTGGCAACCCCTCCCCAACCCTTACTCACGTGTTGTAGCGCCACCTCTAATCGGCAGCACAGAACCCGGCGGAGGTGGCGGATCTGGGCCCGTACCGAGCAGCGAACGTATTTGTGCTGGGGGAGGGAAGGAAAATTGAAAAGGGGGTGAAGGGAGAGGCAGCCCCCTCCCCTCCACCCCGGGGGTGTTTTCTCTCACACAAATCCCCCCCCCCCAGGTCTCCATCTCAAGGAACGGCAGAGACGGTGCCAAGAGAAGGGAGGGCATGTGCCCCCCCCACGCTCTGGCCATCAGCTGCCAGCCTCTCACTGCAGGATCAAGGGGCGGGGGGCGTGCTGAGGGCAGGGCTGTCTTTACCCAGGGGCACAAGGGGTGTGGTGCACCTGGGCGTCAAATTCTGGGGGGAGCCAAATGTATTGGGGGGGAAATGTATACCAGACACTCTCAATTGGTGGCAGTGAAAAGCAATGGAGCGAAAGTGTCCCCCACCCCCCGGTCAAATATTCCCAACGAGTCAGGAAATAAAAGCGGTCATTTCTGCTACGCCGTTGTTACAGGTGAGCGATTTTCCTCCCCCCAAAAGGTCAACAACTTTGAGTTGGCCCCCCCAAAAAAATCTGGGGGCGGCTAAACTAAATTTGGGGGTGCCGGGCGGATCTTTGCACCCCGGCGGTGCATATGCCAAAGATGGCGCTGGCCGAGGGGGAGATGGGAGAGTCGGAGTGGGCCTGGGGGGCCGGAGGTCCGAGGGGGCTCTTATGTTGTATTCTATGCTGTTTTATGCTGTTTTTAAGTTGCATTTTAATCAATGTTTTATATTTGCTGTTAGCCGCCCTGAGCCCGGTTTTTAAACCGGGAAGGGCAGGGTATAAATAAAAAAATTATTATTATTATTATTATTATTATTATTATTATTATTATTATTATTATCCTCCTCCTCCTCCTCCTCCTCCCACCTGGCCAGGTCTCCAGGCCCCCTTGTGCCGCAGCAAGAGCCCCCCCCCACATCCCGGCCTCCTCACCTGCAGGATGTGCTTGTTCTTCTCTTTCCCAGAACTGCAGAAAGAAAGAAAGAAAGAAAGAAAGAAAGAAAGGGAATGAGAGCCACGCCAGCAAGCCATCTCCATGCTCTCTGCCCCACCAGGGGATATGCAAAGGGGGCGACCCACAAGACCCCTTCCTCCTCCCCACGGGAAGTGGGGAAGAGGGAGGAAACCTCCTTTCCTGACAAACCCTGTGTTGCAAAAGAGAACGTCCACCATGTTTGGGCAACACGATGACCCTATACCTACGTAATAGACAATCTTTATAGAATTCTTTCTAACAATAACAAGTTCAAAATGAAATCTTAAGACTCAAAGCCTCTGAAAATCTTTAAATGAAGCGAGGTACCAAACTTTGTATGATGAAAGATAAGCTGTGACGCTTTGTGTATTCCGCAAACATAATGTCCAACATTGAGCAGAGATTCCGGATATTGACTGCTGTTTTGTAGATCTTTGTCAGCGCGGTGGGAGGATATAGAATTGTTTCAGGTAATAATGCAATCACTGTAATGATGTCGTCACATGAGCACTGCTCCACAGCAATTGATATTTTCATTCACATAGATTCATTCGAAATAAGATGGGTTTATGGAACAATTCTATATTCTTTCAGAGACTTTGAGTCTAAGATTTCATTTTGAACTTGTTATTGTTTGAAAGAATCCTACAAAGATTGTCTATTACGCAGGTATATGGTCATCGTGTTGCCCAATCATTGTTGATGCCCTCCTTTCCTGGGCGCCCCCCCCAGCTGGAGAAGAGCCCCTGCCATTTCCCAAGGGGCCCAGCTCTTGCTCTGCGCCCCCCCCCCCAGAAAGGCCGGTGACTCCTTGCCTTGGTTGTGGAGGAAGCGCCAGAGCGCCCCCTAGTGCTATCCTGGGGCACCGCAGCCTGTCCTGGAGGGGAGAGAGGGAAGTGCCTCCCCCCCACTGGCAGGCGAGTTGTGGGGCGCTGGGGGCTCACTTCTCGGCTTCTAGAGGGGCACAAGAAGCCAGGAGCTGGGAAGACCCACCGCCCATCTCTTGCAACCCCCCCAGTGGGAAAACGCCCCCCCAGCAGCCGCAAGAGCCTTGAGCTGAAGACCAGGCAGGGCTGGGGGGCGCATGCCCACTTGGCCGGAAGGCTCACTGGACGGCTGCCCTTCAAAGGATGCCAACAGGCAGGTGGCAAACTCCCTCTTGCCGCCCAGAAGGGTCTCCCCCCCACCAAGGGAGGGGCCTGTGGAGTCGGCAACTCTGGGTAACTCAAGCAAGCGAGTCAAGCCACGTGCTACAGGGAAGGCAAACTTTCACTGCCCCCCCATCCTGCTGCCTCAAGTTTCCCTGGGACCCTGCAGGCCAGTCCAGTGCTATGTCCAGGGCCGGATTGAGGTTGGATGAGGCCCTCAGCTCCTGAAGGTAATGGGACCCTTTATATGTCCAGCTGTCCTTTGTCCAATAACAAATTGTCACACTTTTTTGTGTTGAATACCGTATTTTTCGCTCCATAAGGCGCACCTGACCATAAGAAGCACCTAGTTTTTAGAGGGGGAATGCAAGAAAAAAAATATTTTTAAAGGGAGCGCTGAGCAGAGCCTGTATGCATCCCAGGCTCTGCTCAGCGCTCCTTTTCACGAGCCGCGCGGAGCGTGTGTGCGGCGCTTGGGGGCTTTCCCCGCCTGCCTCCCGCCTGCATTCGCTCCATAAGACGCACACACATTTCCCCTTACTTTTTAGGAGGGAAAAAGTGTGTCTTATGGAGCGAAAAATACGGTTGATGGACCTAAGAGGTATCTCAAGCCATTTGCACATTACAAAACATGTATTTTATCAAATTGTTATATTAACAGTGAAATACAATTAAGAAGTATATTAATAGTGAAATAATTATTAAGCTCTAACCTAAAAATATTTTTTACATTTTAGGGAGCAGGCTAGCAGGCAGGGCCCATGACTTACATCACAGGAGCCTACATAACACAAAACACTGTTGCTGTGTGTAGGTTTTATTTGCTTTTTATCTTGTATTTTGGAAATGTACGTTCAGTGTGTTTTTTTTCCTTTAAATTTTTTGGGGGCCCCAAAAAGAGAGTAGGGCCCTAAGCTACGGCTTGTTTAGCTTATATGTAAATCCGGAACTGGCTGTGTCCCTGAGACCACCTCCTGCCGCTGCCCCCCAGAGACTGCCTGGAGGTGCAAAGGCACAGTTCTGGGCCCCCCAGCAGCTGCACCACTGGAGACAGGGCTGGGCGAGGACTGGAACCTGCCCCAGGTCTGCCTGTGAGAGCCCCCCTCCTTTGAGAGCACTCCCCCCGGCCTCCCCCTCCCCCGTCGCCATCCTCACCTCTGTTTCTCCAGGCACAGCAAGACGTGCTCGTCAAAGCGGTAATAATGGGCCCGCGAGTGGTCAAAGGTGGTGTAGGGCAGGCCCACACGGTCAGAGGCTGAGTCTGGGGGGGGGGCGAGGAAGCAGTCAGGACCCCTGTGTCCCCTCCCTTTCCGCAAAGGAGGCCTGCCAACCCACCCCTCCTCTTCCTCCTCCTCCTGCCCCACACCCCCCAATTCAGGCTCCTTTGCTCTGTTCCCTGCTGGTGCAGGACGGGGGGGGGGGAGGTCAAAAAGAAAGCGCCCCCACCTTCGTTGCTGGGTTGGCTGACACGCTCCAGGCCGCGGGATTGGTAGAACTCACGGATCCTCTTCTCCTCGCCTGTGGGGGGGGAGAGGGGGGCAGAAGAGAGCCGGCCGTCACTGGAGTCAGGGGGCAAATCTCGGCCAGCTTGCACTGACCCTCCAAAAGGGGGGAGAAGGATGGGGGGGGCTTGTCTCTTTCCTATGCTCAGGTAGAGGCCCCTCCCAGGGTGGAGCCCCCCTGCAAGTGGAGGTTTGTGGCCCTCCCGGCCTGGCCCCCCAAGGCACCAGGGGCAGCAGGCAATGTCCCTCTTCGCCTCAGAGGCTGCTGCCCTGACACCTGCCCTGGGGGGGCCCAGAGGAGGCCGGAGGGCCCCCCCGCTCCCTCCCCGCACTTACTCTCCTGCAGGCCCGGCACCAGCTTATAGACGATGTCCTGCATGACGCGGTCCAGCTTGAGGTTGAGCAGGGGCTGCGTCTCGTGGATCTTGGTGCTGCACATGGGGCAGTACTTGCTGGTCTGCAGGTACTTCACAATGCAGCTCTTGCAGACTGGGAGAGAGGGAGGGGGCGCCATGAGCCGTACTGGGGGGGGGGGTCCCGCCCGGGCAACGCTCCAAAAGGCGGCCCGCCCATACTCAGCCACAGGAATGACCAGGAGAGGAAACTCCATTGATCTTTCAGCTTCAGAGGTTCCCAAAATTTTCCGGGTCCCCTTCCCAGAGCCGGGTGATCTTGCGCCCCTGGCAGAACCGTCCAGATTGTGCCCCCCCCCAAGCCACAGACAAATGAGCTCTTCTTCCCGTCTCTCCTCCACCCCCCCTTCCAGCCATTCAATTCACCCTCTATTTAAAACCATTTCTAATGAGGCAATAATCAATATTTATATTTGCGGACATACTTTTAGCCAACTTTGCACCCCCGCCCATCGGATGCGGCCCTGGCGGGGGCCCCCCTCACCGCTCCCAAGCCATGGCCCTGCCCCTCGCCCTTGGTTCCACAGGCTCATCCCCAATGCCCCCCACCCTATGAAAAGTGTCTTTCGAAACAGCGGTTTGCAAGACCCACCAAACAAGATAATACAGTAAAACCCAAAAGAGTTACAATTAGTTGAACCTTTCTTCAAAATCCAGCTGAAGCTATTTAGATTAATTCAATGAAACTGATGAATGTGTGGACCAGTGATACCAGTCTAGCGGTTATTTAAACCCCCAGCACCCCCCCCCCGGTTGCCTCCTTGTCTCTTAGCCCCCCCCTCAGCACCCAAGGGTGCTACCACCTACTTTGGGAACCACTGGTCTCGCCCTCAGATGGCTGTTAACCAGAAGGTTGTGGGTCTGAGCCCCCCAGAGATGGCTTTGGGGCTAGATGACCCTTGGGATCCCTTACACTCTGGAAGGGAACCCCCCCTTCCTGCTTGCGCATGTCAGATACACCCCCCACCTCTGCTTTCCAACGTTTCCCTCCAGGCAAGGAGGGGGAGCACCCCTTTCGCGGTTTCCGTGTGAGAGAGGAAGAGTTTGGGGCGGTCTTAACTTCAGAGCAACAACCTCCACCTCCACTGCCTCCCCGCTGGCTAACTCTGGCCCCCCTACTGCTGGCATGTGGCCCCTGGCAGATTTCCTCCCAAGGGAAGGTGGCCCTCATCGGCAAAAGGCTGCTCCTTCTGGTCTGCCCCGCGGAGGACCTTAAGGTCCTCAAATGACAAAAAGCCGCAAGGTGGTTAGATTGGTCTCAACGAGGGCCAGGGCCTTTTCAGTACTGGCCCCGACTTGGTGGAACGCTCTGCCACAAGAGACTAGGGCCCTGACATCTTTCCGCAGGGCCTGCAAGACAGAGCTGCTCCGCCTGGCCTTTGGTCTGGACTCAGTCTGACCCTTATATTTCCCTCTCCTTATGGTCTTGATTTATCGGCTACTTTTAAAATGAGGCTGCATTTTAACCTGTCTTTTAAATTGGTATTTTCCCCCTTCCCCCTATTATGTTTTTACTGTGATTTTATTGGTGTTAGTCACCCTGAGCCTAGCTCTGCCTGGGGTGGGCAGGGTATAAATAAAATTTATTGTTATTTATTATTAACACACCTCTCTTTGGTCAGGAACATGTCTCCCCCCCCCGGTCCCGCCCCCCCCCGCTTTCCCTGGTGCTACTCACAGGTGTGCAGGCATTCGGTGATGGTCGTGGCATCGATAAAGTATCCGGCGCAAAGGAAGCAGACAATGTGCTCGTTCAGCTCCTTCATCTTCACCCTCACCTCCTCCTGGAGAGGAGTCAGACCATAGTTAGACCACAGCTAGACCATGGGTGGGCAAACTGAGGCCCGGGGGCCGGATCCGGCCCAATCGCCTTCTCAATCCGGCCTGCGGATGGTGTGTTTTTACATGAGCAGAACGTGTGCTTTTATTTAAAATGCATCTCTGGGTTATTTGTGGGGCATAGGAATTCATTAATTTCCCCCCCTTCAAAATATAGTCTGGTCCCCCACAAGGTCTGAGGGACAGTGGACCGGTCCCCTGCTGAGAAAGTTTGCTGACCCCTGGATTAAACAGATTGGGGAGAGGGAGCGCCTCAGCCCCTCCCTCCCAGCCAGCCAAGAGAGCTGCTCCTCTACCGTCTCTCTCTCTCTCTCTCTCTCTCTCTCTCTCTCTCTCTCTCTATAGAATCGTAGTTTGAGAAGGGACCCCCAAAGTCATCTAGTCCAGCCCCCTCCATTGCAGCCCAGGGCCCACTGGTCAAAGCCTTAGCCCCCCGTTTGAAAGAGGGGTCCCAGGAGGCCCCCACCAGCCTGCTGGAGGGGCAGCTTGACCCACCCCCTTGTCCCGATGCACAAGTCCAGATCTAAAAGGCCCGAGTTCCAAACCCGCCTCTGCCATGGCCTCTTTTTCTAGTCTTGGTCCAATCTCCCTCTCTCCTTTAGACACCCCCCCCACCACAGAACAAGCCTCCCCAAATGAAGACGGGCACCGTGAACATCCCTTTGCCCCTGCTGATCGTGTCCCGCCTCAATTCCTTTTTTTTCTGCATCTCCTCTGAATACGGTATTGGGTTGAATTGATGCCGTTCCCAGAATGTCTGTTCTTGTGCCCTTGTGCCCATTTAAACCATCCCCACATCAGGGATCCACCGGATACCCCAAAGGGGTAGGATCCGAGCACAAGAGCAGCCCTCTCCCCTCAAAGCTGGTGGCCATGACTGCCTCTTGTGGCAGTGAGTTCCACCGTTTAACTATGCGCGGTGGAAAGACGGACTTTCTTCCTCCGAGGTACGAGAGAGGGAGGGATGCCAAAGTCTGGACCTGCCTGGCAACAGGTGAGCGGTTCGCCTGCCTTTGCCGTGAGAGGCTTCAAGCGCCCAATTCTCCCTCCAGTGGGCGCCTGGCTCAACAAACTACAACTCCCATCATTCCTGGCCATTGGCTGGGCTTGCTTGAAGTTGGAGTTCTGCAACACCTGGAGGCCAAAGATTCCTCCCAGCCGGCTCTGAAATCAAGAGCTGCCCTTTGGCCAGGAAATGGCCTGAGGTGAGTCAGTTTGCCTGCCTGAGAAATGGGGCCAGCAACACCTTGCTCTTCTCAGGACAAAGCCTTGCGGCACCTGAAAGACCAGCATGTTTAGTCCATAAATGTCACTTCAACAGGCAGCCCCTGATGATGCCCAAGAAATTCACAGGGTCGTTGTGGTAAAATGGAGGAGCGGAGAACCAAGAGCTCCTTGTGGGGAGGTGGGGAAGGTGGCATTTAAAAATAGGAAACAAAATGAAATATCTGTAGGAAGCGCTTCTGTCTGCGGCTAATCTGCCACAAGACTCTTTTTATGGCATCCAACCCATAATGCCACACTTTGAGGTGGCCAGGAAGGTGGAACGCTTTAGGTGCTAAGGCAGGAACAGATTTAGGTTTGATGTGGCCCTCAGCTCCTGAAGGTAATGGGGCCCTTTCTATGTCCAGCTGTCCTTTGTCAGCAACAAATTGTTGCTGTTTTTTGTGTTGAATAGATGCTAGATGGTCATTTATGGGCCTCATAGGTATCTCAAGCCATTTGCACAGCATCTTAAAAAGCAGAGACATCACCTTGGCAACAAAGGTCCGTATAGTTAAAGCCATGGTTTTCCCAGTCGTGATGTATGGAAGTGAGAGCTGGACCATCAAGAAGGCTGATTGCCGAAGAATTGATGCTTTTGAATTCTGGTGCTGGAGGAGACTCTTGAGAGTCCCATGGACTGAAAGAAGACCAAACCTCTCCATTCTGGAGGAAATCAGCCCTGGGTGCTCACTGGAAGGACAGATCCTGAAGCTGAGGCTCCAAGACTTTGGCCACCTCATGAGAAGAGAAGACTCCCTGGAGAAGACACTGATGCTGGGAAAGATGGAGGGCACAAGGAGAAGGGGAGGACAGAGGACAAGATGGTTGGGCAGTGTTCTCGAAGCTACCAGTATGAGGGAGGCAGTGGAAGACAGGAGGGCCTGGCGTGCTCTGGCCCAGGGGGTCACGGAGAGTTGGACATGACTAAACAACTCAACAACAACAAAACCATACAACCAGTCCATGCCAAATGTCAGCACCCTATATATAGAAAGGAACAAACCAGTGATATTTTAGGGAGCAGACTAGCAGGTGGGGCCCAGGACTTACATCATAGGAGCCTACACAACACAAAACACTGTTGCTGTAGGTAGGTTGTATTTCATTTATTTTTTATCTTATATTTTGGAAATGGACATCCAGGTTTTTCCTCCATTAATTTTTTGGGGGCCGCAAAAGAGTGGGCCCCCAAGCTTGTTGAGCTTATACGTAAATGCGGCACTAGGTTAAGGCAACGTCCTCAGAAACGCACGACCCCCGCTTGGTGGTGGCAAGTGGCACCCGAGAGAAGGAAGGGGCCTGCACTGCAGGGGGCTGGACTAGATGTCCCTTGGGGTTCCCTCCCAACTCTCCCATGCTGGGATTCTATGGCCCCCAACAGGAGTGCGGCTCCTGCGCCTTTAACAGGGAAGGGACCCCACGGGGTCATCCAGACCGACCCCAGAACTCCAGTCGGCGCCCTCGACCAATCAGGGGCTCAGAAGCCGAGGGGACTCTCCTTAGCTCCGCCCCTGAGCGCGAGGGGCGGGGCCACGCCTTTCCCCGCCCCCTCTGCGCACGCTGCCGCGGCTCCCCTACTACGCATGCGCCCCGGCCCCTGGCGCCCCCGCGCGGCCCCCGCTTCCCGTCCCGGTCCCGCGGGGGCCTCACCTCGTTGCGGAGCGGGTCCATCTTGTAGACGGCCTGGAGCTGGTTGCGGAGCCGCATCGCGATGGCCATCGGGCCCCCCTGAGGAGGAGACGCCATCTTGGAGCCGCCTCGCCCACTTCCGGGTTGGCCGGGGGCGGGGCCTGTCGCCGCGGCAACGGCAGCCGGCGTCACGCCGAGGGGAGCGCGCGGGGCACGCCGGGAGTTGTAGTTGGCGGCCGGGAGAAAGAGAGGGCGCCTCTCGCCCCGCCCTCGTTAACCCCTCCTGCGCCGGGCAGAGGAGCGGCCGCCTGCAGTTCCCGCTCTGGCCACCAGGGGGCAGCAGCAATCCTCGACGGGGCGGGCGGGCGGGCGAGAGCCGGAGGATCCCCGTAGGATCCGGCCGAAGGAGACGCGGATCTCCGGCCAGGGAAGCCCGCGAGCCAGACGCGTCCAGCCCGGAGGAGAGGGAGCGGGAGAGCCCCGAAGGGCCGCCCCGTCGAAGAAGGCCCCAGCCTGTTCCCCGCTGCTCCAGGGGCGAGACCCGAACGGAAGGATCCCAACGAGAAGAAATTATGTACCGTCTAATTAAATTAAAAAATTGTCCAGTAGCACCTTGAAGGTAAAGGTAAAGGGACCCCTGACCATTAGGTCCAATCACGGACGACTCTGGGGTTGTGGCGCTCATCTCGCTTTACTGGCCGAGGGAGGCAGCGTACAGCTTCCGGGTCATGTGGCCAGCAGGACTAAGCTGCTTCTGGCGAACCAGAGCAGCGCATGGAAACACTGTTTACCTTCCCGCCGGAGTGGTACCTATTGATCTACTTGCACTGGTGTGCTTTCGAACTGCTAGGTTGGCAGGAGCAGGGACCAAGCAACGGGAGCTCACCCCGTCGCTGGGATTTGAACCGCCGAACTTCTGATCGGCAAGTCCTAGGCTCTGTGGTTTAACCCACAGCGCCACCCACATCCCTTAGTAGCATCTTAGAGACCAACTAAGTTTGTTCTGGGTATAAGCTTTCTTATACCTGAAGAAGTGTGCATGCACACAAAAGCTTATGAGATTAAGAGTAATAGTAATAATAATAATAATAATAATAATAATAATAATAATAATAATAAATTATTTATACCCCGCTCATCTGGCTGGGTTTCCCCAACCACTCTGGGCGGCTCCCAACCAAATATTAAAAACACAATACAGCATTAATCATTAAAAACTTCCCTAAACAGGGCTGCCTTCAGATGTCTTTTAAAAGTAAGATAGTTGCTTATTTCCTTGACATCTGATGGGAGGGCATTCCACAGGGCGGGCGCCACCACCGAGAAGGCCCTTTGCCTGGTTCCCTGTAACTTGGCTTCTCGCAGCGAGGGAACCGCCAGAAGGCCCTCAGAGCTGGATCTCAATGTCCGGGCAGAACGATGGGGGTGGAGACACTCCTTCAGGGATACTGGGCCTTTGAGGCCATTTAGGGCTTTAAAGGTCAGCACCAACACTTTGAATTGTGTTCAGAAACGTACTGGGAGCCAGTGTAGGTCTTTCTCCCAGTCACCAGTCTAGCTGCCGCATTCTGGGTTAGTTGTAGTTTCCGGGTCACCTTCAAAGGTAGCCCCACATAGAGCGCATTGCAGTAGTCCAAGCGAGAGATAACCAGAGCATGCACCACTCTGGCCAGACAGTCCGCAGGCAGGTAGGGCCTCATCCTGCGTACCAGATGGAGCTGGGAGACAGCTGCTCTGGACACAGAACTGACCTGCGCCTCCATGGACAGCTGTGAGTCCAGAATGACTCCAAGGCTGTGCACCTGGTCCTTCAGGGGCACAGTGACCCCATGCAGGACCAGGGAGTCCCCCACACCCACCTGCCCCCTGTAGAGTCTCGTGCTCAACCATCTGAGCTATCCTGAAGAGGGAGGCTGGCATTGAGTGGTGGGTGCCCTCACAGGGGAAGCCAAGGCCTCGCCTGGCACGTGGTGCCGCTGGGAATTGAGGACCGCCTGCTGGGTGACCACCCTGGCATCTGCTTGAAGATGCCAAGCTCTGGCTCCTCCTTGGCACCCTATTGCTGAAGCCTTCTCTCTCTCAGGCCTGGCTGCCTCTGCCCTCTGCCCTCCTCCTCCTCGCTGGGGGCTCCCCAGGCGGCACTTGAGACCCGGATTGCAGCGCTTAGCCAGCCCCCCGCTAAGGAGCCCCCGCCAGCCAGGCAGCGCTCCTGCTTTGCATTAGTCGGCCCTGATCAAATCAGCCCCATTAGCCTGGCTCCAGGCAGCGGAGCTGGCAGTGCCACGGGGCGTGGGGAGGGGGTCTGTCTCATCTCTCCTCCCCACTCCTGGCCCAACTCAGCCCTGGGGGAGGGGGCTGCTCCTCTCCCTCCCACCAGACCCAAGCAGAGTCTCTCTGCCCGCCTCTCCCCCAACCCAGGGCTTCCTCTTGCCAGCCTCCAGTGCCCTCCAAGGCAACACTTGGGGGCACCTTCCTCTTCGGCCTCCATGCCAATGTGAAGATGGAGCCGCTGGAGATCACCGAGGAAATCTTTTTAATTTAATTAACCATCTTTTTAGGCTGCCTTTCTGGGCAAATGCCAACCCAAACCTGGATGAAATGCCCATCCAAAGCGCCATAAAACAGAAGACAAAACAGCATCAATTTAAAAAGGGCCAAGCACTTAAATATTGTTTATGAGTAAAAAGTTGTATCTCTCTTTAAAAAAATACCAAAGTGGTTTGCAATAATATCTCTCTATATATAAAAAAGAACATACTAACTTAAAATCGGAGAAGATCAGCTATTGTGGAACGATGTTTTCTTAATTGCCTCTATAATCCTGGCAGCGTAGAAAAGATTTCAGAATGTGCTTCAAGGTTGAGACAAAAGGCTGGATCTCCTTTGGCAGAGTTTTCCACAGTGACGGGGCTCAGGACGACCCTAAATGCTCTATTTCATGTTGAAATGAAATGAAATTTATTACGGTCCCAGACCAGCTTCACATACTGTACCAAGCGAACATAAAACACAATAGAATTAAGTTTGAATTAACAATCAAATGTAACAATAAACAATACGAATATGACAGCCATTAGAAATGTGGTTTAGGTCTTGGTCTCTAAAATATGATCTAGAGTTTGCATCTGAGGCCCAAGTCTTTGTAATAGCACAGCTTGTTCTCTGAGTTTTATGGCAGCCGCACAAAATTTGGCCTCCCTTAGCGTGATCTCTGGATCCTTATCCTCCCTCAGGGATTTTTGATGTCAAATGAGCCTCACTCTGCACACGACCCACAGGCCTGGAGGGCCAGCTGGGAAAGAGACCGTCTTCAGGGCCTTGGGGGAAAGGCTGCTGTGCAGAGAGTTGGCATAGGTCCAGTAGCAGGGAGTTCCATAGCCCCAGGGGCCACCACAGAAGAGGACTTCTCTCTCATGGCCATCCACCTGACCAGCCTAGCAGAGGGTCGCACCAGCAGAGCCTCTGAAGCAAATTGCCCAGTGTGGGCAGCCCAGTAAAGAGCTGGGGAGCAAATTGCTTAGGGCTGTAACAGTCAATGCTTGGAACCGGGCCTAGAAACAGACTCGTAACTCGTGCAGCTGCTTTTTTCTAGAACAATAAAAATATACATTTGAATATATTGTGCAATTATTTCCCAGTTCCTGATTGCCTGACATGGCTTGGTTTGAAAGAGTTGGGCATTGAAGAACTCTGACCGAGAGCAGCTTGTATTTATTGTGGGTTTAGAGAAGCCCTACCAGACATGGGGGGGGCGGGTTCTTGTTTGAAGTATTTATTTATTATTCTGTATTTTTACCCTGTGAACCGCCCTGAGATTTTTGGGTGAAGGGCAATGTATAAATTTAATTAATAAAAAGTAATAATAATAATTTATATGAAAATAAAATAAATAAGTACGTTTCCGAGCACAATTCAAAGTGCTGGTGCTGACCTTTAAAGCCCTAAACGGCCTCAGCCCAGTATACCTGAAGGAGCGTCTCCACCCCCATCGTTCTACCCAGACACTGAGGTCCAGCACCGAGGGCCTTATGGCGGTTCCCTCATTGCGAGAAGCCAAGTTACAGGGAACCAGGCAGAGGGCCTTCTCGGTAGTGGCGCCCGCCCTGTGGAACGCCCTCCCATCAGATGTCAAAGAGAGAAACAACTACCTGACATTCAGAAGACATCTTAAGGCAGCCCTGTTCGGGGAAGTTTTTAATCTGTGATATTTTACTGTATTTTTGGTTTTTATGGAAGCCGCCCAGAGTGGCTGGGGAAATCCAGCCAGATGGGCGGGGTACAAATAATAAATTTATTATTATTATTATTATTATTATTATTATTATTATTATTAAATAAGTGTTTATACTACATTTTTTTAGAATTGCCTTGAGAGAGTCTTTAAACCTCTTTTGTTGACCACCAGCATTACGCTTTCCATTTTTAAGTTCAGACTAGAGTAGTTGCTTTGGAAGACGATCATCAGGCATCCGCACAACATGACCAGTCCAACGAAGTTGATGTTCAAGAATCATTGCTTCAACACTGGGGATCTTTGCTTCTTCCAGTACACTGGCATTAGTTCGCCTGTCTTTCCAAGTGATGTGTAAAAATTTTCGGAGACACCGTTGATGGAATCTTTCGAGGAGTTGGAGATGGCCTTTGTAAGTGGTCCATGTTTCAGGGGTTTGTACTAATTAACTAACTAACTGGGATGCGGGTGGCGCTGTAGGTTAAACCGCGGAGCCTAGGACTTGCCAATCAGAAGATCGCCGGTTTGAATCCCCATGACGGGGTGAGCTCCCATTGCTCAGTCCCAGCTCCTGCCAACCTAGCAGTTCAAAAGCACATCAAAGTGCAAGTAAATCAATAGGTCCCGCTCTGGCGGGAAGGTAAACGGCATTTCCGTGTGCTGCTCTGGTTCGCCAGAAGTGGTTTAGTCATGCTGGCCCCATGACCTGGAAGCTGTACGCCGGCTCCCTTGGCTAATAAAGCGAGATGAGCGCTGCAACCCCAGAGTCGGCCACGACTGGACCTAATGGTCAGGGGTCCCTTTACCTTTTTAACTAACTAACTAAGTTCCGCAGGATCCAAATCAGTAGATTCAAATGAGAAGAAAGGAAATTCCATCTCAACATGTGTTCAGCAGCAGAATGGACTCCTTCAAAAGGTGGTGGACTCTCCTCCACTGGAGGCCTTTGACCAGAGCTTGGCTGGCCCTCTGTCATGGAGCTTCAGCTGAGATTCCTGCATTGCAGAGGGTTGGACTGGATGATCCTTGGTAGCCCCTTCCAACCCAACAATTCTATGATTCTTGACGCACATTCCCAGCCTCTGCCATGGGCTGTGAGCTTGGGCGGAATGTGTTGGGGGCTCCCCTAGAGCTTCTCTCCTGCCTCCTCCTCTCCCCGCAGCTCCCATGCCCATCTCCTGCTGACATGCCCCCCCCCCGCTGGGCCTGACACCCGCCTGCCTGACAGGTAATAATGCTGCGGCCCCCAGCGGCCCCCTTAAGAAGCCCATCCCAGTGATGGCCTGTCAGTCTCCTGTCTGTGGCTGCCCCCCAAGAAACTCATTAAAGAGCTGCAGATGGAAGAAGCCCAGCCCAGGAGAGGCCGGAGGGGCTTCCGGGGGGGGGGGGGGAGCTTGGCTTGGGCCCACTCAGCTGGCTGTGCCCAGCGCAGGACGCAGGAGAGAGCAAAACCCAACGGCCAGGAAATATCTTCGTGGAGCTGAGGAAAGTGGGAAGTCAGCAAGGCAGGATTTTCACTTTGGAAGCAGCTGGTGATCAAACTGGAAGGGGGAAAAATCACTTTGAGGAGGTTTTCAAATTTTTTTTACAAGTGTATAAATTTTAAGAAAGAAATAAAGAAAATAAGAAAGGAGATGGTTAGACATCTGTTCACTTTGCATGCCTCCCCCTCCCCGCCCCCCACTACCTTAGGCCTCAGCAAATACCAGCCTTTCATCACCATCATCATCCTCATTTATTATTTCTGCCCTGCCCCATCTGACAGGGTTTCCCTCAGCCACTCTGAGAAGCTCTCAACAGAACATTAAAAACACGATAAAAGGTCAAACATTAAAAGCTTCCCTAAACAGGGCTGCATTCAGATGTCTTCTAAAAGTCAGAGAGTTGTTTATTTCCTTGACATCTGATGGGAGGGCATTCCACAGGGCAGGTGCCACCACCGAGAAGGCCCTCTGCTCTTTTCATAGCTTCATAACTTTGGGGAGGAGGCTATTTTGTGATCCCCCCCCCAGATATGCCCTCCTGGTGTGTTTTGAGGGAGGCGCTTGAAATGGTCAGTCGTTTCCATTCACTGAGGACTGGCATTAGTTGAGCACTTTGTGTGTGGAAAGTTCTAGCATCAATCCCTGGTGGCATCTCCATTTTATCACCATCATCATTTTATCTGTATGCCACCTTTCCATAGCTGAAACCATGCTTAAGGTGGCTTATGACATGACAAGGTTTACACAATTACAAGCATAACAAAAGTCATAAACATTAAATAAAACACACCAAAAAGTTCACAGCCAAGTGGAAACAATTTTCACATAAATCATAAAATTTAAAACGGAACTTCAGGCATGGGACAGGTGAGGGTGACTTGGGGAAGACTCAGAAGGGCACTGCCAGCCAAATATCATATGGGCCCACAGTCTGACTTGGTCCGAGGTTCCTTCCTTCCTGGTTCAGGCCATGCACAGCCCTCCTTCAGAAGCCCCCATCATCTGGGGAGGGGAGAACTAGGCCTTCCCTCCTGATGCAGAGCCTTCCCCATAAGGACCCCCCCATGCCTGCAACAAGGCATCCCAGCATCCCTGATACAACCAGGGGAGTGACCTGGGGAGGGAGGGGGTCTCCTCTGGAGCCAGTGTTGAGTGCAAGGCACCAAACTGGCCTGAGGTGGCGCTGCATCGCTGGATGGGCTGCAGGGCTGCCTGTTCCTTCTTCCTGCAGCCCCTGGTTCTCCCAGGCTCTCCTTCTTGCTGCACCTTCAAAGGGAAGCTGGAATAAGAAGCTGCAGGCCTGGAATTCATAAGGACAACAACCAGGGGTGCCAACCTGAATAAAATATGGGGAGGGCAGGTAAGCCCCACCCTGCATAACTGATCACATGATGCAACACACATACACCATTTGAATGACAATGCTCATTAATTTGGGGCAAGGCTGGCCCCCTCAAATATTTTATTGGGGCTTGCCAATCAGAAGGTCGGTGGTTCGAATCCCCACGACGGGGTGAGCTCCCGTTGCTCGGTCCCTGCTCCTGCCAACCTAGCCGTTCGAAAGCACATCAAAGTGCAAGTAGATAAATAGGTACCACTCAGGCGGGAAGGTAAACGGCATTTCCGTGCACTGCTCTGGTTCGCCAGAAGCGGCTTAGTCCTGCTGGCCACATGACCCAGAAGCTGTATGCCGGCTTCCTCGGCCAGTAAAACGAGATGAGCGCCGCAACCCCAGAGTCGGTCATGACTGGACCTAATGGTCAGGGGTCCCTTTACCTTTTACTGCTTTCTGGTGGGACCCAGTGTAGCGCCTGGCTTGCGATTGTGCCCAGGCTTATACCCCAAAGCTGGAAGGGCCTTACCCTGGCTTGACCTATAAACCAGTCACTTTGAGGAGGGACCAGTGTGGTTAGAGTGCTGGACTAGGACCTGGGAGACAAAGGTTCAAATCCCCCCATTCATCCATGAAACGCGCTGTGAGGCTTTGGGTCAGCCACTCACTCTCAGCCTAGCAGCCCACCTCACAGGGCTGTGGGGGGGGGGGTTAAATGGGAAGGAGCAGAAGCAGGTCTGCCACCTAGAGGCAGTATAAAAATGCAAGAGATATACAGTGGTACCTCTGGTTACAAACTTAATTTGTTCCGGAGGTCCGTTCTTAACCTGAAACTATTCTTAACCTGAGGTACCACTTTAAGCTAATTGGGGCCTCCCACTGCCACCGCTATGCAATTTCTGTTCTCATCCTGAAGCAAAGTTCTTAACCCAAGGTACTACTTCCGGGTTAGCGGAGTCTGTAACCCAGGGGTCAGCAAACTTTTTCAGCAGGGGGCCGGCCCACGGTCCCTCAGACCTTGTGGGGGCCGGACTATATTTTGGAAGGAAAAAAAAGAACGAATTCCTATGCCCCACAAATAACCCAGAGATGCATTTTAAATAAAAGGACACATTCTACTCATGTAAAAACATGCTGATTCCCAGACTGTCCGTGGGCTGGATTTAGAAGGCAATTGGGCCAGATCTGGCCCCCGGGCCTTAGTTTGTCTGCCCATCCTGTAACCTGAAATGTTTGTAACCCAAGGTACCACTGTATTTAGGGATTCTTATGACAGGGGAGCAGAATCACCTGCATGCCAGCTGGGTGTGGACTTATGGCCCCCACTGAGCCCTCCCTGGCACCCTGCTGGAGCTGGCGAGGGAGCCACCTTCGTCCGCCAGGCAACAGGCATGGTCCTCCCTTGGCAGAAGGCTCTGGGCTGGCCATTTGTAGTTGCCACAAGTGGAGATCCTGGATTCCTGGCTCAGGGCTGAGGTCAATGTGCGGGCAGCTCATCTGTCAGGGAGGGGGCTGCAGCCCCCCCTCACAGAGATAGATGGGCTTCGCCTTGCCCAGAGGCTAGGAAGGCACACAGCTGGCTGGAAGTCCAGGTTGGAGTGGAGCTGGGGCTACGCGGTGGATCTAACCCTCCTCTCCTGCAAGGAAAGGAGACCAGTTTAGAGCGGGAGGCAGAAGGCGGCTGAAGATATGGACTTTCCTCTCAAGAACTGGGCCCAATAAGTGAGTGGCAGACTCATTTTCCTTGGGGGAGGGAACTGGCTGCCCTCTTAAATCTGAAGAAGGTCCCACATGAAGCTGCTGCCTTTGGCCATGGCTGGCCCACCCAAGAGACAAGGTGGGCAATCTGCCTTGGATGGCAAGATCCACAGGGGCAGCAGATCTTGCCTCCAGTGGGTGCATTGCCTTGCAGGCCAGATCTGCCTCCTCACCCCCCCCCCAGTGCCACCTCTACAGCAGCCTTGTTCCTGGCGTGGATCTTCACTCGCCCCTTCTTCCCTGGCAGGGTGCGGGTGTGCCATTCTGCATTCACCTCAGGTGCCCAAATGCACTGGGCCAGCCCTGCCTGCTGCAATGCAGGGGGCTGGACTAGATGACCCCTGGCATCCCCGCCAACAATCCTTCTCTAGCTCCCCGCCCTCCCTCCGAAGGCTTTTGGTCTTCATCTTGTGGGCCCACAAGCCTCCCCCCCTTCCCTCCTCCTTGCAGACAGAGCCTCATTTTGCCTGGCACCAGCTTGTGCTCATAAAGGCCTGGTAGCCTCGGGGTAGTCAAGCTGCCCAGCAGCCGCTCTCGTCATCTGGAGGTGGAGGCTGGACTTGGAAAGCTTTTTTCCTTTTCTGCTGAAGCTCTGAGCTCCCCCATCGCCGCCCCCATCGCCAGCCAGCCCTGGCAGATGGTGCGTGCTCCCCCCCCCCCATTGCAAACTGGGATCCACCAGTGGCTGCAATGTGGTTTGGGCCTCAGAAGCTCCTGCTCAGTGATTTTAGTGGTTTTGCAACAGAACAGAACAGAAGAGCCCACCGTCATATTTTGCAAAGATTTCAAACCCTTTACGCCTTTCGATGTGAGGGGGCTGTTGATGGTCATTCAAATCTAAAGCAGAATAAGGCCCCCTGGCCCTGTCCTGATTTGTGTCCTTTGTCTTAAGAGATAAGAAGTATGCCAAGTGTTGAGTTTATGAAATACATACACACATAATCCCATATGTATGTTTAAGTTCTAATTTCTGCATTGCCTCTGTTTGATCCCTCATACCATGAGGTTGTTCATTCTTCTTTTCCTTCTTAGGTAAAGGTAAAGGGACCCCTGACCATTAGGTCCAGTCGCGGATGATTCTGGGGCTGCAGCGCTCATCTCTCTTTACTGGCCAAGGGAGCCGGTGTGCAGCTTCCGGGTCATGTGGCCAGCAGGACTAAGCCGCTTCTGGCGAACCAGAGCAGTGCACAGAAACACCATTTACCTTCCCGCCGGAGCGGTACCTATTTATCTACTTGCACTTGACGTGCTTTCAAACTGCTAGGTGGGCAGGAGCAGGGACCGAGCAATGGGAGCTCACCCCGTCATGGGGATTTGAACCGCTGACCTTCTGATTGGCAAGCCCTAGGCTCTGTGGTTTAACCCACAGTGCCACCCGCATCCCTTCTTAGTTGGTTTATATAATGTTAGTTATTTCATAAAATTTATATACTGCTTGATTGTAGAACACCTCAAGGCAGTTTACAAAATATGCATAAGGGTGTTAAAAGAAATACAAATTGATTGATTGATTGAGCAAGCCTCTGGGTGATACTAACCTGCATGCAGAATCATTTGAAGAGTGGAGGCAGATTCGGGCTCCTTTGCTACTCAGTCAGGCTCCTTATTCATGTCCCCTTTAGACAGTCCACTTACCTGCAACAGAATGTCACAATTGCCCTCCCTGCCTCCTTGCAGAGCTCTTTGCTTGGGACCCGGAAGGTGGCTATTTCTGCAGGAGTGCCCCTTCCGGTGCCTCAGGAACAGCACTTGGGGCATAGTAAGACGCACCCCTAAAATGTCACTACCCAAGTGTCCTTCCCCCTAGCTCCCCAGATTGTTGCCACGGACCAATATCTTTGCTTGGCTTGCCATTAAGTGAACCTGCTCTCAGCCCCGTACCAAAGGTGCTGAACTGCTTCTGCTTCTGCATCTTCCTTCCAGTTCCTTTGACACTTTCAGTCTCCTGGTCCTTACAGCCAAGTAATACCTCACCTGTGTCTTTATCACCTGCAAAGTCGGGCCCTGTCAGGTGTGCTTGATCTGCTGCTCTTTGATCCCTTCCGGATGATCAGGAATTGGTTCAGGCTGAAGGACGACCTCAGGAACCAGGGCAAAAGAAGAAGATGATGAAAAAAGGAGTCATGCCCCATCGTAGATAGCAATCATTAACCAAAAGCAAACATCAGTAGCTGGAAATTCATTGACTGGAAATGGCAGAGGAAAAAAGAGATGGAATTTTCAGCTGGTAGCAAAGTGGCTCAGAGGCTGCAGCTGCAAGAAAGGCAAGCCTGATCTGGGGAGGGAGCGTGAGATGGGCCACATCAGGAGGTATAAGGAGGTACCAATGTGTGGGAATGTTGAGGATAGTAGGAGAAGATATATTGATTAAATATTATCCTTCCTCACTCACGCTAGTGAGCTTGTAGCAGAGGACATTCCCTTGTACATAGCAGAAAGCTGGTTGATGGATTCCTTAGAACCATTTGAGTTAAACAATCCAGTCTGCCTTGTCCAGATTGGAGTGTTCCTGGTAAATCCCCTTTAAAGGTAAAGGACCCCTGACAGTTAAGTCCAGTTGCAGACAACTCTGTGAGGAGAACCTGAGCTTACAGGGTTAAACAGCTCAGAGTGTACGCCCTGCCTACAAATTTGGGAGGGGGGGAGATTCTGCGTCATTTCCGAGAGTCTCCAGCCTTTGTTCTTTTTCTCTACTTTCGCTTTTGAGGAGAGTGGACGTGTTTTCACGATGCTGTTCGACAATGGATAGTCTGCTGTAAATAAAAACTGCTTTTAGCTGCTAAGATCCTGAGTGGACTTTATTTAAGCACACTGAAGAAAGCACTTGAGTTTGCAGCTTTCTCTGACCGCTGCTTATCTCTGCGTTTGCTCAGAGCCTTTGGAATGTGGCCTTTGAAGTCTGGAGGCCTGGCTGGTAGCTGCTCAGCCGAAGCGGGCTGGACGCCAAGGCTTATCTGAGCAATAAATATTCTTCAGGTTATGGACGACAGTAACTGCAATTAGAGGAAGCTGCTTTGAAGCCTGCTTTGAAGTGCTGTGTGCTTTAAAAGGCTGTGAAAGTTGAGAAGCTGTTGTTTTTGCTGCCGGAAGAAAAAAGTCCTGCTTTGAGGCTTTGCCTGGGAGAAAGCAGGGAAACTGGCTGAAATGCTGTGTGCTGCAAAGAGCCACTGGAGGCCTCTCCTTTGAAGCTGGCTGGTACGCGTGAGTACTTCAAAGCCCCAATGGGAGCACTGGGGGAGGAGATGGCTGAGCTCCAGGACTTTTATGATGTCCCATTTGAAAAGCTCACAACCCAGTCCTGGGATATCTGGGTTAGGAGAGTAAGGGGGTGGTTTTTGGCCACAGGGCTCTGGAGTATAGCCCAGAAGGAGCCGGCCCCACCCATGCCAGTTGCTGCTGAAGATGGCGCAGCAGACCTGGAGGCTGCTTTGCTGGAAGATAGAGAGCAGAGAATGCAAAGAGAGCTCTGCATGTTGAGAGCAAGTGTGGATGCTTTGCTGTTGCCCCACCTGGAGGGTGTTGAGTCGGCTCAGGCCGCCTGGCAGGTGCTGAGGAGTCTGTGTGAAAGCTCAGCAGGAGCCCAGGGCCGGGAGAAAGCCGAGAGCAGGGAGGAAGCCGAGAGCCCAGTGGGGGCTGCTGGCCATGTTCCTGAAGTTACAGCTGGGAGTAGCTGCTTTGTCTCCGAGGGGCTGTGTGATGTAGAGGCCCGCAACCAGAGTGCTGGGGAGCGTGCAGGCCCAGGCTGTGCACCCAAAGGTGGGGGTGCTGGGAACGCAGAAATGGCTGAAGAGGGAGCTGTGAGAGCTGTTGCTACGCGTCGCCGCTGTTATCGCTGTGGCTCCCCCTCCCATCTGGTGAGAGAATGTCCAGTGGAGGCACAGGAACAGCCGAAGGCCGTTTCCCGTAGCAACCAGATAAAGGGCTCTTCTTCAAAGCGTGGGAAAGGCAAGCCGAAGGCAGCTGGCAGAGACACTGAACATAAACATTTGGCAGGCTCTATGGCTGCAGTCAAGAGTTGTCAACAGGATGCTGTGCTGGCTTTTGTAATAGACAGTGGAGCGTCCCATCATCTAGTGCCATCTGCAGGATTCCTGGAGAGCTGCACCTCTGAAACTTCTGGGAAGACTGTCTGTTTAGCAGATGGGACTCGACACCCACTCACGCAGACTGGCTCACTGTTTTGTTCTTTCTTACAGGATTCAATCCAGGCTTTTGTTGTTCCAGGACTGTCCTGCGCGTTGCTGTCTGTCAGCACCCTTCTTGCTGAGAACTACAGAGTGTGTTTTGAGAACAATAAGTGTTCTATTTCTAAGAATGGACAGCAACTAGTCAGTGTTGAATGTAAAGACAGGTTGTTTGTGATAGATGCTTTTTTTGTAGGTACAGGTGACACGGAGGTGGCTCGAGCACAGTGTGCCAACGTTCCAGTTCATGATGCGTGTGCTCACTTGTGGCACCGACGCATGGGTCACGTGTCCTGGGGGTCAGTGAAGAAGATCCCAGAGTGTATGCAAGGGTGCAAAATGAAACCATGTGCTAAGTTTCTAGATTGCAGAGCGTGTGTCAGGGAATCAGGAGCAGGAGCACTGGGGAGAGAGGATTGGGAGAGCGAAGGGGAAGAATCTGAGGGCAGCGTAGGGGAGTATGACAGTGGCCCGAGAGATTCCATGAGCTTCTCCAGCGAATCAGAATATTCCCAGAAGGGGGCGCCGATGGTCAGGGCAAGGGGGGTCCCAGGGGGGACGCACCAGAAACAAGGAGCCAGAGGGGAACCCCAAAGCAGCAGTGGAGGATCGGGACCAGTTTCCCCACCAGAGCATAGTGGGGGGGAGGAGTCACATGTGTCAGGGCCAGCGTCTCCTCCAGAGAGGGAGTCAGGGCTGACCACGCCTCCATCGGAGAGTGGGGGAACGGAAGGGAGGTCAGTTGCAGCTAGCCCCCCCGAAGGGGGAAGCAGTGGCAGCAGCAGTGAAACGGTCAGGAGGAAAGCTGCTGGCTGGGCGCGCGCGCCAAGTTCAAATGTGCAGGCGCGCGGAACAGCAGGAGACCCGGATGGGGAACCAGCTCCTAAAGACCGCCGGAGGGAGGGAGAAGGCTCAGGGGAATCAGCGGGAGAAGAGGCTAGAAAGGGCGGAACCCTGGCGGGCAGGCGGACCCAGAGGAGGAAGGAGCAGCGGAGAAGGTGGAGCAAGGCTAGGATCTTAAATTGGTGTCAGGGGGGAGGAGACTCAGACGGAGCATCAGTGGTCTGACACTTTAGACGTGGGGCTGCGCGCTGCGGCTCTGGAAGTGAAACTGAACTTCAATAAAGACTTTTATACTTAACAACGAAGCAGCGTTGGTCCTTTGTGAGCTGGGACCTAGGGCAGCCCTGACAGTATGCTCCGTCTCTGATAAAAACCTCGCAGCGTGAGTTGGTGCAGCGAGGGGCAAGACTTGGTGTTTTGCGAGCTCACGAAGATAGGCAAAGATGACTACAGAGAGCCAGGTGAAAGAACTGCAAGAAGCAGTCACGACGCTTTACGCAGAAGTAGCAGCATCCAGGAAAAGAGAAGAAGAAGCAGTAGCGCTCTGCCGGGATCTGCAGGCCAGGTGGGACCGTTGGGGGAAAGAGGGGCTGCCAGGACCCAAACCGGAGGGAGTTGGCCTCGGGAAGAGGGGGGGCAGCTTAGTAGCCCACTTTGATGGGAACCTGCAGCAATACCCTAACTTCAGAGCTGACGTGGTTTACGCGCTCAATTTGCTTCGGAAAGACTTTAGAGATGAGGAAGAGAAGGTGGGCTTCATAATCACTCATTTGCATGGGGAAGCAAAAGCGTGGCTGCGGAATTTGTGGCGCGAAAAAGACCCCGCCCTCAAAGATTCCGATGCATTTATCAAAGCTATGGACGCTTGCTTTAAATCTACGGTAGATGTAGATATTGCTCGGAGGGAAATGCATGGACTACAGCAAGGGAAAGCGACGGTGAGGCAATATCACTCGCGCTTTTTTGCCTTACTGAACGTGCTGGGCTGGGAGAAGGACTCTATTGCTGTCAGAGACCTGTTCTGGGAGGGGCTAAGTGGAGAGGTGAAAGATGAGCTGGCAAGAGGGGAACGGCCCCAAAGTACCCAAGAAGTTGCCCAAAGAGCGTTGGCGATTGGTGTGCGCCTGGAAGGACGCCCTTGGAGCAGGGAGGAAGGACGTAAGGCAAGCACCCCAGCCAGGACAACCCCTTTCTTTCCCAGAGAGGCGGGGCGGGCGCTGTCCATGCCTCCTTTGGGAAGGGGAGAAGAGCCGATGGAGATTGGTGGTGCCAGGGCTCAGACTGCCAGCAGAGCCCAAACACCGGGAGCAGTCAAGGGGAAGGCTCCTAGAGGGACCAGGAAGTGTTACATCTGCGACAGTGCACAGCACATGGCCAAAGAGTGTCCCCAGAGGCTCCAGAAGCACACTGCAGCCTCAGCAACAGTAAAGGGAACAGGTGAGCAGCCGAAACAGCTGCAGGGGGAAGAAGAAGCCTGGTTGGAAACAGAGCCACTGGGGCCCAACCAGGCAAGTCAGTGAAGCAGTCCCCAGAGATTTTACAGCCCACAGACCCCCTCCCACCCAAACCAGTGGTGCAACTCACCGCATCGCTCCAGTTGCCCAATGGGCACACCATGCAAGTACCAATAACCATTGACTCTGGGAGCAACGCAGACTTTATTGGAGTGGACTTTATCAAGCAACATCGCATAGCACTCATGCCAGCCACGATGCCCCTAAACGTCGTCACGGTCGATGGCAGGAAGCTACTGGGAGGAGAGGTGGTACAGCAAACACCACCGATGGTGATGCAAATTGGAAACCACCGCGAAGTCATCAGCTTCAACGTCACCCACCTGTCGGACACGCCCATAGTGTTGGGTATGAGTTGGCTGGATAGGCACAGCCCGGCATTAGCATGGTACCAGCGGCAGTTGACCTTCTGCTCCTCCTACTGCGCAGAACACTGCATCCAGACCCGCCAGGAGTAGGAGGGGCAAGAGGATGAACCGCAGCTACACCTAGGCATGGTGCAAGCGGTACCCAACACGTACAAGGAGTTTTTGGAGGTCTTCTGCGAGAGGGAAGCGGATAAGCTGCCTCCCCACAGGCCTTACGACTGCAAGATTGACCTCCTGCCGGGAGCGACGCTGCCGACTGGGAAACTGTATTCCATGTCTGAAGATGAACTGCAAGAACTCAGGGAGTTCATAGATCACAACTTGAAGCGGGGGTTCATCCAAGAATCTAAAGCAGTGGGGGGCAGTCCCGTGTTTTTCGTGAAGAAGAAGGACACGCCCCAACGGAGACTCATAGTTGATTATAGGACCATAAATTCCAAAACAAAGCCCGCAGCATTCCCCATGCCCAAGATCGACGACCTGCTCGCGACGGTGAGGAAGGGACGGATCTTCACCAAGTTGGATCTACGAGGGGCGTACAACCTTATACGCATGCGGGAGGGCGATGAGTGGAAGACAGCCATGTTTACACCTTTAGGCACCTATGAATATCGCGTAATGCCTTTTGGTCTGCAAAATGGCTCCCATACCTTCCAAGCTTTCATGCATCACGTGTTAGCGGGACTCCTCTACAAGAAGTGCGTCTGCTTCCTGGACGACATCCTGATCTTCTCGGAATCGCAGGAGGCTCACGAGAGGGACGTCAAGGAGGTCCTGCAGAGGCTACGGGAGCACAGACTTTACGCCAAATTAGAGAAGTGCCAGTTCGACGTGACGGAGGTGGATTTTCTGGGCTACAAGCTGTCCGACAAGGGACTCGCCATGGACAGCGCCAAGGTCCGCGCGGTGTTGGACTGGAAGAGCCCGCGCAATCGGAAGGAGGTCCAGAGGTTCGTCGGCTTCGCCAACTTTTATCGCAAGTTCATCAAAGGGTTCGCGAAGGAGACGGCGGCCATCACGGACACCCTCAGCTCCAAGAAGAAGAAGTTCACCTGGACGGACCAGGCGGAGCAGTCCTTTCGGAGACTCAAGCGTCTCTTCGCGTCCGAAGAACAGCTGCTACATGTAAACCCCAGCAGACCAATGAGGGTTGAGACGGACGCCTCAGACAGAGCGGTGGGGGCCGTCCTGTTGCAGCAAGATCCGCAAGGGGAATGGAGGCCGTGCGCATTCTACTCCAGGAAACTCAGCAAGGCGGAACAGAACTACACCATCTGGGACAGGGAGTTGCTGGCCATTCATGCAGCTTTCAAGGCGTGGCGGCACTTCCTCGTTGGAGCCAGACACACAGTGCAAGTCCGCACGGACCATAAGAACCTGGAGTACTGGCGCACGGCGCGGTTCCTGAACCAGAGACACATCCGCTGGGCGGAGTTCTTTGCGGATTTCGATTTCCGGATAGAATACATCCCGGGAGACAACAACGTCATGGCGGATGCACTATCCAGGAAGCCGCAGTATCTCGAGGAAGCGGCGCCGGTGGCGGCCAAGCACATTTTCGCACCGAAAGCGTGGGCGTGCGCTTCAGCTGCCGTGGACCTGGACGCGGTGCGTCGCGCGCTGCAGACGGATTCGTTCGCACAATCCAAGATGAAGGAGGTGCGAAAAGGCACAGCGAAGGACAACGAGTTCCAGATACGAGACGGACTGCTCATCCGCAAAGGGGCTCTCTACGTGCCCGGAGACGACCTCCGCGCGAAAGTCTTGCAGCAGCTACACGACGCGCCCAGCGCTGGGCACTTCGGCAAGGACAAAACGGCGGAATTAGTAACCAGAGACTTTTGGTGGCCCAAGGTGAGGGGAGAAGTCGCGGATTACGTCTCCAGGTGTGACACCTGCCAAAGGGCCAAGCCAGTACACAGGAAGCCGGCGGGTCTACTAGAACCCCTACAGACGCCGCTCGAACCGTGGGAGAGAGTGGCCCTGGACTTTGTCACAGATCTGCCCAGCTCGCGAGGCAAAACAGCGGTGCTCGTGGTCGTAGACATGTTCACCAAGATGGCGCACTTTATTCCGTGCGCGAAGGTGGCCACAGCGGAACAGACCGCCAAGCTGTTCATAGACCACGTGTTCAAAGCTCACGGCTTGCCGCGGTCCATCCTGTCCGACCGGGGTCGCCAATTCGTCTCGAGCTTCTGGCAGAAGCTGCTGGGCATCCTGAACGTCAAGATCAACTTAGCGTCGGCACGACACCCGCAGACCAACGGACAAGCGGAGAGGGTCAACGCCATCATGCAGCAGTACCTGCGATGCTACGCCAATCAACAACCCTCGACCTGGGTGGACTACCTACCGCTGGCCGAGTTTGCCTACAACAACACGAAGCACGGGTCTACGGGAGTGACACCGTTCTTCGCCAATAATGGGTGGCATCCCAGAACTTTCCCGGGGTTAGAGACGAAGGGGGAGGGGGAGCCAAGGGGAGCAGAGCACTTAGCAGCAGAGTTACAGGAGGTCCACGAGCAACTCCGAAGGCAATTGGAACTGGCGAAACACGCCTACAAAATGCAGGCAGACAAGCACAGGAGGGTCGGGGAGGACATCCAGGTGGGGGACTGGGTCTGGTTAGCAGCCCAGGCAGTGCCGGCCAGGACGCTAGCTAAGAGGAAGCTCAAGCACAAGCAGCTGGGACCTTACCAGGTCGCGGCACAAATCAATCCAGTGGCCTTCCGGTTGACACTCCCGGAGGGCTCCAGAATGCACCCAGTCTTTCATAGGTCAGTGCTTACACCCTACAGGGAACCCCACAGGTTTCAGGCGACAGGGAACGCGCCAGACACACTTAGTGAATCTCCGAAGAGGGAGGGGTCACGGAGGGCGACGCCACTCAACGAGGTCACGGAGATTTTGGACTCGAGGTGGGGGGAAGAGGGGGTGGAATACCTCCTCGCCAGGGAAGGTACCCCAGCCAGTGCCAACAGGTGGGTACCGTGCTATGCCGTGGAGGAGCACTATCTTAAAGACGAGTTCCATGCACTCTTCCCACACAGACCTATGCCGGCAGAGTTTTTCGACGACTGGCTCTTCACACCCACACTGTCAGCCAGTACGTTCCAGGGTTTTTCATCAGCTGTAGAGATGACGCCGGACACTAGCTCCTCGGAGGGGTCTCTCTCGGGGTTTGCCACAGACCGCTCCTATTGGTGGGACACTCAACCGGAGGTGGGGTGGCACAGGGAGCTGCTGCGGGGACCTTTGCAAGCAGTTTCACCAGAGGTACCCGGGGGAGGGGAGGACATGGACGTGTTGGGGGAGGATCCTGGATTCGAGCACATCAGCAGAGAGATGGAAGCAGAGGAAATCGACGTCGACGAGCCCGTTGCGGTTGGGCCGGATCCAGTGGACCGGCTGCACACCAGGGGGGAAGAATGGTATCCCGCACTCACACCCACAGGACTGGAGCACCCGGAACCCACACCCGAAGAGGGGGAGGGGGGAAGGGGGGGCTTCGAGGGGGGGATGGATGTCAGGGAATCAGGAGCAGGAGCACTGGGGAGAGAGGATTGGGAGAGCGAAGGGGAAGAATCTGAGGGCAGCGTAGGGGAGTATGACAGTGGCCCGAGAGATTCCATGAGCTTCTCCAGCGAATCAGAATATTCCCAGAAGGGGGCGCCGATGGTCAGGGCAAGGGGGGTCCCAGGGGGGACGCACCAGAAACAAGGAGCCAGAGGGGAACCCCAAAGCAGCAGTGGAGGATCGGGACCAGTTTCCCCACCAGAGCATAGTGGGGGGGAGGAGTCACATGTGTCAGGGCCAGCGTCTCCTCCAGAGAGGGAGTCAGGGCTGACCACGCCTCCATCGGAGAGTGGGGGAACGGAAGGGAGGTCAGTTGCAGCTAGCCCCCCCGAAGGGGGAAGCAGTGGCAGCAGCAGTGAAACGGTCAGGAGGAAAGCTGCTGGCTGGGCGCGCGCGCCAAGTTCAAATGTGCAGGCGCGCGGAACAGCAGGAGACCCGGATGGGGAACCAGCTCCTAAAGCCCGCCGGAGGGAGGGAGAAGGCTCAGGGGAATCAGCGGGAGAAGAGGCTAGAAAGGGCGGAACCCCGGCGGGCAGGCGGACCCAGAGGAGGAAGGAGCAGCGGAGAAGGTGGAGCAAGGCTAGGATCTTAAATTGGTGTCAGGGGGGAGGAGACTCAGGCGGAGCATCAGTGGTCTGACACTTTAGACGTGGGGCTGCGCGCTGCGGCTCTGGAAGTGAAACTGAACTTCAATAAAGACTTTTATACTTAACAACGAAGCAGCGTTGGTCCTTTGTGAGCTGGGACCTAGGGTAGCCCTGACAGCGTGCAAGTCCGCAAAGGTGAAAACGTGCACATACCCAAGGTCTGAGAGGGTGTGGGATTTTCAGTTAATTCATGCAGATTTGTGTGGTCCGATGTCTGTGACCAGTATGGGCGGAGCCAAATATGCGATGGTTCTGATTGATGACCATACACACAACTCCTGGACCTTCATGATCCAACACAAAAATGAAGCTGCGCCGCTAATCAAAGACTGGATTGCGGCTGTGAAACTGCAGTTTTCCACACGGGTGCAAAACTTTAAGAGTGATCGCGGTGGGGAGTTCACCGGGTCTGCACTGCAAAGTTTCTTCCGCAAAAAGGGGATTCAACACAGATTGTCCTCTCCACACAGTCCCCAACAGAACGGGATTGCGGAAAGACAGAACAGGACTCTAGGGGAGATGTCCGCAGCTCTTTTGTTTGATGCCGGGCTCCCACAGCTCTTTTGGGGGGAGGCTTGGCGAACGGCCAACTTTATTCTGAACAGGTCGTTCAATTCAGTGGTAGGTGACACACCGTACTTCTTGCTGCACGGAAAGAAGCCGAAAGTGCACTACTTCCGCGTTTTTGGCTGTGAGGCTTGGGTCCTCATACCAAAGGCCAAACACAAGAAAGGTGAACCCAGGTCCCAAAAGATGATTTTTTGTGGGTATGAGCCAGGGACCAAGGGGTGGAGGTTTGCTTATCCGTCAGGGAATCAGTCCAGGATTCTGCTCAGCAACAGTGCTGAATTCTGTGAGCAGAGTAGCTGGGCAAGGATACATGGGAACCCTGACATCCTGTCAGAGAGTCTGCTTGACTCTGCCGATGAAGGAGAGGAAGAGGTTGAACCTGCTACTGAGGCTCAGAGTTCAGACCCAGTGCAGGCAGAGGGGAGAACTTCTCCCAGGGCTGTGAAGATTGAGCAACGCAGTGCTCCATCTTCCCTCACAGGTTCGGCTGAGAAGTCCAGAAGGCGCAGTAAGTCAGAGGGGGAGCTCTCTGATGCCAAGGACATTCTGGCTGGCCCCAGCGGGTCAGAAGGGGTTCCTGAAGTAGTGCTGCGCCGTTCAGCTCGGACGACCAAGGGGAAACCTCCTGAAAGGTTTGCCGTCACTAGCGTGTGGGTCGGAATGGCACAGTGTGAACCCAAGAGTTTTGAGGATGTTCAGAAACTGCCTCAGGAAGAAGCCAGGAAATGGCATGAGGCGATGCAGAAGGAAATGAACTCAATGGAGTCTCTAGGTGTGTTCTCCCTCACGAAGTTGCCGGTGGGAAACCAGGCCATGGGTAGCCGCTGGGTTTACCGTCTTAAGCCCACAGCGACAGGAGAACCACAGTATAAGGCCAGATTAGTGGCGAGAGGATTCACGCAGCGCAGGGGGGTTGCATTATACGGAAGTTTATGCTCCCACCTGTAGGAGTGAATCTCTACGTTTGCTCTTGGCCATTGCTGCACAAAGAGGGTTGCTGGTGCATAATTTTGATGTGGACATTGCTTACTTGAACTCAGACCTCCAGGAGGATCTGTACATGCTTCCTCCTCCAGGGTTTGAGGGCAATGAGCAAGGTACTGTGTGGAAACTTCACAAGTCAATTTACGGTCTGAAGCAATTGGCCAGGAATTGGAACTTGTGCCTGAATGAAGCTTTGGAGAAGCTAGGTTTCAGGAAGAGTCTTGATGACAGTTGCCTGTTCCTTAGAGGATCAGGAGACTCACAGGAAATGGTGTTATTTTACGTTGATGACATCATCCACATTGGAAAGGCAGACAAACAGGTGCAGAAGTTTGCCAAAGAGCTTGGGAAACGGTTTCAGCTCAAGAACCTGGGTGCAGTAAGGATCTACCTGGGCGTGCAGATAGCGAGAACTGAGGATGGTAGCTTCTTGCTCAGTCAGAAAGGCAAGATTGAGCAGTTGCTTGAGAAGTTCAGAATGTCCGATTGTGCAGGAGTTCGGACACCCATGGAGACGAACTTCGTGAAAGAGAGCCAGCAAGCAGAAAGTGCCGAATTTGAGAATGCTGAGCTCTTTCAGTCAGCTCTAGGTAGTCTGTTGTATCTGTCCCAATGGAGCAGACCAGACATTGCCTTTGCTGCCAACCTGCTAAGTAGGGAAGCGTCAAAGCCCAGTGTGAGTGCTTGGCACGGTATCAAGCGGGTACTGCGCTACCTGCAGCATACCAAAGACTTCTGTCTTAAGCTGCCAGCTGAAGGTGAGGCGAAGCTCACATGCTATGCGGACAGTGACTGGGCGAATTTGCAGGACCGCAAGTCTGTGTCTGGGTTAGTGGTAAAGTTTGGGAAGTCACTAATTGGGTGGAAGTCCCGGAAGCAAAGTCTCATTGCGCTGTCTTCTACTGAGGCTGAATTCAGCGCACTGTCAGATTTGTGCCGGGAACTAGAGTTCTATAGATGCTTGGTGCAAGAGATCTATGGGGATTGTAGCTTGCCCATCACGGTTTGGGAGGACAATCAACCTTGTTTGAAATTGGCTGAATCTGCGCAATTTAAGGCCAGAACCAAGCATCTGGACATATGTTTCCAAAATGTGTGTCAGAGTGTTCAGTCAGGTTTGATTCGGCTGAAGTATTGTGCCAGTCACATTAACTTGGCCGATGGATTTACCAAACCTTTAAGCTTCCAGCGTCATGGGGAGTTTTGTGGTGGTTTGGAGTTGGGGGTAAGTTCTGTACATACTTTCCCCACAGTAGCGCAGGGTGAGAGGGGGTGTGAGGAGAACCTGAGCTTACAGGGTTAAACAGCTCAGAGTGTACGCCCTGCCTACAAATTTGGGAGGGGGGAGATTCTGCGTCATTTCTGAGAGTCTCCAGCCTTTGTTCTTTTTCTCTACTTTCGCTTTTGAGGAGAGTGGACGTGTTTTCACGATGCTGTTCGACAATGGATAGTCTGCTGTAAATAAAAACTGCTTTTAGCTGCTAAGATCCTGAGTGGACTTTATTTAAGCACACTGAAGAAAGCACTTGAGTTTGCAGCTTTCTCTGACCGCTGCTTATCTCTGCATTTGCTCAGAGCCTTTGGAATGTGGCCTTTGAAGTCCGGAGGCCTGGCTGGTAGCTGCTCAGCCGAAGCGGGCTGGACGCCAAGGCTTATCTGAGCAATAAATATTCTTCAAACTCTGGGGTTGTGGCGCTCATCTCACTTTACAAGCCGAGGGAGCCGGCGTTTGTCCACAGTTTTTCCGGGTCATGTGGCCAGCATGACTAAGCCGCTTCTGGCGAACCAGAGAAGTGCACAGAGACGCCATTTACCTTCCCACCGGAGTGGTACCTATTTATCTACTTGCACTTTTTTTGGTGTGCTTTCGAACTGCTAGGTTGGCAGGAATTGGGACCAAGCAAAGGGAGCTCGCCCTGTCATGGGGATTCAAACCGTTGACCTTCTGATCAGCAAGCCCAGGAGGCTCAGTGGTTTAGACCACAGCGCCACTTTAGTTCCCTCTTAAAAACAATGACACAACAGTCTTTTAAAAGTAATGATAAGGTTTACTTGCATTCAGTTCACAGTATGAAGGCAGGCTTGAGCTTGTAGTTACAGTTACAGAGAAAAGTGTGGGTTCATCCTCTGTGAGGGATGAGTCCATGTGCCTCTGGCTGAGAGCCAGCACACAGCAAAAGGCATCAAGAATAAGGCGAAAAGGGGGGAAATGGAAGATGGCTGCGTGACCAGCCCTTTTATGGGGTCTTCCAGGGTCATGCCCATCTACCTGGTCACACGCAGGGGGAGGATGCTTCAGACCAGGTGTGACAGGAAGTCACATTCCCCTGCGTTTCCACTCGGGGCAAACAGGAAGTGTTGTATTTGACTGCTTACGTGATGTTACTGAAGAATGTTAATTGCTCAGATAAGCCTTGGCATCCAGCCCACTTCGGCTGCGCTGCTACCAGCCAGGCCTCCGGACTTCAAAGGCCACATTCCAAAGGCTCTGAGCAAACGCAGAGATAAGCAGCGGCCAGAGAAAGCTGCAAGCTCAAATGCGTTCTTCAGTGTGCTTAAATAAAATCCACTCAGGATCTTAGCAGCTAGAAGCAGTTTTTATTTACAGCAGACTATCCATTGTCTATCACAGCGAACAGCATCGTGAAAACACGTCCACTCTCCTCAAAAGCGAAAGTAGAGAAAAAGAACAAAGGCTGGAGACTCTCGGATATGACGAATCTCCCCCCTCCTCCCAATTTGTAGGCAGGGCGAACACTCTGAGCTGTTTAACCCTGTAAGCTCAGGTTCTCCTCACAGTTACATCCCACATAATGTCGCTGTGCAAGCACAGGCCAGCTCTTGTTATGTGCAAACATGAATCTGGATTCTGTGTGGAGAAAGGGCAGGTGCTAGGAAGGGCATCAACATGGGCGTAGCCAGGATTTTTGTTGGGGGACAGGCTTCATGTTGGGGGGCGCAGAACCTTAGTTAAGTCTTTTTCTTGATTTACTTGACTCAGCTGCCTTTCTGCCTTGCCCCCTTGGCTATGCCCATGGTAGCAAGGACCAGTGGAGGGGAAATAAGACCACGAGGCCGCAGTGCTGCCTCTGTTAGTATTTCATGCCTCCAATGCTGCAGATGAAATTGTTGTAAATCACATGCCTGTCTGAGAAGAGCCTGAGAAACGGAAGACAGTTTTATTTCTTCTGCTGTAATGTAGCATAACAGAGGACGCTTGCAGGCACCCCCAGGGCATTTTCCCAACAGCCTCACCTTAAGCAGAGGACAGTGGAGGTGGTGAATAATAATAATAATAATAATAATAATAATAATAATAATAATAATAATTTATACCCCGCCCATCTGGCTGAGTCTCCCCAGCCACTCTGGGCAGCTCCCAATCAAATGTTAAAAACAGTACAGCATACTGAAGGAGGGTCTGCCCAGGGGGGGCAGGGAGGTGGAATGGATCATGGGGTGCGAGTGTGTATGTAACTGGGGTAAGGTTGTGCATGAGGCATAGAATCAGAGAATTGAGAGTTGGAAGGGACTCTGAGTCCACAGAGCTGTATTGGTGATAGGCAGATACTTAGACCGTAGAAAACGTAATTGGTAGATAGGGCTCTGTGTGATGTCATTTCCTCAAGGAGCTTATAGTGCTTCCTCTCCCCCCCCCCTCTCTTCCTGTGACCAGCCATGCTGGCAGACTCGTCCCTGCTTGCTCCAGCTCAGACAGATGCTTGGAGGTGGGAATACTTGTAAACGTATTTTGCCTGCAAAGGTTTTACTGCTGCTATTGCTGTGAACCGTGCAGGATTATAAAGTAAGTAAATCATGTTTTAAACTTACTTCCCAAGTTGTTGTCTGATTCTTTAAGTAGGGCAAGAAAGGAAGAGCCAGGCGACTTCATAGCTGGACTTGCTTAAAACAAGGTTTTAGAGCCTAATTCCTCTGCTTTTAATTTTGCTGCCTTGGATGGGATTTTGAAATTCTGTTCAGTGCACACAAGTGGGTGCCTGGAGGGGTCAATTGCAGTTAATATACCCTTTCCTACCCATTCAAATCCATCCCACATTGAGGTTGTGCAGGTTTCCCAAGAGAGTCTTCTGTTTGACCAGGGGAGAGGCGCTGGCCTAGATGGGCCTGATTCAGCAACTGCTTTGAGTATTACTGTGCTCAAAGGTGGGTGAGGATGCTGATGGTGCCCCCCATATGCTTAGGCAGCCTTCATCTTTCAGCCCCTCTGCCCCTCCGGGGTGAATGTTTCAGTGGGTCGGGCGGGGGCTTTTGCTTCTGCCCCCTCCCCGCTGCTGCCCCCTCGAGGGAAATTATCTCCCTGGGAAGTCCAACCCAGCCAAGCCCCGGTAGAGAGTCCAGTCTGCTGCCCCCTTCCTTACCAGGCCAGCTGCCCCCTTTGCCCTGTCTTCCTAGACGAAGCCCCCCCCCTCTCTCCCCTCCCAGCCAGGCCTCCTTAATTTGCTCAAGAGGGCACCGGTGTCGGCGGAAGGCAGGCAGCTGCGTGGCATCGAGGGGGCGGGCGGGAGGTGAATGGATCAGGCAGGGAGGGCGGGTGGTGGCTCCGTCGGACCCCGGGAGCTGCTCTTCAGCTTCCTGTGCTGGGGAGGAGACAGGACAGGGCCCCCGGTGGCCGCCTGGAAGGGGGGGGTCCGAGGAGCGCTTCATGCGGTTACGACGTGTCTGATTGAGGCAGGAGGCGCCAGCCGCTCCCCCGGGAGCGCAAGGACCCGGCGCACGGCCGGCCTAATGCAATCTGCGGCCGCCGCAATCCAATTAGCCCAGAATTAACCCAGCCGAGAGATGAGGGGGCGGCTGTTCCGCGCTTGCCCTGCGGGAGCCAAGGAAGTGGGTGGGGGGCGAGGAGATGGCCAGGCAGGCCGCGGCGCGCTCGGGGTGCGGCTCGTTGGCAGGGCGGCCAGCAGCTGCCGCAGGTGGGCGCCCCATCGCCCAGAGACGGGGGGTGGGGAGTGGGCCGGCACCAGGTCCCCTCCCAGCCTCTTCAGCCATACCTGAAAGGGACAAGCGGCAGCGGGGGGCGGGTTGCGCGTGGCAAGCCCGCGCCTCAGTTTCCCAAATGTGAAATAAGGGGATCGGGCGCTGCCCCTTGGGGTCCTTCGAAGGACACGCGCCTGTGGAATGCAGTCGGAAGAAGCGCCTTTCAGGCTGAAGTTGCCTTGAGGGTGTGAGTCCGAATGGATGGCCTCCAGGACCCCCCTGCCAGAATCAGATTCGAGCTACGGCCGCCGGGGTCCCTGCCTTCATATGTCACCTTGGTCCCTTCGGGTATCCTCCCATTTTCAGGTAGCTTTGACTGGACGTCCTGCCAGAAGAAGAACTATGAGGGACCCGAAAGTGGGGAGGTTTTTCTTGGCCCTAATAAAGAAAGAAGGCCCCATGTGGTGCAATGGTTAGAGCGCAGGGCTGCTGAGGCCTCGCTTAGCCACGAAGCTTCGAGGCCAGTCACCATCTCTCAGCCTAACCTACCTCACAGGGATGTCGTGAGGATTAAAAGGGGGTGGGGAGCCATGCGCTCCAACTTGATACCCTTGGAGGAAAATGTGGTTTATAAATGTAATAAGTATTCGTTGGCATCAGTCAAATTATTATTTGTATACCGCTCTTCATCCGAAGACCACAGGGACGGTTTACAATATAAAAACACAGAAAGACATCTCCTAAAAACACACACAATATTCCCCCTAACTAAATGAAGGCTTTGGCCTTGGGTGTTCTCCTAAAGTGCTGCGGCGGCAACCTGCGGCTGAGGACTAGCCTTGACTCGCTGCCTCTGTTTTCGCGTCCCGGTGCTTCTCTCCGGCGCTCGCCCCACAAGACGCGCAACACCACCCAGCACAAACGTTCTCCTCTGGCCTTCGTGAGAACGGGCGAGGGATTCTCTCTGGTCTGGCTCAGGCGGGCAAACCTGATCAGCGGCGGAGCGAGGAGAACAGGCTGGGGCGAAGGGGGCGCGTGTGCAAGGCTCACATTTGGCAGAAGGGGCGAAAGAGCGACGGAGAGAGAAGGGATTCAGCGCCAGCCGGGACAGGTTCCTCCTTCGCCAATGAATCTACTACAGTGGTACCTCGGGTTAAGTACTTAATTCGTTCCGGAGGTCCGTACTTAACCTGAAACTGTTCTTAACCTGAAGCACCACTTTAGCTAATGGGGCCTCCTGCTGCTGCCGCGCCGCCGGAGCACGATTTCTGTTCTCATCCTGAAGCAAAGTTCTTAACCCGAGGTACTATTTCTGGGTTAGCGGAGTCTGTAACCTGAAGCGTATGTAACCTGAAGCGTATGTAACCCGAGGTACCACTGTACAGGCCATTTCTGGAGCCTAGCCGCCTCAGCCCCCTCCTCGCTACGCGCCCATCCGGAGCTAGGCTAGATGGGTGCCTTCTGTTGGTTTTTGGTGCTAAAATGCTCAGCAGAAGTTGAACTTAAGACCCTGTTGGAGGTGCGCCCTGGACCCTTGATATAATCCTCGGAGACTCTGAGTTAAAGAAAACTAAGGAAGCCACGTGACGCCTGCTCCAACAAAACGCCTGATTGACAGGCGGCGTCCCTCGTTCTATCGAGCTGGGGGGGGGGGCTTGAGCAGGAGACGCTCACAAAGACTCGCCTCCGAAGGGGAGGGGCATCATCCTCTTGTGTTCATTTGCATGCCTTTTTTCAAAGGGGCTAGGGACAGAATAAAATCTAAAAACAAGATAATGCACGACCAGTTACAGAGCAGAACACTTTTTTAAAAAGCCGCCCTAATACCAACAGGGCAAACAAACTTATCATGTTAATATACACTGCCTGACAATAAATTACAAGCACCAGAAACAGTACCCCCCCCCGGAGTATTGGGGGGCAAGGCAGGTGGAAAAGCCGGTGACCTTTGATAGTTCCAGCAGACTCTCCCTTTTGGAAGGAGGAAATGAGAGCGGCAGCCTAAGAGGCATCGGTCCATTGCAGGCGGTGGGACTAGAGGACCTTGGGGTCAGGAAGGACTGTCCAGGAAACCTGGAGGCCTCTCTCCCCTCCATTTCCCATGCAGAAACAGCCGCCCTCACTGCAATCTGACTTGCACCGCCACACTTCCGACGGCCCCCCGTCAGCCCGAGTGACCACTGTCCTCCCCTTTTACACTGGAGAAGAAGTGGGGAGGCGGAGAGGACAGGTCGTCGAGGTCTAGGCCGAGTACAGGTGCCCTAAACTGGTAAATTGACGCGCAATCGGGGCCAGTGGCGTTTGGCAGCCAGAGGAGCCTCGGAGACGTTTGGGACAGCGCCGTCATCTTTGCAAAGCCGCTGTTTTCCTGAGGCGAGACCGCTGACTCAAACGCTTTAAGAAGTTCTGAAAACAGGAATGTCAGAGTTGTGAACCTGCAGCCCCGAAATCCCCCTGAGGAAGGAAGGAAGGAAGGAAGGAAGGAAGGAAGGAAGGAAGGAAGGAAGGAAGGCCACTGCTGAGCGCCAGGGGACACGGCCGGGTCCTTGGAGAGCCTGCAGAGCCCTGCTTGGGAAGCCGCGGACTTCGCTGGAGACCCGGCGGGAGAGCCGACGCGCCAGACGCGACGCCTAAACGCACGAAAACACCAGAAATGGGTCCAGCCTAGTCCGCTGGAGAGGAAACAGGGACGTCATCCTTCGCTGTTTGATGATTATGGTCAGGATTTTGCGGGGGGGCAAGTGCAATCTAAAGAAAGAGTTTCCATTTTGCAGGGAATAGTAAGTGGAGCTGAATTAGATCGCACGTAACGAGGTCCCCCTCCAGCTCCCTCTGAGCTTCCAACCGAATAAAGCTCGTTCCCACGAATTCGGGAGACTAAACACGTGTCTGAACGTTAAATGACGTGTGCCTTTCGGAATCGGGGCTCTTTCAAAGGTCCCAGCGTGGGGCACCTTGCTGGTGGGAGAGCGGGCAGAGGGGCACAACCCGCCAGGCAGAAGAGGGCGGATATGAAATAGAACATTTGTATAATCGATGTTCCGAAAACCTCTGGATCCTTCCAGCATTATTGCCTCCCTGTTTTTCTCATTAAACCGATTCATGAGCGAGATGAATATATTACAATTATAATCGACTAAAAGCTGCCGGATCAAACAGGGCCGGGCGGGAGATTTTTAAAATGCTGTATACATTTAAATAAAAGCGACCATTCGCCTCGCTTAAAGGGAGGAACCATTTCGCAGCAAGACATCAAGAAAACAGTGGGCTGCTTGTTTCGGAATGAAATATGGCTTTTTTATATTCTATATTTTATTATACATATATTAAATAGGCATATTATACATATACATTTATTATATGTGATCTTCGAATAAAGGGCAGTATAGAATTAATAATAATAATAATAATAATAATAATAATAATAATATGTGCAAGGTTGATTTAAGATTAATTGATACATTACCAAAATCAATGCACAGTACTATAGAATGTGAGCCTTAGTTTGGATTCACCCCTGAAGAGAGTTCATTTCATAGAGCTGTAGAGTTGCAAGAGACCCTGAGGGTCACTTATTTGTTGTGTTTTTGGATACTTGCTTTGGGGTAGTGAAAACACACACACACCTACTAAACATAATTTAAAAATGCTTTTGTCAGGTAGGGTGGGAGGACAAATAATAACAAGAAACTTGTTTCTAGAAAATAAGAGCTGACTCTTGTTAGATACTGTATTGTAACAGCTGGAGATCTCTGATCTGATTTTTGCGCAGAAATAAAAATTCAACTTTAGAAATAAGTTTTCAAACGTTTAGTTGCAGAAGTCAGATTCAAATGTGACAAAATAACAAGATACATTATTTTCAGTTAAAAAACTTTCTTGCACTGGTTCCACGGTGAGCCCTTAAACTTATTTTACTAAAAAGTAGCTTTCCAGCTAAAAATCAAAATACGACGTCTCCTTCCTCCTCCTGCGCGCACCCGGCCAACACCCAAAGACTAACGGCTACGTGCAACTCTGTGCGTCTCTGCGTGATGGAAGCACTTTCATTTTGCATATATAAACACCACCAACAAACAGCCTCAGGTTTCATCTCCTCTCACCGCTGCCTTGTGATTTAACTCGTGGTCCAAGCACAAAACTCGGTCACGAGGCAGCCTATCGCACCTTTGTGGGAACGTCCAGCCCTATGGAAAAATACCGGCTACATGCCTAAAGCACTTGAATGCCATGCAACTAAAATACAGCATTTTATGTAACACTAAACATAATTTCAGCAGATCTCGCCGCCCAGAGACAGACCGTTCACGTTTCCGTCAGGCCGCGTCAGCCGCCGCTCGCTGACGGGCCCTGATCCTGCGCGGAGGCGCTGCCTTAAGACGCGGTGCCTCCAGAGGCACCTCGGAGAATGCCAAAGTCCCGCCTGGGTTGGTGGCCCTGGGCGACTCGCCCTTTGCCGTCCCTTCCTCGCCGCTTTCGTCCCGCGCTCCCGGCTTGTGGAAGCAGAGGAGACGCCGCGCAGCGCCTCCCGGCCCTTTGCGCAAGAGGAGGCCGCGCAAACGTGGCTTGGCTTACGAATATACGCGCAAGCGGAGCCTCAGCGGGAAGAAGGAGACGCCTAAAAACAGACAGAAGCGGCGCCCCTGTCCAGGCTGCGCGCTCGCGCCCCGGTTCCAGGTAAGGCCGGCCGAGCTCGTTCAGAAAACTGGAGCCGCCACTGAGAAAACCAGGATCGCGTTTCGTCAAAGCGGGCTGCACAGGAAACGGCCTGCGAGCGAGAATTTGGAAACATTTTAAAAGTTTTATTTTATTTGTTTTAAGGATCTTGACAGACTGGAAATGAATACCCCCCCCCAAAAAAAAAAAATTCCTTGCCATTCGCCGTAATCTCTCGTTGTGTCTTTCAAGTTTTGGATGTGAAATTTTATGCCAAAACTTTTTATTCAAATGGATAAAAGTTGTTCTCTGTCCTGCTGTGGAAAGAGAGGGTGGCTCTTCAGAAAGGCTTTCGGGAGGGGCTGGCGTGGGTCTGCTCCTCCACTGGCAGCAACCTCCTCTTCAAGCTGTAGGGCGGTGTTTTTATTGATGCTGTTAGAATTTGTAGATTATGTCCTACTCTTTGGAAATAGTGCCTTACAGATTTTAGAATGCCATAAGGGGTGGGTGTTAATAAATGATGTAATCAAAACGTCAGTCACATGTCAGCTGTCAAATGCTATCTTCCAGTATGGACTGTCATGATCCATTATTGATGTCTGGTACCATTTTTAAAAAATCAACGGCCTCTGTGAACTGACCTATGGAACTGGACAGTCAGGTAGGAACAGAAGCTCTGAAACCAGATTAAAATTCATCCAGAACGCACAGCCCATTGCTGTATCAGAAAAATTAACAAGGAGATTACTAATACAAATGATGTAGACAATTTTGTTGAAATATGTTGTCCTTTTATAAAATATTTCACTGATAACCATGAAGAATGGCAACCACCGAAATAACTTACTGGACTTTGGCAAACTAAAATAGACTGATCTGTCCTGGAGGTGAAAGTAAGTTGGGATTTTGTTTTTGCATTTTTTTATTTTTCGTAATTATTGTTATATATTAGAAATCAATAAAACTATATATATGAAATGGATCCAGATCTCAAAGTATATGGAAATGCACAGAGCCATGGAGATAAGTGTTTGCCACACCAAACACATTGCAAAGCAGCCCCCAGCAGGGCAGGGCAGGGCAGGATGCAGCGCCACCGCTTATGTCACACCCTGCTCAATGGTGATGTCATTTCCCAGGGTGCCATTTGCCAGCCCTCTGCCTGCCAAATACAGCCAGCTGTTCTCAGGGAGAAACCCACCAGACAAGCTCCTCAGAGGAGGAGAGGAGGCAGGTGATGCCCGGCTGCGTGGCGAAGGGTTAAACTGCCACTTTTATTCTGAAAAATCCCAAGGTCCCTTTGCTGTGCCCAACCCAAAACATCACAGGATAGTGGGCAAGCCAGTGAATCTTTCTATCAGACAAACCAGTCATTAGGCAGAGACCTGTTGGGATGGAAGGAGAAACTTGACCCCAGGCAGCCAAGGACATGGTCTCTGTGGTGGCTTAGAAGTGGGGAGAGCAGGCACAGTCATCATTGCTGGAATCCAAATAATCTCTCTCTCTCTCTGTATGTCTCCATTGGGGCTCCTGGTCTGGCTGTGTGAGAGAGAGGGAGAAGCTGGCTTGATATAAAACCAATAATTATGTCTGCATTTGTTTTGTTTTTAAATATTTTCTGTAATTTTTCACTTTCAAATACGCAAAAAACTACTGGGTTGTTGTTTTTATTTTTATTAGGTATTTTGTGGTTTTACATCTTGATTTTATTCTGTGAACCACTCTAAGACCCCCGGATATAGGGCGGTATATAGATTCAATAAACAACAACAACATCAAAGGTCAAACAAGAAAGGAAAAGAAACAAAATGAATGAGAGGAAAGGAGGGAGCAGTAGTTTTCCAAAAACGGAATTACAGTTCCACACAATGGCACTTCATAAGGATATCTTTCTAAAGGAATCTATGAGATTCCAAGGGGACCCGCTAATCACATCCCTCTACTTTAATGTGTTCAATAAATGGATATCAAACTTTAGAAAATATGTCCTTAATTTTTGGATGCTGTCGGGTTTGGGTATGTTTTGTTAACTTTTCCATTAGAGCAGTGGTTTTATTTTATTTTTTAAATCATTTTTGTTGTTTGGAGCTGTGCTCAGCAAGCAGCTCACACCCCAGGGGTTCCGAACATGAAACAAATGCAGCCCTTGGTGTCATAGCCAGAGGCCTCCACTGCACTAATTGTTTGCCATGTGCCTGTCAGTCGAGATCTGAAGCATCTGCGATGCTCACTGAAGCTGCATTGTCTGCCCTGAAGACATCTGGAACGGGGGACGGAGTCGAGTTTCCACTGTTCAGACAGATGTGCCTGTCTAAACAGGGAGCAGCCTCCCCATCCCATTTTGCTCAAAGCAGGAATAATGTACTCTGGAGTTGAGAAATTTCATGGGCTGGTGGCTGCCTGTGGCACCCAGCTCTTTTGGTGGTGTTCCCGTGGCAGCTCTGCCCTCCGCCTGCCTGCAAGGCTGCCCAGCGTCTCTAGGTCACCAGCATGTCCAGGCAGAGAGCCTTCCCCCAAAATTCTTGATGCACCCGCTGAGGAAAGAACAGCCCACCTCCCAGCTTTTCCAAAGGTGTTCAGCTCTCCTCCAGGGTTGGTGCTGGAGGCAGGTGGCACAACTCTTTTCTTGAGGAAACACACCTTAAAGGAATGACCCATTGGCACTTTGGGGAGAGGCATGGAAGCACCTGCCTTCTGCCAGGCAGGCCAGAAATTGCTCCATTTATTTGCTTAAAATCTTATGCTCTGCCTTAAAAAAATATCAAAGCGGCTTCCACAACAATAACATATAGATACAACCAGTGCTTTTTTCTGGGCGGACCCAGGGGTATGCATACCCCTAAACGCTTTGTGAATCTAAGTTGGCCTCATTGAGGGGCAGTATTTCAATATGAGTAGGATAATGAGAGTACCCCTAAACATTTTTTTTTTAGAAAAAAAGCACTGAATGCAACAAAACCAACTCCACGGACGGCATTAAAATACTATAATAACTTAAAAACATGCAACTCTTAACGCCACCCACCCCCAAAATCCAAAGTAAAGGTACATAGAAAGGAAAACAATATTATCACATTTACAACAAAGAGATAATTTTCTCATTTGAAGGCCTTCTGAGATAACAGGTTTTGACCATTTATTTATTAGCCAGGAGGACATCACACAGGCCAGGTGCTCCCAGCTCTGTTCCAGCATCTTCCTACAATAACACAAGGCTTTTCTTTCTATTTAGAATCATAGAACTGTAGAGTTGGAAGGGAAGCTAAGGATCATTTAGTCGAACCCCCTGCAATGCAGGAATCAAAGCTAAATATTCCATGACAGATGGCTGCCCAATCTCTGCTTATAAACCTCCAATGAGGGGGAGTCTGCCACCTTCTGAGAGTTCCTCTGTTGAATGGCTCCTAACTCCCAAAAGTTCTTCCTAAGGCTTAATTTGAGGAAGCTGCTCTGCACAAGCAGCCCTTTGCCCCCAAGGAGGTCCTAGCCTTCAGGTGGGCCCTCTAGCATCTGGCCATTGCCTGGTCCTGCATCTAGATGACCTTTGGGGGTCCCTTCCAACTCTACAGATCTATTATTCATTAATCAGGTGAGGACACAGCTGGTGAACCAACTGAAAGCGGAAAAGAGAGAGGACTGCCTGGTCAAGGGTTGCCCTCAAACTACTGACCTGATCTTCTTTGGGGGAGGGGAGCTGGGAGGGCAACGCCTTCCATGACAGCTTGAACATTTAACCCCAAGTCAGGCGGTTCATCGAGCAACAGGATTTCCACCTTGTCAGGGTTAAGTTTCAGCTTGTTTTGTCCAAACAAATCGCAGCTCAAGCTTCTCACTGATTGACCAGGATTGATGGAAATGTGGAGCCGAGTAACACCTGCTTCTGCAGCCCAATCACCCCAGAAGTTTCATGTAGATGAAATGGGGGGGGGTGGCACTTAGACTTCATAGGTTTCTCAGCATGGTGCTGATGTTGTTGTTGTTGTTTAGTCGTTTAGTCGTGTCCGACTCTTCGTGACCCCCTGGACCAGAGCACGCCAGGCCCTTCTGTCTTCCACTGCCTCCCGCAGTTTGGTCAAACTCATGCTGGTAGCTTCCAGAACACTGTCCCACCACCTCGTCCTCTGTCGTCCCCTTCTCCTTGTGCCCTCCATCTTTCCCAACATCAGGGTCTTTTCCAGGGAGTCTTCTCTTCTCATGAGGTGGCCAAAGTCTTGGAGCCTCAGCTTCAGGATCTGTCCTTCCAGTGAGCACTCAGGGCTGATTTCCTTCCGAATGGAGAGGTTGGATCTTCTTGCAGTCCATGGGAGTCTCAAGAGTCTCCTCCAGCACCAGAATTCAAAAGCATCCATTCTTCGGCAATCAGCCTTCTTGATGGTCCAGCTCTCATGGCGCTGATGACAGGCCTTCAATTGTAGCAGCAGCAGCAGTAGTAGGTATTTTTAAAATTTGTATACCACCCTTCATCTGTAGATCTCAGGGCAGTTCACTCCAGTCCTACTGAGTACTGTTTTTGGGAGACCAGAGGTGGGCAGGTGAGAAGGTCTCCCTGGTTCCAAATGGGGCAACTGTGCCCCTGAATGAACAGGTGCGCAGCCTGGGAGTCATTTTGGACTCACAGCTGTCCATGGAGGCGCAGGTTAATTCTGTGTCCAGGGCAGCTGTCTCCCAGCTCCATATGGTACGCAGGCTGAGACCCTTCCTGCCCGCAGACTGTCTGGCCAGAGTGGTGCATGCTCTGGTTATCTCCCGCTTGGACTACTGCAATGTGCTCTATGTGGGGCTACCTTGGAAGGTGACCCAGAAACTACAACTAATCCAGAAGGCGGCAGCTAGACTGGTGACTGGGGGCGGCCGCCGAGACCACATAACACCGGTCCTGAAAGATCTACACTGGCTGCCAGTACATTTCCGAGCACAATTCAAAGTGTTGGTGCTGACCTTGAAAGCCCTAAACGGCCTCAGTCCAGTATACCTGAAGGAGCGTCTCCACCCCCGTTGTTCTGCCCAGACACTGAGGTTCAGTGCTGAGGGCCTTCTGGCGGTTCCCTCACTGCAAGAGGCCAAGTTACAGGGAACCAGGCAGAGGGCCTTCTTGGTGGTGGCGCCCGCCCTGTGGAACACCCTCCCACCAGATGTCAAAGAAATAAAGAACTACCTGACTTTTAGAAGACATCTGAAGGCAGCCCTGTTTAGGGAAGTTTTTAAAGGTTGATATTTTATCTTGTTTTTAATATTCTGTTGGGAGCCGCCCAGAGTGGCTGGGAAAACCCAGCCAGATGGGTGGGGTATAAATAATAAATTATTATGATAGCTTTGCCTAATGGGCATCTGGCTGGGCACTGTGAGGCTGGATCAGGCAGTTCTTGGCCTGATCCAGCAGTCTACTCTCATGTCCTTGAGGCTGGGCTTCCTTAGAGCTGGAGAGGAGGATATTTGCCCAGCCACTAGTGCTGGGCTTTGCACGTGGACTGCGCTTCCAGGCCAGGCCCCAAGGAGGCAGGGAAGGAGGGCAGGACCCACAGAGCGAGAGGGGGAGAAGCCAGGCATCCATTGGCAGTGCGGTGCATCCTTGGAGCAGCACCTCCAACACAAGCACCTTCTCCAGGGCCTGGGATGGAGCCAAGGCCTCTTCCCCCCTAGGCCTCCCATTCACGCCCCCTCATCCATCTCCCTGGGAGCCAGTGTGCATTCCGCCCTTTGGGCTCTTCCAGGCAGACACCACTCATTGTGTCAACTTGCCAAGGAAGGGAAGACGCCTCCTCCTCCTCCTCCGCCTCCCTTCAACCCCCCCCCCCAGCCCTGGACCCAGAGGAGGCACCCAGTGGGCTGCGTGGGTGGCTAGCTGACTGTGCCCTTCCTCCCATAAGAGGCCAGGGCCGGGGCTCTCCTGGGCTCTAAGGGGGTTTAGTTTTGTGCCTCTGCCTCCACCAGAAGTGGTTTCAAATGCCTCCATATTGATTCACATATTTGTTTAATAATTTTATATCCTACCTGTCAAAACCAGGAAGGGGGGGGCAGTTAAACGAGTCCTCCAAAATCCCAAGACCCCACCACAGCCTCAAACTAAGGCCAGGACAATGACTGTTGACACAGGCACCAGACATACACAAGAGCAAAGAGACTCAGAAAGGCAGTCTATAATATTGTAGCAATAATACCATGAATCGTACTGTTTCCTCTGACTGTGCAATATAGGAAACTGTAGAAACTTCAGATAATCGCCAAAATTCAATGGCTTAACCCATTTCCTTGGTTCCAAGGCTAATGACTCCTCTGGAAGAGGGGAATCCATAAACCCTTAAGCATAAGCTCACATACTCCTTCTCCCTTCACAAGGTGTGAACTTAGCCACACAATAAGAGGCAGGAGGCCATCAAGGGCAGCCCATATTCCAGGCAGAAACCCATCGGGATGGTGGATTGAATCCTGATACTTTCGAAGAAGAAGCGAAAGCCTTGGAGCTAGGGGGATGTGTAAATACTCTTACTGTTCTTTGGGGAAGAGGGTGTCGGGAACTGGGGCTATTGACGGGGTGTGTGATGGGCTCATGTTTCTACATGCCAAACGCCTCCACTTTGTGACATATTTGTGATGTATCGATGATGCTGTTGAAAAATGTATTATGGGAAATGGGGAGAGGCCTTAAAAGTTCACCCCTGCTCGGGGTTCCTACTCTTCCTGTGTTTGGACCTCCTCTCATGCTGGAGAGAGAGAGAGAGAGAGAGAGAAAGTTACACTGCTCTTTCCCTCCCAGGAGAAGAGGGGAAATGACATCACACAGAGCCCTCTCTACCAATTACATTTTCTATGGTCTAAATATCTGCCTTTCAGCAATACAGCACTGTGGTATTGTCGTGCTAGCTAGGAAGAATATGCATTTATTAGGTTTGGCTGCCAATCTCCAACAACAACTGGATAAAGATCTCCCACTTAGGTAGGACCAATCCACTGGAGTTCAAGAGCGCCCGCTTCCACTGCAAGCTGCGTGGACTCCATTCTCTCCCCAGGAACTTCTCCCACACCTCAAGTCCAGCTCCAGGTCTCACCGGGCCACTAACATCTGATGAGGCAGAATCCGACAACTTGTCATAAGAAAACCTCCTCGGTTCAGTGACAGGGGAGGGAGCAGCAAACTTTAGGAATGTGGTTTTGAAAGTACAAAATGCGCCTCCGCCTGCTTCCTTCATTCCAGGGAAACAGGACACGAAGAGGGAGTCATGGAGTCATGTCTGTCTGTCTGTCTGTCCATCCACACCTACACATTATAAACATATAGTGGGTTTTTGGAAGTTGCCTGTGCGCGCATTTGTTTTATGCGTGGAGACCCGCACACGCTGACCAACGCAGTCTTTGCAGAAAGGCTCCATTCTTGTTATCTTGTTATCTTCTGCCTGTTCTGCCATTGAGGATTTTTTGGATCATTATTTGTCAATCACTTTTCTGACCCAGGCAGTTATCTTTCTACAAGGGCCGACATTGAACCCCAAAATCCAGCATCGTCTGAGTTCTGCAAGTGCAGCTTTCTCCCGACTGAAGTGCAGAGTGTTTGAGGACTGGGACATTCGCAGGGAAACCCAAATACTTGTTTACAAAGCCATTGTACTACCAACTTTACTGTATGTTTTCAAAACATAGACCACTTATACTGTAAATGTAATCTCCAGCTTCTTGAAAGATTCCATCAATGGTGTTTTAGGATTATTATTTTTTATGTTACTTGGGAAGACAGGTGAACAAACGTTAGTGTATTGGAAGAAGCAAAGATCACCAGCGTCAAAACCAGGGGCGCCTTCATGCCCTCAGGATTGTGGGTGCCAGACGCCACAACGGGGGCATGTGACGTCACAAGGCACGCGCCTGTCCCGTCGAAATGCCCATTTTGTTCCTAGATGGTGGACGGTCTCTTGGGAGGCGGGAATGATGCGAGCATTCAAGGTCGCGGTGGAGGGATGGCGGCTCGGCCTGAGAGCCCAGACTCGAGGCCGGGGCCAAAGTGGGACCTGGAGAAAAAGGAGACCCGCAACCGACTCCCGCTCCACCGGCGCGCCCTCGGAGAAAGATTGCGGGCTCCTTCTTCTCTTCCCCGTCGAGGAAGAGGTTCTGACGCGCTGGAGAAGCGGGTCCCCAGTACGGCTCTCCTGCCGGGTCCCTCAGCCGCGGCCGTCCGTGCACCGATGGAAGAAAAAGCCAGGGCCCTTTCCATTGCCCTCGGAGCAGGCCGAAGGACTCCCCGGCTGAAGTTGGGCAAGTCAGCTGGGGGGCCGGTGAACCCCTCACCCCTCACCCCCGATCTCTCCCCACGCAGGGTGCTACGACCAGAGGCCGAGTGCAAAAGCTCACCCGACGGTGCCCCCCAAAATCGAAGAGCGCCGCGGATCTCGCTCCTGCGCCAGACTCTCCTCGGGCAGAAGCGAGCCTCTCCTCCCCCCGGGACTCCAGATGGCAGGACGGGGGGGGGGCAGCGGACCTGAGCTGGACTGCTGACCGCAGGTCCGACCCTCCGCCGCATTCCTGCCCTCGACACACACACACCCCCCGTTTTCAGCGCCGGGCGCGGGAAGCTTCTTTCCGCGGGTCGGTATATCTCTGCTTCTCTTACGAAATCGGGCCGAGTTTCACATTCAATAAATACGAATTTTCTCTTTTAAACGAAACAGTACCTACCGATGTTTTTAATTATGCGTTTGGATTCTTTCCCCTGGTTTTATTATATTTCATATGCTGTAAATCGACTCGATATACTTTAAAGTGTGGATTAGAAATATTTCAGTAAATGAAATAACTTACTTCGGCTGCTGCCTCTCTCCTCTTTCGCAGGCTGCTTAAATGCAGAGTTCAGTTAGACAGAATTCGCTTTCCTTCTCCGCCTTCCCGCAAAGGCCCACTCTACCTGAATCTCCCGGCGCGGCGGATCAGGGCCAGACTGCCGATTCGCCTCCTTCCTCTTCCCGCGTCTTCCTTTTCTATCTCATCGGCCCTCGTGTGACTGTGGTCTTTTAATTGAGATGACTTGTGTACGAATTTGGTTTAAAAAAGAAAAGAAAAAAGTATAAACGTGATATAGTTTTTTAAAAAAAAAAATCGCATTTTTCTTGGCCTGGTGGTCTCCTCCTGTCGCGCCACTCTGGCTTTCTGGCATTTTTCTGACTGCCGCCTCGGCGGTTTTGTCCTCCTTCTTACATGAACGTTGCTGAAATGGTTTCTACTGTATTCGGTAACCAGAAGCTCCCGGCTCCGGCTCCGCGTCCCCCGGGATCCACGAGAGCCTCTCCAAGGCGGGAAAACGCTCAGGGCCGTTTGCTTCAGATCTTATTGTAAACAGAGCGCGGATTAGAGATCCCCCTCCCCGTGCCTGTATGTTATATTTTTATCTGTGTAATATGCAATATGTATCTTGCTTTGTATATATTGCTTTTAATGCTGTAAACAGCCCTGGGACCTTAACGGGCAGGGCGGGTAGAAAATATAAATAATATAAATATAAATAATCTAAATAGAGAAGCCCTTTTCTAGTTAAATGGGACTTAGTCCCCGGGAAGTTAATATCTGGCTGCTGCAGCCTTAAATAACATCCCTGAGATTGTTTCCCCAGAAGTCCAGGCGATTGACGCCTAAAACTGTCAAAACCCCCACAGCTGCCTTGGCAGGGAACAGCCTCCCCCGTCCCAGATGGGGCCAGGGGGCGTCGGGCCGGCGGAGAACGACCAGGAGAACGAAGAAAACCGGGACTGGAGGCGCGGGGCCAGGAGGGATGCGCGCCCAGAGACCGACGGGGGTTAATTCACGAATTGTTCCAAAGAATTCTCCTCCGTTCAGTCAACAAGTCGTCATATTTAAGGGTTTGCGGAAGGAATCGTTCCTTCGGGCAGCTCAGATTCTTCAACGTCCGTCGCCCTCGGAGCGCGAGGCAGCGGGACTCTCTCGTCGGGTTTTCCTGGGGGTTTTTTGCGCGGTAGACGACGCGGAAGGTCGCGCGATTCCTTCCAGCTTCTCCGCCCTGCCTCTCCTAGGCTTTCGGTCCTGGCCCCTGCCTGCGCTTACTCGGAGGTAACCCTGCCTGCTTTCATTGCTGGTCCGACGGCGAACCGCGCCCGAATTGCCCCCTCGGGCCTCTTTCTGCGTCTCAGCTCCGGGTGCTTTGCCGAGAAGTCGGTGTCGGGCCGCGGTTTCAGGCCTGCGGAGCGGATTTAAGCGCTTCATTTGGGAAGGCGACCCAAAGGTCAAGACTCTCCCCCGACCGACGCCTGGAAAGGGCAGCGGACCCGACGGGGGACCCGGGGAACAAAGGCTGTCTCTTGAGGGGCGGGGAGAAAGGGTCCCGCTCCGAATCACACCAGGCGGACGGAGACCCCAGAAGAGACCCCCGAGGGCATCCCCGCCCTTCCCCCCTCCCGCTGTCGGAGTCCGCCTGGAGTGGTCCGGATTCTGCAACCCAATGAAGTATTATATTTTATTTTGTGTGTGTGCATTTCTGGCCCGGGTGACCGAAGCGTCAGTTCCCTGGTGTGGCGGCGGGGAAGCACCTTCCCCCACCCTCAGGATCCACCCAGACACCCCTCAACTGGAAGGGCGGGAGGAGGAGGAGGAGGAGGAAGCGCAGGGATTGGGCGGCTTCTTTCTGATATCATCCCCGCCCCGCCCCCTCTGGATGTCCGCCTGTCAATCACTTCCAGAGGCCGCCAATCAGAAGGTTGGAGGCAGCGATTTTGGCAGGCGGAGATGGAGACGGGGAGAAAAGTGCCCGTAGCCTCGTGGCCTCTGGCGCTCTCCGGGTATGTCCAGCCGCCGAGCAGAGGCGGCAGCGCGCCCAGCCTCGGGAGAGAGCGCCGCTGCTTCCGCGCCCGTCGGAGGGGCCGCTCGGCCACCCGGCCGCCCCTCATGGGGCCACCGCGGGGCGATGCGCCCTCGCAGTGAGCTCTGCGAGGCCCGTCCGGGGCGCGCCGTCGGGGAAGGCTCCCGGGAAGAGGCAGCGAGAGCGAGGTGCCCCTGCGCGGACCCGGAGCAGGGCGCCGGCATGCGGCAGCTGGGCCGCCGCTGCTGCTGAGGAGGGCAGGATGGAGCCCTCGGGCCTGGAGCTGCTGGAGGGGACCGTCCACACGCCGCCGCCGCCGCCCCAAGAGCCCATCCGCTTCGGCATCGACCAGATCCTCGGCTGCTCGCAGCAGCAGCAGCAGCAGCAGCACCAAGGCGCTTGCGGAGCTGCCGTCGGGGCCCTCGGGGAGCCCGACCTGGCGCTCTACGGCGGCGGTTACGGAGCAGAATACAACCCGGCCTGCTCGCTGGGTGCTTACGGCCTTCCCAGGGCAGCGGCTGGCGGCAACGGTGGCGGCGGCGTCATCCGTGTGCCCGCGCACAGGCCGGTGCCCTCCGCAGCGGCCCATCCCCAGCCGGGGGGAGCTAGCCTCACCTTTCCCTGGATGGAGAGCAACAGGCGCTTGACCAAGGACCGGATCGCAGGTGAGAACAGCCTCACACGATGGCAGGGCCCTCCCGCAGACTTGGGGCACCCCCCCACTCCGCGTCGAGGTCTACCAGAGGGAGCCCGGGGCTCCAGCGCGCGGAGTCTCCCCTGTTCAGCTTTCCTCAGAAGCGTAGGAGCCAACTCTTCGGGGTCTTCGGGCCCCCAATAAAATATTTGAGGGGGGCGCCCCCTAAAGTTGGTGGGCATTGCCATCGAAATGGTGTGCGTGCACCACGTCATGTGATCAGTTATTCAGGGCGGGGCTTACCTCAACCCCCCCCCCCATTTTATTCCAGTTGGCACCCCTGCCCAGAAGTGCCTGGATCTGAGCCAAGACTTCCTGGGGCTCAGCCCCAAAAGGAAGGCGCCGAACCCAGAGGGCTCCCCGCATTCTGGGTCTCCTGCCCCAAACCTTTTTAACACCTGAATTCCTCGCAAGGGGCAGGAGAATATGAGCGCGATCTTCAGGTTTCCGCAATAACTTTCGCCAGGCGGGAGACGAAGGCTGCAGAGGGGCTTGTATGGCAAGGCTGTCGGTGGGCCCTTCCCGTAAATCTCCGCCTCGCTCTGCAGTGCCTCTGCCTCCCCCGCTACTCACTGGGAGACCTCTTCGCCTCGCAGTTGGCGGAGACTTTCATAGAATTATAGATTTAGAAAGGAACTCAAGGATCATCTACTAGGCCAACCGCCTTCAAAAGAGTTTCGCTTCCAGCTCCACCTCTTGCGACTTCCGACTGTTCTCTGTGAGTGGGGAGCCGGGGGAGGCGGTGGGGAGCAGGAGGGGGAAGGTTTGGTCCCGGCTCGCATTGCTGTGAAGATACAGCGGGAGCGAAAGCGGTTGCCCCCTCCCTGCCCTCCTGCCTTGCCAGGAAGAGGGACAAGAGAGGAGGGCGGCGGGCGCGGCCAGGATCTGCCCGCGGGACTCCCTCCCACCTCGACTCCTTCCTCGGGATTCAGGTTGAGGACGCCCCCACATTGCGCTGCGCCCTTCTCTCCTGCCGCCGGCATTCTGGGCGGGTGGGGGTGCCGGCAGCCTGGCTCTCCAGAGTTCAGACTGAGACGGGAGGGGTCCCTGCAGCTGCCCCCTGGCGGGATGGGGTCCCCAGAGGTTGTCCAAACGTCTCCGACCCGGGAAATAGGCGAGACGGATTGGTAAGACTCTTCTCCCAGCTGAGCCGCAGGAACGTCAGGGGTCTGAGTGGGGGATGCGATCCCTTCGGTCGGTGATCCCGGGAAGGGCGTCCCCGGAGGGAGACTTCTCCACCGCCGCCCTGATCGAGGCAGGTGGTTGGACTAGATGAACTTTAGGGCTCCCCTTCCAGTTTTATAATTCTATGACCAGGCTCGCGCTCTCTCGCTCTGCCCGCAGCCGCCCTGCCGCCTTTCTCCGTCGCCCGGCGCATCGGCCACCCCTACCAGAACCGCACTCCGCCCAAGCGCAAGAAGCCGCGCACCTCCTTCTCCCGGGCGCAGATCTGCGAGCTGGAGAAGCGCTTCCACAGGCAGAAGTACCTGGCATCCGCCGAGCGAGCCGCTTTGGCCAAAGCGCTCAAGATGACCGACGCCCAAGTCAAGACCTGGTTCCAGAACCGCCGCACCAAGTGGAGGTACGAGGCGAGAAGAGAGGGTCGCTGCCGTTGTGACTGTTGTGATGATGGTTTTCATTTATCAGTAGCTTTTTACAGTAGCCTACCCCCCCCAAAAAAGCCCATAAAACAATTTAAAACCAGAAAAAATGTAAAATACTCAACAATACAAGATGGTTATCTGGCCATAAATTAATGAGAACTTTAAAGGCTGCAAGCCACGCAGATCCCAGCTGAGCCCCGTGATGGGGGAGGGGGCTCAGGAGAGCCGGGAGCCCCACCCTGATTGCAAAGTGGCCGGGATGCTAATAATACCGGCCCTCCTCTGAGGGTTGTTGTGCGAATGAGTGAGAAATGTAGGCGAGGCGCTCCGGACACTGTGAGCGCTAAGAGGGTGGGAGGGGGGTGTAGAGAGAGGCCCGGGCAGGTGGGAGGGGACCCCAGGTGGGAGGTTGCCAGAGACACGACCCCTCCCCACCTGCCGGTGCTGTTTGCTCAGAAAGGGAGGCGCTCCCCTCCTCCATTTGCTCCAGGCAGGGCGCCCCCTCCTCGCTCGCCCGTCCTTGCCGCTAACGCCCCCCCCCCGCTTCCTCTCCCCCGACCCCCCAGGCGGCAGACGGCCGAGGAGCGCGAGGCGGAGCGCCAGCAGGCCAACCGGCTGATGCTGCACCTCCAGCAAGAGGCCTTCCAGAAGAGCCTGGGGCAGCCGCTGCAGCAGGACCCGCTCTGCCTGCACAACTCCTCGCTCTTCGCCCTGCAGAACCTGCAGCCCTGGGCCGAGGAGCACAAGGTCACCTCCGTCTCCGGGGCGGCGGCCCTGGTGTGAGCGGAGAGACGGACCGCAAGCTCAGGGGCGCGGAAGGGCGCCACGGACTGGCCGAAAAGCCTTTTCCTCACGCGGAGCGCCGCTCGGTGCTGCGACCTCACCCCGGAGAGGCATCACCAGACAGCCCCCCCCTCTGCCCCCCTCCCCGCCGCTAATTTATAGTGACTGGTTCTTTCCACAATAAAGTGTCAAAGTCTCTCTCCGGGATCCAATCTAGCTGTTCCTCGGCGGCGGAAAGGTTGTTGCAAGCGCATTGTGTTCTCCCCCCTGAATCACCTGCACTGAGCTTTGGGCTTCACAGAATTGTAGAATGGGAAGGGACACCCAAGGGTCATTTAGTTCAACCCCTTGCAATGCAGGGGTCGTAAATCTCCGGCCATCTAACCTCTGCTTAAAAACCTCCAAGGCAGGCGCCACATCTCCTGGGGGTCTGTTCCACTGGCGAACAGCTCTTACGGGCAGAAAGTTCATCCCATTGGTTAGTCGGAATCTCCTTTATTGCCATTTGAATGGGTTGGTTCGAAAGCAAGCTGGCTCCCTCTTCCATCCCTTAGGGGTCTGAAGGTGGCCATCGCATCACCTCTCCCTCTGCTCTTGTCTAAGCTGCTTCTTTGGCGATTACTCTTAGCGAGTAAGATCGTGTTCCATGAGTTTGAAAGGTGTGTCCTTAAGTGACTGCGGAGGAGGCCAATTCTGCTCTTTTCCAAGCTAAACATACCCAACTCCCTCAACCTTTCCTCATCAGGCTTGGTTTCCAGACCCTTCGTCGTCCTGGTCGCCCTCCTCTGCACACCTTCCAGCTTGTCAATCCCCTTCTGAAACCTGCAGAGAGGGCCCCCTAGCGGAGAACTCGCGGGCGGGCGCGCGCACCCAGAGTGGTCTCTGGAGGTCAAGCTGCGATGAATTGAGTCGGGCAAACTGGCCCCAGGACTGGGGCTGGACCACTCCACGCAGCCCACCCTCGCCCTGTCGGTGAGGTTTTTGTCCTTGGCCCACTCGTGACTCTGGCTCAGACCAAGCCGAGCAGGCGCGGCGGGACCTGTCCATGGTGCTGGAGGCTCCGCCAGGCCCGAGGGAAGCGGCCTCGCCTTCCTTCTTGCTTCAGAGTCAGAACAAGGGGCAGTGAGGGGCCGCAGGAGAAGAAGACCCCAGAGGTAGGGCCCAAGGGGCCATGAATCTCAAGCCCAAACAGGCCCAAAGAGCAGTAGGGCGGGAGCTCATGGGATCCTGGTTCCCCTCGTTTGTGGTGGAAACGAGGCTGGGGGGATCTCTAGGTCAGCTGAGGCATTTCAGCGACCCCCTTGTTAAGCGTCTCTTCCCCTTATTGCCCACACGCTGAAGAAGCGAAAGACACACACTCCAGCCCGCCGACTCACGGAAAACCCGGAGGGACCGGTGGCTACCAGCCGCCATGTCTATGTCTTATCTCCACAGCCGGGGCAGCTCTGCAGCTCTGGCTTGCGGGAAGACCAGCTGCCGCGCCCCGCGGGTGAGCGAGAGGGCTGCTGTCGGGCTTCCTAGTGGGGCTTCATTGGCCGCTGCGAGAACAGGATGATGGAGCAGATCCAACTCTAGGGCTCTTCCTCTTCTTGTGGTGGTGGTGGTTAATAATAATAATAATAATAATAATAATAATAATAATAATAATAATAATAATAATAGAATTTATATACCGCCCTATACCCAGAGGTCTCAGGGCGGTTACACTTTTGTCATTGGACGTGGGTCAAGGTTGAAGGCACAGTCCCCGCACCCAGCGGGCCCAATCCGGTACATCCAGCTCGTGGGCGGGGCTACGTGGCTGCCACTTCTCTCTTCCCAGCCCGGCTTCCCAGCGAGGTCTCCTGCAGGCCTCGGCTGCCGGCTTCGCCCCAAGGCGGGCCATTGCATTGTCCAGGTGATGAGGGGGCGGGTCAGTGGAAGTGACCAGAGGGCCGAGGGCGGCTGAAGGCGGCAGTCAGGCTCCTTCCGCGGCTCGAGAGCGACACCTAAGGGCCCCTCGCACCCCGCCCTGCACTGACTGCCGCGGGTCCACCGCCCTCTGCTGGCGGCCCTGGAGGAGGTGGTCTTCTTGGCTCCCCCTGCCCGCAGTCCCCTCTCAGGCGCCGAGAGAAGCCGCGTGGATGTGACAGCGGCGCTCGGAGGAGAGGGAACCTCCGCCTTCTTCACGCGCTTGATATTTCCCTGAGGATGGGTGGGCGGCAGAAACACGTGCCCGCCCGCGGTCGGCAGGTGTCCTCTCTGAGATGGGGGATCCTAAAAGATTTCTGGCTCCCTCCCGCTCCCATTTCCAGCGCCTTTGCTCCGAGAACCAGCGAATTCTCCTGCCCCTGCTGCGGCGCGCCCTGATTGGCTGCCCAGGCTGCCTCTGCCCCTATATAAAGGCGGCCCGTTCTGCCGCAGTTCGCAGTTGGCGCAGAGCTGGGCCGGGAGGGCTAGTGGGTAGCGCGGCAGGGACACCGCGAGGCTCCGATCGCCGCGCTTGGAGGGCAGTTCCGCGTCCTCTGTCCCTCCGGGCGCCACGATGGACTCCGAGGGCTTTGGTTGGCGCAAGCCGTGGGAGGATTACCGCGGCGGGGCGGCGCGCTCCGTCCGAGTCAGCTTCTGCTCGCCGGTGCCGCGGCGCTCGGCTCGCCTCTCGGCCTCCGCGCTCGGCCCCTGGACTGACCCCCTGGAGCGCCTGGACCTGGCGCAGGTGAGCAACCTGAACGCGGAGCTGCTGGGGCTGCGCGCCCAGGAGAAGGAGCAGCTGGTGGACCTCAACGACCGCTTCGCCACCTACATCGAGCGGGTGCGGGACCTGGAGCACCGGAACCGGGCGCTGCTGCTGGAGCTGGAGGCGCTGCGGCGGCAACAGCGGACCCCGGCGCGGCTGCCGCAGCTCTACCAGCAAGAAGCGCGCGCCCTGCGGGCCCTGCTGGACGCCGAGGCCGGCGACAAGGCGCGCCTGGAGGCAGAGCGCGACCGCCTGCGCCTCACCTGCGGCCAGCTCCGCGAGCGCTGCGCCCAGGAGGCGCGCCGGCGCCTGGAGGCCGAGGAGACGCTGAGCCGCGTGCGCGAAGAGGCCGCCCGGGCCGCGCTGGCCACCTGCGACGCCGACGGGGCGGCCGGCTCCCTGCGAGCCGAGCTGGCCTTCCTGCAAAAGCTGCTGGACGAGGAGCGGGCCGAGCTGGTGGCCCAAGCCGAGCTGGCCGCGGCCACCCGGGTGGCGGTGGAGGGCGCCCCGGGGGCGGCGGGGGCGGCTGCTCGGCCCGACATCTCCGCCGCGCTGCGGGACATCCGCTCCCAGTACGAGAGCCTGGCGGCGAAGAACATGCAGGCGGCGGAGGAGTGGTACCGCTCCAAGTTCGCCTCCGTGGCCGAGCTGGCCAGCCGCAACCAGGAGGCCGTGCGCAGCATCCGCCAGGAGACCGTCGAGTACCGGCGACTGCTGCAGACCCGCTCGGCGGAGATCGAGACCTTGCGCGGCGCCATCGACTCCCTCCACAAGCAGCTGGAGAGCCTGGAGGGCCAGCAGGGAGCCGAGGTGGCCCGCTGCCAGGTAAGGCCGGGAGGGTTAGGGGGCCGCCGCTCTCGTCTCCAAGCCCGCGGGTCACGATGCGCCTCTCTCTCTGCGGCGGGGGCTCCGGCTGGCGCTCTTCCTGCTCTCGGCGCCTGCCCTGGGGTCCCTCCAGGGGAAGAGAAAGCGGCGACTTGACCCCCATCTCCGCCGGAAGGGCTGGGAACCCTGCTCATCTGGCAGGGGGAGTCAAGGGGGGGCTCCATATGTCTGACGCTTGGGATGCTGGGAGATGGAGTCCTAGCAGCATCTAGAGGGCGCCATGTTGGCAACTCTAGAAGGGCCTCCCCTTCTGCTGCCTCCTCCGGATTCGGCCTCGCTAGCGCCAAAATCTCCAGCCAGCACAATTCTGTGGGGCATTTTAAAGCTGTCGATGACATGAACGTCTCGGAGGAGAGGTTTGAACAGTCGGTCCAAGATGGCTCCCAGGTCCTCCTTCCAGGAGCCCTTGGGGATGCTCTTGTCTTCCAGGCATCTTCTCTTCTCTGCCCCCTCCTTCTTCTGTCCCTCTGTCTCCCTTGCTGCACATCAGATTCATGGATGGGGAGGGGGTTCCTTATGCCAGACTCCTGTTCAGTGTCTGTGGCGGTTCTTAGGCCCTTGCCCAGTTTCTTTCAGAGTTTGGTGAAGGTGCGGGGGTCCTTCTCCTGCCTCCACTCGCCTCTTCTTCAGTATAAGTCCTGCTCCTGCCCTTGAGTGATGGGAGGGCATGGGAATGGCACTGCCTCTGTGGACTGGCTTGTTCAGGGCGGGAAGGCAGAGGTGCCCTGGCAGGATGGCCCCGAAACCACTTACAGCTCCTCTATTATTAATAGGCAGATTGATTTAATGATGAAGGCCTGCCAGGTTAAACCTCCCATGTGTAGCAGATTAAGTGGCTATTAGGTTAGGAATTGGCTGGCTTTGAATGCCCCCCCCCTTCCTGCAATGCTGCCTGGGCTTCTGTACCTTCACTTAACATTTAAATTGCCTGGCATGAAATGCCCAGCCAAGGTGAGAAATGAGAGGCTAGTTTGGCTGAAATTAAAATCTCCCACAGGACCTGGAGGAAAGAAGAGTGGCTGAGCAGGCAAAGAGGCAGAAATCAGAAGGTCAGGGCAGGTGGTTGTGTGTGGTGGGGGGAGGTCAAGGGGAGAAATGAGTCTGGGAGGTCTCCCACATATCCTGGAGACAAGGGAATTAGATGGCCCTGGGGGTCCCTTCTAACTCTACGATTCTGTGTTTATGGGAGTGCAAGAGGCTGGCGTCCCCCTCCCACCCTTCCTTCTTAGGGACTGCAGGGTGGTGGTGGTGGGGTGTTAGCGGAGAAATCGGAGGGCTCCCTTGGACAAGAAACAAGGACATCAGCCAGGAAGACCAGAGCAAAACAGCAGCCAGTAGGCTTGATCCTTATTGAAGACTCTCGCAACAGGACTGCCACCTGTCAAAAGGTGGAACAAGATGGAAGCCCCAACAAAAGAGCCCCCAAACTTTTATTAGCGGCTGTAATCCCCATGTTACACCCCCCCAAACTACATCACTCATACATCATGGTTGCATCATGAAAGGGGAGGTCTGGTGGCCGTAATCTGAGCATCCTGGACCTGCCCCATGGTTCCCCTTGCCCTCCACCAAACACCCATCAAGTGAAACAAAAGAGATAATTACATTTCCCTGTTTCCCAGCCAAGTTCATCACACCCTTTTGTCTTCCTCTGGGTTTGTTATTTCTGGAATGGCTACCTGTCTGGCACTCAGGTATCAGGAGGCCAGGGATTATCCCTCAGGCAGAGGGGCTGCTGAGTAGCTAAGCTCACATGTCTAGATGAATTTCTGAAGTTTCCCCAGTGAGCCAGTACATAGAGACATTTATCAGTGAATTGTTACATTTGGTATCATGCAGCAAAGGCCCTTTGAATAGATAGGAAGAAACTGTGATGAAGTGTTTTGTGGGGACAAATTACAAAAGTCACAAAAGGGATTGTGCTGATTTTGGTAGTGGGCTGCATGTGCATGATATCTGCTGGAGGGGCAACCCCCCCAACCTATAGATAAATTCCTGCAACAGTGGTGATCTCTCTGGAGAAGGTGGTCCTGGCAGTCTTGCAGGAATGGGAAAAGAGAAACTCCTGCTTCCAGCTGTGGTTCAGGGCTGTGTGTGAGAGAGCGGGAGAGGTGGGGACTTCTGTTCTTTCAGGGGGTGGCTCTCATCAGTTCCAGCCTACAGTCTCCCCCTTTCCCTTGACCCCACCCCCAGGAGAGAGTGGCAGAACTGGAGCAGGAGATCTCGGAAGCCAAGGAAGAAATGGCTCGCTACATGCGTGAATACCAGGAGCTGCTGAACGTCAAGATGGCCCTGGACATAGAGATCGCTGCATACAGGTAAGGGTTGCAGGAGTCCCACCCCCATCAGGCACCTCTGAGCTTGAGGCTGCAGGGCTGGGTGCTCCTTGACTCCCTGGGTGTCCCATGCCTTTGCCCACCTGTGTATGAGTGGCAATGAAATATGCTCTCCGTTGTGGCAAACGGAGAAAGTGTCATGTGTTCTACTCAATATTGATCCAGGGCAGAACTCCAACGTATAGTTATCAGAGCAAAAACTTAAACATGTTGCAGGATTCCCAAAAAATAGACCAGAGGCAATGAATATTTCATCCAGCAGACCTTTACTGCTAGTAAATGAGCACAGTGGTCACAAATCCATATACATTCAGGATTGGCACTGTCCATAAGAAATCCAGTTGCAGCAAACTTAACTTACAATAACTTATAAGAAGACTAAACCTTAACACTAAGCATACAGAACACCACACAGAACAAGAGAGACAGAAAGAGCAAGTGAAACCCCGGTTTTCTGGCCTTACTATTATGGTCAGCATGACCTTGACAGAAAAAGATAACGGGACCAGTTTAAGCCAGCTTCTGCACTCAGCTTCTCTGAAGCGATAACCCAAACATCATGAACCTTCTGCTTATTTCTTTCACACAGAGAAGCTTCCAGGACCCTCTTGAATTAATTAGAATAGGAAATATCTAATAGGGCAGTCAAATTGTTCCAAGAAGGCTGAATCTGGTTCCCGTCTCCTTCCTTCTGTGCGCCAAAGTTTAAAACAGCCTCAAATGGTGCACTTAATAAGAGACTGGAGTTCATCTGTCCCTGAACCCCAAAATAAGCTCTGGCCTACTCTGTATACAATCTAGAATCCTTTGCATTCAAAGCTTGTGTTCTGTGGCTGAGCTCCTTGTCCGAGGCTGAGGTGTAGTCAACCCCTTTGCCCTCCCCCTTTCTTTTTCAGGAAACTGCTGGAAGGGGAGGAGATGTGGTGGACCTCTTCTTCCTCCTTGCCACCCCTGATGAAGTGAGAGATGGTTCTGTCGGGAGCGAAGGAACCTTCTCTGATGACCACCCTCCTTCTCGTCCTCGCCCCTTGAACCTCCCTGCCTCCCCATCAAGTTGCTTGCGCCCTCATTGGCTGGGCTGGTGCCCAGCTGGCCTTGGAACTGGCCCCCCCCCATGGCTCTAGGGAGGGTGGAGGAGCCGGTTCCCCAGGCCAGCCTCACCCCCTGCTCATCCGGCTCTGCTCTTTTCATCCACCATGAGATGCGCCTCTCTCTCTCTCTCTCTCTCTCTCTCTCTCTCTCTCTCTCTCTCTGTGTGTGTGTGTGTGTCCCTCCTGGCTCCAGAGGCAGCCCCTTCCCCTGCAGTGAGGCTGCCTCCCCCCCCCCACTTTTAAGCCCCTCACCTTTGGAGGATAATAAGCAGGAAACAAGCAGCCTTGCACCTGAAATTGGGTGCGCGGCGGAGGGGTCTTACGTTTTGTACTACTTAATTAATGTTGTGTTTTCAGCAAGGTCTGGGCTAATTGGGACACATAGTGGGGGGGGGCGGCTGTGTCAGGGTCGGGGCTGCCTCCTTGCCTTAGCTGGGCGAAGGGGTCTCTGTAAGGGGAAGGGGCTGCACTGCTGCTCCCCCTTTGAGGGCTGCATGGCTCCCCCCAGTGCCTGTGGGTGGAGTCAGTGTGGACGCCATGGGGACTGTGGAACAGGGCCAGTAGGGGCTGCCCAGAATTGGGATGGGGGGGGGCTAGCAGGGCTTCCAGGGAAAGAAGGGCATTTAATTATTAGGAATATTTCATATGTGTGGGTTCAGAGTTGAGGGTGGAGTACTGGTCCCCCCTGCCATTAGCCAAGGGCTTAATCCAGCCCAGCTCTTGGGTCCAAAAGGCTCTCAGAACTGGTCACAAATCTGTATACAAACAAAAAACCAATACAGTCTCTCTCTGCCTTCAGGTTTATAATCTAAGAGACACGACAAAAAAGGGAAGAGGACAGAAACACACAGTTTTCATTTTGCAGAATGTGTAAAATGTGTTGGTGAAAGTGGCTCACCTGCTCAAGGGGTTTTGAGACTGAGCGTGGAAGAGAAACACGGCACAGATTGTTCTTAAGAGGGAATCCCCACCTTTAAGAAGCCCCTCCTCAGACTGAAGAGCCAAAGGTTTGAGAAAAGGGAGTTTTCAACACTTGCTGTTCTTTCTAAGTTGGAAGCAGCTGCTCCTACCCCTGAATACGTGCATGGGGCAGATATAGGGTGGTATAATAATAATAATAATAATAATAATAATAATAATAATAATAACCTGGGATTTCCCCTCCCCTCCCCTCTCCTGAACTTGGAATAAACAGCCCCACCTCTGCCCAGTTTTCCTTCAAGATCAATGGGGGTGGGATGACCCCATTGCCCCCTCTCCTGCTCAAGCATTGCGCCCTGGGAAACCAGAGCCTCAAATATAAACACGCACCCTGGCCCCCTCCGGATACTGGGGGGTGAAACTGCACGCAATGACCCCCCCAGCCCCCTCCCAGGCAATGCAGCCGGGGCTGAGGGAGAGATGCTGCCTGCTCCCCAGACCGCCCTGTTTGGGGCTGTGTCCTTAGAAGCACCCCAATAGCAGGGGTGCTCTGGGAAGGCTGCAGCCCCCCACCCTTGGGATGAGAAGCTGCCCTCTATTCCCACAATGCCCCCCCACCTGCCAGCAGACCAGTGAGGCTGCAGCCTCCTAACGCGGGGGGGGGTGTGTGTGAGGATGTTGCTGTTTGGGGAACCTGCAAGGTCCCTTAGCCCCTTCCTCTGCTGACCCTGGCAGGGTGAGGAGAGCTCCCCTTTATTTTCTCTCCCCCCCCCCCAGGCTGACCTTCCACAGGGAAACCCAGTTCCCGGCACAGGAAGCTTGCAAACCTGGATACAGCGTTCCCACCCCACCTCACCCCTTTCCTCAATAACGTGTGCTGGGGGCAGGATTTGCAGTGGTCCTAAAGACCCCTGCCTCTTCCATTCCCATCCCTGAGGCGCTCCCAAAGTAAAGGAAGGATTGGACTCTGATAATAAGAATACACACAGAGGCTTGAAGCAGCAAGACTCTGGGAAGAGTGCGTATGATAATAATTCCTGTCCACCCTCCGGCCCAGGTCGTTTTATTCACAAAAGAACTTTTTACACAGTGTTCGTAAGAACCAATCAGATTTCCGCTGAGCATTAAAAAAAACCCCACGTGGGGACAAAGTTAAAGTTAAAACTACAAAGAGCTAATTTCCTACTTGAGCATGCATATGCAATTCAGAGTAAATAAAAGAGGAAGCGAAGAGGAATGCTTTTAGGAAGGTCATAAACAGGAGAGGATGAAAGGATGGCAAGGAAAGAGTATTTGCCATCTCCTTGTGAACTCTCTTCCTGGCCTCTAAGATCTATCTAAAGATTAAACTACATCAAGGTAACCTACGATCTTTATGCACTGAGGATGCCTGATGAAGCAACTGGCAACTGGTGGTGTAGTGGTTAAGAGCGGTGGACTTGTAATCTGGTGAACCGGGTTCGCTTCCCTGCTCCTCCACATGCAGCTGCTGGGTGACCTTGGGCCAGTCACACTTCTCTGAAGTCTCTCAGCCCCACTCACCTCACAGGGAAAGGAGAATGTTAGCCGCTTTGAGACTCCTTTGGGTAGTGATAATGTGGGATATCAAATCCAAACTCCTCCTCCTGGGCTGTGTACGTGACTTGTCAAGCAAGAGAAATAGGACAGGGATGCAGAGGCGTGGATTGATCAGAAATCATATCAAAATGGCTCAAACCCAGTCAATGCAATGCTTTCATTGCTGACACAAATGGCTTGCTCCATATTTTTTCTAATTCCTCATAGCAATCCCACCTGATCACTGCACATCCCCTGCTGTCAAGGAACATCCTCCCACTCCTTAGGGGCTGCTTCTGGCTCAAGACCCTCTTTTCCTGGGGTCTCCCTTCTCCAAAGCACTTTCTGCACACTCTTCCCACCCCTCACTTTTGTGCCACACTTGTGGGCTCCCTCATCTGGTCAGCCACTGTGAGAACAGGGTGCTGGGCTGTATGGATGGGACTCCTTAGAAAAATGGGCTGGCCTTGAATAATTGCTGTGGAGATCCAAGCAAAGGATGTGGATTATGGGAAAGGGGGGTGGTTTATTATTGTTGTTATCAATATCAATATTAATTAAGTTACAGGTAGGTAGCCGTGTTGGTCTGCCGTAGTCGAAACAAACAAACAAACAAATCCTTCCAGTAGCACCTTAGAGACCCAACTAATTTTGTCATTGGTATGAGCTTTCGTGCTACTGGAAGGGATTTTTTTTTATTTTGTTATATAATTTTTCTGTTGGTCCAGGAAGGGAGAGAGCAAGGAAAGGGAAAGGCCCCCGGCAACACAGAAGTAGCGAGGAAGGGAGTGGCATATATATATATATATATATATATATATATATATATCCTTTTCTCGCCTCCAATTTTAAAGGTGTGGCTTATATTCAGGTCAATACGGTAATATAAAAACACAAAATACATAATAAAAACAAAAACGAGAAACCCACTAATCCTTCAACACATTTTAAAAGGGCATAACTAGGTGGGGGAGGGAATTTGTCAGAGGTGGGTTGTGGGAGGCAGGTGGGGCTCTTTTTGCACAAGGGAGGGGGAGGTGAAGCTAAATACAAAGGGCAAGGAATGAAGACCCCCCCACACACAACACACACACACACACACACACACACACAGAGGCAGAATCAGGCCTGCAGTCCCCTTCGCTTCACCAGCTGCTCCCATTTTATGTCTGTGACAGAATCGGATCAATAAATATTTGTGAAATTATGTGTGCCTGAGGCTCTTGAACCCGAGGTTTGAGGGGGAGGTGAAAGAGTGGGGGGGTCATTGGCTCATCTAACCCAGTGTCTCCTACACTGGCAGACAGCAGCTTTCCAGGGTTTCATAGAATCCCTGGAAATCCCCCCGGTCATCTAGTCCACTGCAGTTCCCTGGAAACCGTACAAGTCTGTGATTCTATTTCATTGGAGGTTTTAAAGCAGAGTTTGGAGGACCATCTGCCAGGAAATCTATAGCTGAGATTCCTGGATTTCTGGGGGTTGGACTAGATGTCCCTTAGGATCTCTTCTAACTCTTGGTCTCCCCAGTTCTCTGGAGGAACTTGCCCAGTGTCTGCATTGCAGACAGGATCAAATCTTCAGGGTGCCTCCTGACGATTCAATTCAACATTTGAAGATTGAAAGTGTTTGTGCTGACCTTGAAAGCCCTAAAGGGCCTTGGCCCAGTATCCCTGAAGGAGCGTCTCCACCTCCATCGTTCTGCCCGGACACTGAGGTCCAGCTCCGAGGGCCTTCTGGCGGTTCCCTCATTGTGAGAAGCAAAGTTACAGGGAACCAGGCAGAGGGCCTTCTCGGTGGTGGCCCCTGCCCTGTGGAACGCCCTCCCATCAGATGTCAAGGCAATAAAACAACTATCTGACGTTTAGAAGACATCTGAAGGCAGCCTGTTTAGGGAAGGTTTTAATGTTTAATAGACTATTGTATTTTAATATTCTGTTGAAAGCTGCTCAGAGTGGCTGGGGAAACCCAGCCAGGTGGGTGGGGTATAAATAATATATTATTATTATTAAAAATTAATTTTCTCCTGCAGTGCTGCAAGCAGCTGCAGCCCCTCGGGTGAGGGGCTCCCGTCCCCACAAACCACAGCAGCCCAGCCCTGGAGAGAGTGTGGCCCTCAAGAGCTTCTCTTGCTGCCAGACCTCCGTGTGGGAGATGCCTCTGTTGCTCAGGCTTGGCTTCAGGTGGTTTTTCTGCAGCAGCAGCAGCAGCAGCAAATAAAGTCCCTACACTCTGAGCAGGTACAGAGTTACCCAAGGCCATGCGAGCTTTTTTGGCACTGCAAACTCCAAGTCCTCCATCCCCTCCTTTGCAGTAAAAATACAAAAGAATCCATTAATTGGGTGCTAGCCAGGGGCTGCTCTTTGTGCAGACCACCTGAAGGGGTCCCCTCTTCTCTCCCTCTGGCTGGGCTGTGTGGGTTTGCCCTGCCCACTCCTGGTATATTTCTGTCATTGCATCTGGTTGCTGAGAACAATCTCTCTCTGTGCCTTGGCATCACATGAGCTCTGATTTTGGCAACTCATCCTTCCAGCAGAGGAGAAATCTCACATTATTCTCACAACAGTCTGACAAGGTAGGTCTCTGCTGCTTGAATTATAGGGCAAAGGGGGAGGGTCTTCATGAAAGTCATGTGCTAATAATAATAATAATTTATTATTTATACCCCGCCCATCTGGCTGAGTTTCCCCAGCCACTCTGGGTGGCTCCCAATCAAATGTTAAAAACAATACAGCGTTAAATATTAAAAACATCCCCACCCCCATTTTATCTCATGACCCAAGTAGCCTTCCAGAAACAATAGGGAGGCTGACACAAAACATCAGAGGGTACCACTCCCCCCCCGCCCCAGTTCAGAGCACTAGATTTTACTGTGCATCATGGCTGGGTTGGAGATTGAACCAGATCCTGCTCTCTTGGTGCATAATGTTCTGCAACCCCCCCCCCATTGTAGACTTATAGGTGTAGAAACGTGTCAATAAACCATATTTCTGAAAGACACTAGCCTCTGCTGCACCTCAATCTTCCCAATAGGAACACAACCCTGGTTTAGTGCCTGGAACCCTCCGGGAATCTTGCTACTGCTTGGCAGAGAGTGGGGGCTGGTGTCCAACTTTTGTAACAATGCTTAGGCTAGAATAAATCACAGACGTTTAGATTTGCAGACAAGTGAAATTTTACAGTTTCTAGATGTTACGGTGAACTAGTCTCCATCTGCTGGTGGTAAAGCAAATATGAAAAGTTTCCAGAATGACTTAAAAATAAAAGTGCTTTGTTTCCTTATAAAAGGGATCATGCAGTCTTTGGGTTGGCAACCCTTTTAGAGAGATTCAGTTCACTTGCTCCAGGAAGGAGGGAGAGGAAAAAAGAGGTGGGAGGGTGGAGGGTGGGAGCAGGGCCTGCTGAGAGCCTGCTAAGGCACACTCACTCTGACAACTGGAGCTCAGGGCTCAGGCTTCCCCTTTCATGCATGAACTTTATTGAGAATTTCAAAAACAATTGCAAGCATAAAGTGCTGTCTTTCAGGAAAAAAATGCATGTACAGATGATAAGTCTTGTACGCAGTCATGCACATGGCATCAAAACAGATTTGGAAAGTCTTTTACATTACAGTGGTACCTCAGGTTAAGTACTTAATTTGTTCCAGAGGTCCGTTCTTATCCTGAAACTGTTCTTAACCTGAAGCACCACTTTAGGTAATGGGGCCTCCCTCTGCTGCCACTGTGCCGCCGGAGCACGATTTCTGTTCTCATCCTGAAGCAAAGTTATTAACCCAAGGTAATATTTCTGGGTTAGCGGAGTCTGTAACCTGAAGCATATGTAACCCGAGGTACCACTGTATTGATTAAGCTCCCATCCACAGAGTTTACTTCCATCTAAATCATTAAGATAATTTCTCCATAGTGGCTGCTGGGACAGAGGTGGGAGGGAGATTTTTGTACCGCTGTTAATAAGTGATATAGACCAAGACCATACGGAGTCAAGCCCATATTTCTTTGTTATTCCTCTTATCACCCTCCAGTAGTGAGTTCAGAGTTCCAGAATTCCTATATCCCACACTTAATGGGTCCAGGTTTATCTGGCGGAAGGAGGTGCTTATCTATTGGAAGCCACGAAAGAAGACCAGCTCTTTATTCTTGACATTGGGACTGATTCCCCCCCCCCCCACTGGCCTGGGATGGGGTAAATTTATTACCTCTGCTTTGTCAGGAGGCTCCAGGGGGTGCTGCAGCAGTTTCTATTCCACCAGCCTCCCCAGGCAATTAAGAGCACACGCTTCCAAAACGGTTAAGGTTTTGCATTTTTATTGCTGTAAACAGTTTTAGTATTTTTCTGTACTGCACAGCAGGAGATAAAACATTTTTACAGTGGTACCTTGGGTTACATACACTTCAGGTTACATACGCTTCAGGTTACAGACTCCTCTAACCCAGAAATAGTACCTCGGGTTAAGAACTTTGCTTCAGGATGAGAACAGAAATCGTGCTCCGGCGGCATGGCAGCAGCAGGAGGCCCATTAGCTAAAGTGGTGCTTCAGGTTAAGAACAGTTTCAGGTTAAGAACGGACCACCGGAACGAATTAAGTACTTAATCCGAGGTACCACTGTATTTATAAATGAATGACTGGATTTAAGATTCAGAATTAAAAACAGTTGAAACAGATTGCAGCCCCAGGAACAGGCTCCTGAAAACACACCTCTCAGGCATCAAGATGGAGACAAGGATACATTCTGCCCCACCAGTAGCCCCCCAGCTGAAAGGAGAGGTGCAGAAGCAGAGGAGGAGGAGGAGGAGGAAGATGAAGCTCACTGGAGAGGCTTGCAAGGCGGCTGCTGTGGAGAGGCCTCTGGCCGGGTCCCCCAAGAGAGGCTGCAGGAGCATCCCCCCAGATGCCCTCAGTGGAGGGTGACCCAGGGTGACCACAGGCTCCACATTGAATTGGTGAAAGGATCCTGGCAGCGAATCTTCACACGATGCACAGCCTCCGCATCTTTGATGGTTTCCTCCAGCTGGTCCTGTAAGGAGGGCAAACCAGGTGTGAGTGGGCTGGAAGAGGGGCAGAGCCAGGGCCTGCTGGGGGGAGGAGGGAGGCTCTCTGATGTGGGGGTCCCACAGAGCAGAGGGGTCCCAGCTTCTCTCGTTGGCCATGGCTAGAGTCTGTGGTGCTCCCAGGCCACCTACTGAGCCCTGGTATTGCGAACCCATTTGCAAGAGGCTCTTAGCCAGGATAAGTTCAGAGAATGTGGGTTGGGGAATTGTAGCTTTTCAGCTGTTGCTGGACTCCAACTTCCATCATTCTTGACCATTGCTAGATGCTGGGAGATGGAGTTCAGCAGCAAATGGAAGCTGCCACATTGACTACTTTTGCCTTATATCCTCCCTGCACAAGGGCAGTATACCTTCCAAGGTCAGGTTCTGGGGACAAAGAACAGAAGAAGGGGAGTCAGCTGAGGCTACTGTGCCTCACTTGAGGGCAACTGGTTGGAAGATGTTGGGATTAGACTGTTGGGCTGGAGGAGCCCTTGACTTTGGCCGTGAGTGGGGGAGTCCCGATGATGGAAGGGGACGGTCTTTGTGGTCAGGAGATCTCACCCATTCTCACCTCCCTTGAGCATGTGGGAAAGTGGCTGGTTGTGTTATTGCTGTAGGTTTTGAGTGCCAGATGTTGTGGGTGCAAGTCCTCCATAATTCTTGGATTCAACAATTATAATTAAATCTAATTGAGATGGGCATCACTGGAACAACAAAGGCTGCTGGTGGCCTGTCATTAGCCCACAGTGAAAGCCATCAACAGGGTAAAAGACACATCTGGATTTGGGAGGTGGAAATTTCCAGGCTTATAGTGAGCAATGAGAGAATTGAAGAGGAAAAAAGTGTCGCTTTTGCACGTTGGAGGAGAGGGGAGCACAAAGGCAGGAAGTCTGTTTTATGCTTTAGAGAAGGTCAGACATGATGTCTGGGGTCTCTTGGAATCTGAAACTGCAGCAGTGGAAAGAACAGGACCATCTCAGAAGCTGAATGAACTCTCTCCATCTAGGCACAGCCTGTAAATGCGTTTAGATGAACCTTATAAAGACACCACAGACTCTACAGTGCCATCTTTTCCAAAGGAAGCACAGACCCCGGGTAAGTGCCTGGAACTTCATCCTGATATGTAACATTATGAAGAAGCAGAGAACGTAGGAAGAGCATCTGCTGGATCAGGCCAGTGGCCCATCTAGTCCAGCATCCTGTTCTCACAGCAAGGTGCCTGTAGGAAACCTGCAAGTAGGATTGGAGCACAAGAGCAACTTCCAGCAACTGGGATTCAGAAGCATTTACTGAATGTGGAGAGCAGAGCTCAGCCATCATGACTAGTAGCCCTCCATAGCCCTCTCCTCCTTCATGCACTTGTCCAATCCTCTTTTAAAGCCATCCAAGTTGGAGGCCATCATTGGCTCTTGTGGGAGGGAGTTCCATAGGCTGACTATGTGCTGCATAGACTATGATTCTGTCCTGAATCTCCCTACGTTCAGGTTCATCGCATGCCCATAACTTCTAGTGTTATGAGAGAAGGGGGAACAGCTGTATCCATCTTCTCCAGGCCACCAGGCATAATTTTACAAACTTGTATCATGTTGTCTCTCACTTGCCTTTTCTCTAAAGTAAAACCTCCCAAACTTTGCAACCTTCCTTCATGGAGAGGAGCTCCATCTCCTTGACCAATCTGGTTGGAAACCAGCCCATGAGGGAAGACACAGGCATTGAAAACCAGCTTGTTACTTACGCTGCTGACTTCCTTCTGGGTGCCATCGTAATGTTCCAGTTTCAGGCGGTAGCGCAGAGGGAAGTAGGCGGAGGCACAGTGCCAGGAGGAGGGGGGAGCCCAGCTGAGCTTCAGCTTGGCCCCCGACTCCTTGTGGATGGTCAGCTTCTCTGGCGGGTCTGGCTTCACTGCAAGGGGAGGGATGAGAAGAGCCGTCAGGCTTCCCCCAGGGCCCCCTCCCTCCCTCTGCCTTTGGAGGGGCCACAGTAGGGCCCCTCTGACCAGCCTTCTGCTACTGCCTTTCACTACTGAGAGGCCCAGATCATCTAGATCAGAGGTTCCCAAATATTATTCAGGCTGCTGCCACTTTGGTGCCACAAACTCATCCCCAGCACCACCCAACCTATGAAAAGCATTTCTCAAAATAGCGGTTTGTACAACCCACTGAGGAAGATAACACAATTAAATTCAAAACCGTCAACAATTGCTCCCCTGCCCCCAGTTTTTATTATGTATTTTGTGTTTTAATCTTGTATTGTCATGCTGTGATATTTGGACAAAGGGTGGTATATGAATTTAATAACTAAAAATTTAGTTTGATTAATTCAACAGAATTCATTTGATCCAGTGTGATACCAGTTTTTCAAAGTCTGAGAGCCATTTGCCCCCTAGCTGCCCCCTTACCCCTTAGAATCCCTCTAAAATCCCACCCACTTTGGGAACTATCAGCAGATGTTGATCATTTGGTTGAGACATTCCCAGCCAGTGAGGTGCTTGTCAGTTAATCCCCCCTCAAAAAAAAGCAGAATATGATCTGTTAGTGGAAGCAGAGCTCTTTGCAAGACCACAGCTCCCCTGCAGGATAAGCTGTACAGAAGGTCAGCAGCAAGAGAAATCCCTGACAGCAGAACTGCAGGGACTGACATCGTCTGCTTTTCATACTTAAAAGCAACCTTGCCCCCTCCCAAGCTGCTGCCCCCCCCCCCCATGATTTAAACTTCCATCAGCACCAGCCAACAAGAGCCGCACTGGCTGCAAGGGCTGCTGGGAGTTGTAGTCCAACGTGTGTTGGGGGGAGAGACCAGTCTGAAGCCTCAGGAGGCTCTTGCTCAGAAGTTCAATGAGGAAATGTCCCTTTGAAATGTCCCTGCCCATAGAGCCATTCCATACAGGCAGTCCCAACTGCCCCAGTTACTTAGCAGCCCCAGCAGTGCCGGGGTCAGACTAGATGGCCCTTGGGGGTCCCTTCCCACACTGTGATCCTGCCCTAGTTCTGCGGGTGTCCTTTTGCTTGGCCTCCAAAGGCAGCTGCTGGGCTTCTCCTCCTGCCTCCTTTGGATTCTGGAGCGGGGTGGGGAGGGCTGGTCTGGTCTGGTCTGGCGTCCTACCGATGTCCTGGATGGCGACGTCCCTCCGGAGAGCCTTGTAGCTGCCGTCTTCGCCCAGCCCCTCCAGCGCCAGCTCCAGCTCCGTCTTCTCCCCGAAAGGGCAGGGGGAGCAGTCCTCCAGCAGGAGGCGCACCTCGCCCGGAGAAGCAGACACTTCTCTTGCGGGGCAGCGCGCAGAGCCCGGTCCTCTGCGGAGACAGAAAAGCCAGAAAGGAGCCTTGGGAGGGGCTGTTCCAACCCTATGACGCTAAGAGGGAGGGGGTCCTAGCGAGAGGTCCTGGGGCTCAAAGCTGCCAGCTTGCAAGCTGCATCCAACCCCGCTCGGAAGAGGCGGTGCCTGGCTGGCTGGTGGCTGTGAGGGGGTGGGGTCAGCCCTCTCGCCCTCCCCCCCATCTCTCCTGATGCTTCAGATGTTCCAGGCCCTTCAGAGAGGTCCTGCCTCAAAGCGAGGAGGGGAGGCGAGGTACTCACTTGCGGCGCAGGCGGGCACGGAAGGCGGCTGGGTGCTGAGTCTTCCACCAGCAGCTGAAGGTGCCCCTGTACGACGGCGCCTCGCAGGTCACCTCAGCTTCTGCCTTTCCAGCTGCAGGGAGCGGGCAGAGTGGTTAACAGGGACCCTGGCGACTGCCTTGCCCTTCCCGCTGCTGGAGAAGGAGCCAAGTGATCTGTCAGGCCATCCTGTCGGGGATCTTTGAGCTCTGATTTCCGCATTGCAGGGGGTTGAGCTGGATGACCTTTGGGGTTCCCTTCCAGCGCTACAGTTCTATGGCTTTGTCACAGGACAATCGGGCTTCGTGGCGCAGGTTCACCAAGAGCCTTTTACGCGTCTCCACTTGCGCAACAGCGCCCCCTGCAGGAGCGCCCGCTGGTACTGCAGGCTTGCAGGAGCGCCCGTGAGAAATAGTCCATCTACGGCCCCTTCCTTGGGTTTTATGAACGAAAAGTTACAATTTAGGAATGAAGCTGGGGCCGAAATATTATAGGAAGTGGAAAGGCCATGTTTAGACTCGCTGATCTCTTCTGACCACTTCTTTAGGCAGGAACGCCTAGATCAGGCATGTCCAAAGTCCGTTTTGAGGGCCTAATCCAGCCCTCCGGTCGGTTTAATTTGGCCCCTGTGGCACTTTATTTCCTGGGGTAAAATCCCGAAAGAAACCTTGACAACTTCAATCCTATAAAGCTCAACAACTTCGGCCCTCACGGCCCTTCACTTCATCAAATCTGGCCCTCTTTGGCCTAGACGTAGTGCGGATGGTCGCCAGTCTGCAAACTGGTTGGACCAGTCCAAGAAGGGCAGCCCTGTCAACATGAAGGTCCTTTGTTTATGACTGGGGCAAGGCTTGCGTCAATGGGCTCAGGGGCCAAGAGTATTTACCATATGTAAAGGAAGGGATAGAATGTATCAGACAGGCCAGGAAGAGCCATTAACAAAGTATCTTCATTGACAAGCTGGATCTTGGCGCCTGCTCAGGGCTTCTTGGACAACCCTTTTCTATTACCTTGATGTTCCATTTTGAGGTGGTCTTTATGCCCAGGGGGCGGATAATTTATGGGCTTTTTAAGTTGTTGCACATGTGTGTTGGGGGCTCCTCACCTCCTTGCAAGGGTGAGGGGGGAGACTTGGTTGCAGCAGGTGCAATAAAGATTCCTTGCTTCCTCTCAACTGGTTGTAAAGTTAAGGTAAAGGGACCCCTGACCATTAGGTCCAGTCGCGGACGACTTTGGGGTTGCAGCACTCATCTTGCTTTACTGGCCAAGGGAGCCGGCGTACAGCTTGCAGGTCACGTGGCCAGCATAACTAAGCCGCTTCTGGCGAACCAGAGCAGTGCACAGAAACGCCGTTTACCTTCCCACCGGAGTGGTACCTATTTATCTACTTGCACTTTGATGTGCTTTTGAACTGCTAGGTGGGCAGGAGCAGGGACCGAGCAACGGGAGCTCACCCCGTCGTGGTGATTCGAACTGCTGACCTTCTGATCGGCAAGTCCTAAGCTCTGTGGTTTAACCCACAGTGCCACCCGCGTAGCCCCTGTTTAAATCTCTGAGCGATTGCTGACCTCAAGGGATTCTAACTCCTTGGCTGGAGTTAGGCTGTTCAAGCCAAGCCCATTTCTTATAACCATCCTATGATCCAAATGGCCAAAGACAGGTCCCGACTCGCCCGCCCCGGCTGTAATGTCGGAGTCCAACGAAGGCGCAGATTCCGCGAAGGCTCCCAAGGGGCCCCTGATCCCCCGCTCACCTTTTCGGAGGAAGAGGGGGAAGTCCGGGTCACGCACAGCCAGAAATGTTCTGTGCAGCACCTGTCCTGCAGCTCCCCGGCAGGTGTAGTTGCGGGCGGAGGCGAGGTCCAGCGGGCCGACGCGCAGAAGGTGCCCCCAGGGCGGCAGTTCCTCCATCTCCACCAGGGCCCCATCCTCCACTTCCCAGCTCACCCGCTGCCCCGCCGGGGCGTCGCACGTCAGGTTCACCTTCTCGTTGATGTCCCCAACCTGCACTGGGGACGGGAAGAGAGAGAATTGGGGAGGAAGCGGTGGCAGAAGGGCTGCGGTGGGGAAGCGCCCCTTCATGAGAAGTTTGGGACGCCAAGTTGCCAGGCTGGGAGGACTGCACTGAGGGTGCCCCCCTCCCTCGGCCAGGGCACTGTGGTCTTCTAATGGCTGGAAGCAGCCCAGAATGGCTGGGGCAGCCCAATCAGATGGGTGACATACAAAAAAATTATTATTATTATAGGGCAGCTCCCGCCCTATTTACCGTATTTTTTGCTCTATAAGACTCACTTTTTCCCTCCTAAAAAGTAAGGGGAAATGTGTGTGCGTCTTATGGAGCGAATGCAGGCTGTGCAGCTGTCAGCGCTGCCCAAGGTCCCAGCTCACACAAGACCAACGCTGCCTCTTCCTCAAGTAAAAAAGTCTTTATTGAAGTTCAGTTTCATTTCCAGACGTGCAGCGCGCAACGCTACGTCTATGCCTTAGACCGTAGAAGTCCCATCTGAATCTCCTCCCCCCTGACACCAGCTTAAGACTCTAGCCTTACTCCACCTCTTCCTCTGTTCCTTCTTTCTCTGGGTCCTCCTGCTAGTCGGAATCTCAGCCCTCCTAGATTCCTCTGACGCTGAGTCCCCTGACTCTTCTCCCCCCCTCCTTCGGGCTTTAGGACCTGGCTCCCAATCCGGGTTTTCTGCTGTCCCGCGCTCCTCCACATTTGAACTTGGCGCGCGCAGCCTCCCACTTTCCTTCTGACCGTTACACTGCTGTCACTGCTCCCTCCTTCGGGGAGGCTAGCTGGACCTGGCCTTCCCTCCGTTTCCCCACTCCCCGATGGAGGAGAAGCTGGTCCTGACTCATGTGACTCTTCCCCCCCCCTGTGCTCTGGTGGGGGAACTGGTCCTGATCCTCCGCTACTCCCTTGGGAGTCCCCTCTGGTCCCTTGTTTATGGAGCGTCCCCCCTGGGACCCCCCTTCTCCTTACCATAGGCGCCCCCTCCTGGGAATCTTCTGATTCGCTGGAGAAGCTCATGGAATCTCTCGGGTCACTGTCATATTCCCCTACGCTCCCCTCTGATTCCTCTCCTCCGCTCTCTATTTGCTCTCTCCCCTGCTCTTCTGCTCCTGAGCCTCTGACAGCAGCTATCCCAGAAGCCAGAACAGCAAGAGGGATTGCTGCTTTCGCTGCGCAGCGATCCCTCTTGCTGTTCTGGCTTCTGAGATTCAGAATTTTTTTTCCCTTGTTTTCCTCCTCCAAAAACTAGGTGCGTCTTGTGGTCTGGTGCATCTTATAGAGCGAAAAATATGGTATTTATTTATTTCATAAAATTTATGCAGCTCCTGACTGTAAAAAAAAGCAAAAGCAAACTCACAAAGCAGTTTACAAAAGGATAAAACAAGAAAATCGAAAGAAATTTACAACAATGCTTTAAAATATACAAAAAGTTTAAAATGCTAAAGCAGCTTAAAATTTAGGTCAACCCTCTACCTATTTTGGTAGGCTTGTCTAAACAAGAATGTTTTTAAAAGGCGCAGAAAGAAGAATAAAGAAAGGCGCTTGCTTGATGTCAATAGGCAGGGAGTTCCAAAGTGTAGGTGCTGCCACACCAAATGATTGCATTCTTAGGAATGGGGGTATTATGTGGCATCTGTAGCAGTGCTGATTGAAGTGGTTGAGTGGTCACCTGTGGCGTCAGGCGATCTCACAGGTAAACTGGTCCCAAGTTTTCAAGGGCTTTGTAATACCTTGAACAGTAACACCTTGAACTTGGCCCAAACCTGTTTAAAGGTAACTGGGACCCCTGACTGTTAGATTGCAGATGACTCTGGGGTTGCAGCATTCATTTTGCTTTACTGGCTGAGGGAGCCAGTGTTTGTCCTCAGAGAGCTTCCGGGTCATGTGGCCAGCAGGACTAAACCGCTTCTGGTGAACCAGAGCAGTGAATGGAAACACCATTTACCTTCCCGCCAGAGCGGTACCTATTTATCTACTTACACTTTGACGGGCTTTCGAACTGCTAGGTGGGCAGGAGCAGGGACTGAGCAACGGGAGCTCACCCTGTTCTGGGGAATCGAACTGCCGACCTTCTGATCGGCAATCCCTAGGCTCTGTGGTTTAGACCACAGCGCCACCCACATTCCTCAAACCTATTTAGGGAAGTTTTTAATGTTTGATTCTATTTTTTAATATTCTGTTGGGAGCTGCCCAGAGTGGCTGGGGAAACCCAGTTAGATGGGCAGGGTATAAATTATTATTATTATTATTATTATTATTATTATTATTATTATTATTAAACCGGTGCAGACCTCTGAGTACAGAAGTTAGATGCTGACAAGGCCACGCTCTTGCCAGCAATTGTGCTGCAGCATTCTGCCCTAACTGCAGGTTCCAGATCAAGTATGAGGGAAGTCCCACTGAGCAATTACAGCCCCCCCCCAAATTCCTGGAATGGGGGGCACGCACAGGAGCTACACAGCACATCCGGGTGCAGCCTGCTTTTCTCTCCCTCCTTCTGTGCATCTCTGTGCGCAGATTCAAGCAGAGACACACAGCCCTTTGTGGACCACACTCCACCCCTCTCCCTTCCCTTCTGGGCCCCTGAGATGGGGCTTGCCTCTGGGGCACTTACAGTTGGCGGGAAAAGCCACGGAGGCTTCTGCGATGAGCGCCGTGCCCAGAAGGGCCAGCAATGTCATGGCCATCATCTTCAGGCTGTGCGTGAGGAGAGACTCCGCTGGAGACGAGGGCAGTGAAGGCTAAGGGGAGAGGATCCTGCCCAGGAAGGAAGACAAAATGACCAAAGGGGAAACCCAAATCTCTCCAGACAGGGACCACCAGCAGCCCACCAGGGTCAGGGCCAGAGATTTCCAGCAGCATCTTGACCCGACTCCCTGTCTGTCTCTCTTGGGGGCATGGAAAACCCACTGCCCAACGGGGTGCCTGCCCTTGCTTCCAGCCACCTCTTGGGAGCAAAGGCTCTGCACCCCCCTCTCCCCCCTTCAGGAAATGAGTCTCCTAAGAGCATCAAAAGAACTTGCTCAACTAGTCCAGCATCTAGTTCACACAGTGCCAGCCTAATGGGAACCCACATGCAGGACTGGGCACAAGACCAACACCCCCCCTCCTGTGGCTCCCACTGACTGGCATGCAGAAGCATTGCTGCGCAGAGCAGAGCCATCCTGGCTAGTAGCCATTGATAGCCCTATTCCTCACCATTAGTTTGTCTTTTTTTAATATATATATATATATATATATATATATATATATATATTTACCAACCACCAAAACACAAACAGTGAAACCCCCCAGGTGGCTGAGACATTGGGTAGACAATATTCAATAATATACATATTCAATAATATTCAATAATAACATATTCAAATTAACCATATGTATACTTCTATATACCTCAACACTCCTCCTTCCACAAGGTTTATTTAACTTTTAACATTTTAATTGCCCCAAATTGTTCAAACCTACTCAAATAATGCAATATCTTCTCAAACCAATCCTTCTCTTTCTCACTGACCTTAAACCCTTTCTATTTATCTTCACAGTTAGGTATTCTAAAATTATAATATTATTCAGTTTTTTCCTCCATTGGTTCACGCCTAGCTCTTCTGCATTTTTCCAATCACTCGCTATAACCTGTCTGGCTGCAATTAAGATCAATTTTAGCCATTTGCATTCCTCTTTTGTTTTTAACTCGGTACTATTCAGGGTAATAAGAGCCATTAATTTAGTTATTTCCTTGTTCTTCCCACATTTCCCGATATTTCTATACCAATCTGTTTCCAAAATTCATTCACTAACAGACAATCCCACCACACCATGAGTTTGTCTAATCCCTTTTTAAAGCCATCACGGTTGGTGGCCACCCCTGCTTCCCACGGGAGAAGAAAGCTCCATAGGTTAACTCTGCGCTGCGTGAAGGACTTTCTGGCTGGTTGTCCTGAGAGGAGGCTGCTGAAGGGGCTCCCTGTGGCTGGACACAGCTGCAGGTTGGGGGCCTCATCTCCTGGCCCCACGGATCCTAAGCCTCCACCCCACAACTGCCTTTTCTTCCCAGACAACTTCCTTCTTGCCCTCTTCTTGTCCTGCTGAGTTACCCATGAACCTCCCTGGGGGCTTGGGGTTCTGCTGCCCGCCTCCAAAATGTCGCTCAGACCTTTGCCCTCAGAGTTCCCCACAGAGCCAGTTCCCCCCAAACCTTTTGGGTAGCCCTCCTCCAAAGCCTGTACCCCAGAAGCCAGTGCTCCCACTGGACAGTCCCTGCACCCAGTGCCGGATTTACGTGTATGATAAACAAGCTGTAGCTTAGGGCCCCACTCTTTTGGGGGCCCCCAAAAAAATTATAGGGGAAAAAACCTGGATGTACATTTCCAAAATATAAGATAAAAGACAAATAAAATAGATTATGAGTCTTTGTAAATTGTGTTTCTAAAGGAACTTTTGTTATTGCCAAATGCCAATGTGTTTGCATTGTTTCGTTATGAATAAAAAATCATTTTAAGTTAAAGTTTAGTAATTATTTCACTATTAATATACTTCTTATTAATTGTATCTCAGCTCAACAATTACTTTGATAAAATACATATTTTGTTATGTGCAAATGGCTTGAGATACCTATTAGGTCCATCAATTACCATATAGCATCTATTCAACACAAAAAACAGCTGCAATTTGTTTTTGACGAAGGACAGCTGGACATAGAAAGGGCCCCGTTACCTTCAGTAGCTGAGGGCCTCATCAAACCTCAATCCGGCCCTGCCTGCCTCACAAAGCCCCCTTCCCAAAGCAGGTTGCAGCCCAGAGACCCAGGACCGCCCCTCCCAAAGAGAGCCCTTACCTTCAGGCTGCTGCTGTGTGTGTCTGAGGGCTGAGAAGGAGACCTGTCTTATATTGCCGGTCCTGCAGGGAGGAGGTTAGTGAGTGGCAAGGAAAATCTCCCCAGACCACAGAGCTGAGGAGGAGGAAGAGATAACCCATCACCGCCCACTTCTGGACCCACACCCACCCACAGGCCAGTCATCGCCCCCTTCCTTCCCAGGGGAAGGACAGACTCAGCTCTGGAGGAACTGCCACACCTACAGCCACACGCCAAGCAAGCCCTGGCCCCAAATGGAGCAGGGTCTGGGTGTGGGTGGCTCAGGGCTGCCCGTCTGCTGCAGTGCCCTTTGTGCCCTCACCTGCACAACGCACACAGTGCTCAGAGATCTGTACTGGTTGCCTGTTTGCTACCTGGCCAAGTTCAAGGTGTTATTGTTCATATATAAAGCCCTTAACCACGTGGGAACAGTTTTATCTATGAGATGGCCTTGCCCCCCACAGGTGCCCACTCAATTGCTTTGATCAGCAGAACTGGCACTGCTGCAGGTGCCACAAACGTAAAACCAGATTCAGGTAAGGAACCGTGTTGCTCTGACTCAGTCAATATATATAAAAAAATATAAAATTTGTCCAGTAGCACCTTGGAGACCAACTAAACTTGTTCTTGGTATAAGCTTTCATGTGCATACACACTTCTTCAAATACAAATACCAATTCTACATCTGTAATAACTCGGTTGTTCAGTGCGGCAGCACTTTGGAACTCCCTGCTGTATCTTTTCAGTGCCTGCTAAAAACATTCCTTTTTTGAGAAGCCTGTCTAGACGCTTAGAAAGCCAGTGAATTTTAATCTGTTTTAGTATTTGATTTTTTGTATGTTTTTAAAAGTGTTGTGCTTTTCCCTCAATTTTATTATTTTATCTTTTTGTAAACCACTTTGAGGTTGTTGTATTTTTAATCTAGCAGTGTATTATAGTAATAGTAGTAGTACTAGTAGTAGTAGTAGTGTTTAGTCGTTTAGTCGTGTCCGCCTCTTCGTGACCCCCTGGACCAGAGCACGCCAGGCACTCCTGTCTTCCACTGCCTCCCGCAGTTTGGTCAAACTCTTGCTGGTAGCTTTGAGAACACTGTCCCACCATCTCGTCCTCCGTCATCCCCTTCTCCTTGTGCCCTCCATCTTTCCCAACATCAGGGTCTTTTCCAGGGAGTCTTCTCTTCTCATGAGGTGCCCAAAGTACTGGAGCCTCAGCTTCACGATCTGTCCTTCCAGTGAGCACTCAGGGCTGATTTCCTTCAGAATGGAGAGGTTTGTTCTTCTTGCAGTCCATGGGACTCTCAAGACTCTCCTCCAGCACCATAATTCAAAAGCATCAAATCTTCGGCAATCAGCCTTCTCTATGGTCCAGCTCTCACTTCCATACATCACTACTGGGAAAACCAGAGCTTTAACTATATGGACCTTTGTTGGCAAGGTGATGTCTCTGCTTTTTAAGATGCTGTCTAGGTTTGTCATTGCGTAGTAGCAGTACTAGTAATTTATTACTTATACCCTCCCCATCTGGCCAGGCCTCCCCAGCCACTCTGGACGGCTTCCAACATAATATTAAAAACATGATCAAACATCAAATATTAAAAACTTCCTAAACAGGGCTGCCTTCAGATGTCTTCTAAAAGTCAGATAGTTGTTTATTTCCCCCTGATGGGAGGGTATTCCACAGGGCGGGGGCCACTACCAAAAAGGCCCTCTGCCTGGTTCCCTGTAACCTCACTTCTCTCAGGGAGGCCCTCGATGCTGGACCTCAGTGTATAAATTTTATGACATTAAATAATAAGCACACCTGCCCCCCCCCCCCCGCCTAGAGGGTGAGAACAAAGAGCCACACTCCTCCTTCCTCTGAGCCTTTGCAGCAACAGGGAGTGGGTTGGGGGTGGGGTTCTCTCATCTCTCCACTTAGTGCCATGTTTCACGAGGGTGTGATCCCCAGCTCAGCCCCCACCAGGGTCAAAGGGATGCTTGATTCACTCCTGCCTTCATCAGATGCCCAATGGCCATGAGATGCTCTGAGTCACTTGCCCTGTGACTCCCCCAAGCCCCAGGCCAAGGTCCCACGGCTGAAGAAGGACCAGCAAGACCAGCTACAAGGCGGGGAGGGGGGCTTATGTGAAGCTGGACTGGTAACAGCTCCTAGCGCAGAACATCCACCCATTAAGATCCTTTAAAGGTCAGGTCAGGGATTGTGATTACTGGCTGGGGTGGCTACTCCCTGATCTCAGGGTCAGAAGGAGCACATGCTACTGAATAAATGTGGCCAGAAGCCACAGGAGGGGAGGGGCCTCGTGTGCTGGAATGCTGCTTCTGGGCATCTGCATGGATGCCGGACTAGATGGGCCCCCAATGACCTGATCCTGCAGGCTCTGATTATTTATTATTTACCAGTTTCCCAAAGCCTGAGAGTCACTTGCACCTCACAAAACCAGCACAGTTTAAAAAGCCACAAATTGTTTAATTAGCCGAAGGCCTGGGAGGAGAGGGATGTTTTTGCCTGGCTCTTAAAGAAACGTAAGGAAGGTTCCAGGTGAGCCTCCCTGGGGAGAGCATCCCCCAAGTGAGGAGCCACCACAGAGAAGGCCTGCTCTCTCCTGTTCTTGGTGGGAAGGGAAGGGGCTTAGGGCAGAGGCAGACAAACCCCCAAGCTCAAGGCTTGGCCCCATCCTGCTCAGCCTGGAAGAATCAGCCCCACTGCCTCTACCTGCACAGCAGCCAGGACGTTTAAATAAGTAAGGGGCTGTCTATAGGGCCCCCCCTTTATGGTCCTTGCCATTCTGTGTGTTTGCACAACACATGGGGGCAACCTCTAGGGATTGGGAGGCCGTTTTAGTCAAAGAAAACAGCTGGGAGGGGAGGTTTTAGAGAGGAGGGAGGGGCAGCTCCCCCCCCATCATGCCTGACACAGCAGGGGCGAGACTGCAGCCCCCCCCCCGCAATGCTGCTGCTGCGTGTGGCCTGAGCTCCCTGACGGACCTTGGGCCAACTGCTGTCTTCTCTGCCTCTCAGGGTGGTTGTGGGGTTGCAGGAGGGGGGGGGGAGAGCCACGCAGAGCCCCCTTGAGCTCCTTGGGGGAAAAGGTGGGCTGGAAATGCCACAGACGAGCCATCAGGCGGGCCGGGCACCCTCCCTCCCGCGCTGGGAGTTCCTCTGAGCCAAAGGGGGCTCCCCGGCTCTCTCTGGCCCCGCTGGGCTTTGCCTCCTGCCAGAAGAGGAAGCTCAGCGGGGAGGAGAATTCCCTTTGCGGCAGCGCCCTCTCGGCTGGGGCTGCACCGGGTGGTGCCCACTCGCGCCCGCAGCTGCCACGGGAACGCGGAGGAAGAGCCGCTTGCCATTCGCCGCCTAGTGGCTAAACTGCGCAATGACACAATCGAAGGGCTTCCTTCTTGCACATAGGACTAGAACAGGGTCCCTCCTAACGACACCATCGGCCTCTGTCCCGCACTGCCAACATTTTATTATGTTATGCCTGCTTCTTGGGAGAAAAGCAATGACAAACCTAGACAGCATCTTAAAAAGTAGAGACATCTCCTTGCCAACAAAGGTCCGTATAGTTACAGCCATGGTTTTCCCAGTAGTGATGTATGGAAGTGAGAGCTGGACCATCAAGAAGGCTGATCGCCGAAGAATGGATGCTTTTGAATTCTGGTGCTGGAGGAGACTCTTGAGAGTCCCATGGACTGCAAGAAGATCAAACCTCTCCATTCTGAAGGAAATCAGCCCTGAGTGCTCACTGGAAGGACAGGTCCTGAAGCTGAGGCTCCAAGACTTTGGCCACCTCATGAGAAGAGAAGACTCCCTGGAAAAGACCCTGATGTTGGGAAAGATGGAGGGTGCAAGGAGAAGGGGACGACAGAGGACGAGATGGTGGGACAGTGTTCTTGAAGCTACCAGCATGAGGGAGGCAGTGGAAGACAGGAGTGCCTGGCGTGCTCTGGTCCAGGGGGTCACGAAGAGTCGGACACGACTAAACGACTCAACAGCAACAACAAATGTTATGTTATGTTATTCATCTGGCTCAGTAAATGCCTCTTGCCCAAGATTTTCTGTGTGCTTCGCTGTGTACTTGAGTTTGCACTCAAGTCTCGTTTCGTAACCTGTCAAAGGTCATAAAACATCAAAATTTCTGCACTTTCCTAATTTTTGGTGATTGCTCTCCAAGCGGCCAGCCAAGTAAATATTTCGTTCTTGGGTCGCCACTTTCTCGTTCTGCTCTTTCCAAGTTGCTCTGATGTCGCATGCAGAATTTGATGTGTAACAGATAACGATCTGCCGAGGATGCTTGAGTCACGACTCATCACTGGCTTCCCCGCCCACAGATCGCTCGCTCTCCCTCAGCTACCCCAGATCTGATTGTCACTTCCTTAGCGTCAACAGCAGGGTGAAATTAGTCCCCCGCCCCCCCCCGCCGCCCATCTGCCGACCCAGAGAGAAAGAGGGGGAGCTATTCCGGCCTGATCTGCCTCTCATCTTGGGGGTCGGCTTCCCAAGTCTGTTTTGACCTAAAGACTGTCACCCTTAGTTGTATCAGAAGCTACTTCCTGTCTCATCCCCTGTTCAGTTACGTTTTCAGAATGGTCTCCTATTTCCTTTATGAATTGGTTCAAATATTGTTGTTGTTGAGTCGTTTAGTCGTGTCCGCCTCTTCGTGACCCCCTGGACCAGAGCACGCCAGGCACTCCTGTCTTCCACTGCCTCCCTCATGTTGGTAACCTTGAGAACACTGTCCCACCATCTCGTCCTCTGTCGTCCCCTTCTCCTTGTGCCCTCCATCTTTCCCAACATCAGGGTCTTTTCCAGGGGCTCTTCTCTTCTCATGAGGCGGCCAAAGTATTTTTCTTTTTCTTTCTTTTTCTTGTTCTTTTTTTTTTATTCTGTAAATTTCTGTTTTTTGTAAAACCCTAATAAATATTTTATAAAAAACAAAACAAAACAAACTCATGCTGGTAGCTTCCAGAACACTGTCCCACCACCTCGTCCTCTGTCGTCCCCTTCTCCTTGTGCCCTCCATCTTTCCCAACATCAGGGTCTTTTCCAGGGAGTCTTCTCTTCTCATGAGGTGGCCAAAGTACTGGAGCCTCAGCTTCAGGATCTGTCCTTCCAGTGAGCACTCAGAGCTGATTTCCTTCAGAATGGAGAGGTTTGATCTTGCAGTCCATGGGACTCTCCAGAGTTCAAATATACTGTACCTAAACTGGAAGTCTGCAGTACCATGTTTCAACACTAGGTAGCAATGTCACATTGGGTGAGTTGGCTGCTGCAGAAGCCTTTGTGATTCAAGGACCCGCCACCCGCTTAGGGACAAGAAAGATACATGGACACAGTATATTAGGTTAATGGGCTAAAAAAAGGCCACAACTTTATTGATTACAGCATGTGAGAGGTATTGGCTTAGGCATTGGATAAAACAACAGTGTGACTCCACCCCCTCAGGGAGGGGTGAGTCTAACAAGGGTTAATTCAAAATCATCAATTATTTGGCGATCAGCCTTCTTTATGGAGATGTCTCTGCTTTTTAAGATGCTGTATAGGCCTGTCATTGCCCTTCTCCCAAGAAGCAGGCGTCTTTTAATTTCGTGGCTGCTGTCACCACCTGCAGTGATCATGGAGCCCAAGAAAGTAAAATCTCTCACTGCCTCCATTTCTTCCCCTTCTGTTTGCCAGGAGGTGATGGACCCAGTGGCCATGATCTTCGTTTTTTTGATGTTGAGCTTCAGACCATATTTTGCGCTCTCCTCTTTCACCCTCAATAAAAGGTTCTTTAATTCCTCCTCACTTTCTGCCACCTAAACATTAGGAAGAACTTCCTGACAGTAAGAGCTGTTCGGCAGTGGAATTTGCTGCCAAGGAGTGTGGTGGAGTCTCCTTCTTTGGAGGTCTTTAAGCAGAGGCTTGACAACCATATGTCAGGAGTGCTCTGATGGTGTTTCCTGCTTGGCAGGGGGTTGGACTCGATGGCCCTTGTGGTCTCTTCCAACTCTATGATTCTATGATTCTATGAATGTTTTGTCATCTGCATATCTGAGGTTGTTGATATTTCTTCCGGCATTCTTAATTCCAGCTAGGGATTCATCCAGCCCAGCCTTTCGCATGATGAATTCTGCATATAAGTTAAATAAGCAGGGAAACAATATACAGCCTTGTATATTATTATTATTATTATGTATTATATATTATATATAATATTGTTTTATATATTTATATAATATATATATAATTGTATATTAGAATACAAAGCTGCAATAGTAGTTTTGAGCCACAAGGTGGAGCTGCTGCCCAAAGTCCTTGATTCTCTCAGCCAGGGGAAGCAACCTAAGGCCTGTGGGCTGGATGCAGCCCAATCACCTTCTCAATCCTGCCCACGGACAGGCTGGGAACCAGCGTGTTTTTACATGAGTAAAATGTGTCCTTTAATTAAAATGCATCTCTGGGTTATTTGTGGGGCATAGGAATTCATTCAATTCCCCCCCCCAAAAAAAATAGTCTGGCCCACCACATGGTCTGAGAGACGGTGGACCGGCCCACGGATGAAAAAGGTTGCTGACCCCTGCTCTTAGCTGTGGCAGAAAGATAGGAGTGCCTTCCTTCAGAGTTTGCCTTTCACCCCTGCTTTAGCCGGAGACCCTGGATTTGCGGTGCGGCCTTTTTCTCTAAGGTTGTATTCCTGAAATCTTTCAGTTTAGCAGTTTGAGAAGGTGGGTGGGCTTGCAGTGGAGAGTTAGCACTTCAATGGAATTGCAAGGGAGAAGGCTTAGAGAGGCTAATCAACTGGGTGAAGGAGAGTTACAGAGTTGCAAGATGTCTGCAGAGTTAGAGATTTGCCCTTTTCTTCAATTCAGAGGGTAGGGAAAAATCCCAGGGCTAGCATGCTTGCAGGCTGAGACTTTGAGAACTTTGTTTGCAGACTGTAGGAGTGATTGCATGCATTTGCAAATTTGCTCTAGGAGACCAAACAGTTCCTTTGCAGGAAGAAGACAGGGCTGGTTTCACATGCAAGCAGCTGCTGTCCTCATGCACAGAGAAGATGCACATTCTTGTCAGAGAGAAAGAGGGCTGAGCATTCATTCCTTCTTACTGTTCTGTCTGGAGACTTCTCTCTCAAACTGGGTAGTACTCAACAAAACTCCACAAAGCTCTCATCATACATAGATTTATTGAAGATAATCAAGGCACATGTAGAAATATTACTGACATTCCAATAGGATGACATTCTCTTTGGAGTTCATGGAGTTATGGAAGAACAAATGCGTTCAAATGGCAAGACTAAGGGGAGCCAAACAATTAGGGAGACTCTGGGGAGGAAAATGGTTTTTGCACAAAAACAATGTTCCCCCAAAATTTGCATGCTAAACGTCTCAGATTCAACCTCTGGAAACTCAAAGTAGAGCTGGTGAAGATCTGGAGGTCCGAAACCCTGGAGAGCCACTGAAAGGTCTCATCCTGTCCCCTGGTGAGCTTCTCCATGGGATCGCTGGCTGGCATCTGTGACAGCAAAGAGGAATCCAGATGGGCCTTTGGTCTGACTTAGCGTGGAGCAGACAAGACTGAGCCAGACGGGCCCATGCTAGGAAGAGAGGTGTGTGCAGTTGCCGGCTGCCAGAGTGCAGAACTTCTTCACACAGGACATAGTTTAAACTGTGACTCATCATGGGAGTGGTGGGGGCAGGGATGTAACAAAGGCCAGAGGGATCAGTTCTAGTGCTTTATTAAGAGAACGGTGTAAGACTTACAGCCACTCAGCCTGTCAGGTCTCCCAGGCACAGGATGGACAACACGGCCAAGAGAAGGCCCAAGAAAACATCCAGACATTCTTGATACACAAAGCAGCAGACGTCACTTTGGCTAGGATTTTCTATCATTTCACTTGAGCAGATGAGGGGAAAGGTGGCAAATACCCAAGTCTTACAGGTAATTCCCCTTTCTGGGTTCAGAGCCCAAGTCAGTTTCCTTTTATCAAAGCAAGTGAATATAAACATAGATGAGCTCATTGCTACAACTGCCAATTAATTGCATGCTAAAGCAACATAATTAAAAATAAAATAAAACATCCACAAACATTAAGAGTATTTGAGTATTTTAGGGCTTTGCTAGTCTCATACTCTTACTTCTTCATGAAGGAACAGGCTGCCCCTCTTACCAACCTAGCAGCTGCATTCGGCACCAGCTGCAGCCTCTGGCCTCCCTTCAAGGGCTTTGAAGTGGTCCAGACAGCAGGTCAACAGCACATGGACAACGGAGGCCAGGCAATTCCAATCCAGAAATGACTGTAGTTGGGCATAAGTGCCCCAAGGATGGGGACTGCCGTGACAAGTTGGAATCCAGGAGGCCCCCAAGCTACAAACCTCTTCTACAACCCCCCCCGCCCACCTCCAGGACAGGTCACCCCCCTAATTCCCATGCATGAGAAGTGTCTGTGTGACAGATACGTGAGGAAGATGTGGCTCAGGAGGAGGCACAAGTCTGGGCGTCCCCTGAAACTAGGAATTTCTGGGTTAAAATAGTTAAGAAGATTAAAATAATTTCTGGAATTTTGTTATATCTTAAGAGGTGTCCAAGTTAATAACAAACAAACAATTTTCCAAAATATTTAGCCTATTATCATTCTGTTAATTACCACTGGGTAATTAAAGACATGCATGGAATATGCCATCTTATCTTTTCTTCTTCTTCTCTGGCGATCCTTCCTAGCCCAGTAAGATGGTCTTCCATGAACATGGTCTTAGCAGTGAGTCTGTAAGTGACTGTGGAGGCCGATTCTGGATCCACATGTCCTCCTACATTGGAGACATAGGTTTCCAGGTGGGAGTTGATCATGGTGAGGGTTTGCCAAGTGTGCCTTCCTCTTAGCACCTTTCTCCCTTGCGTCCTGAGTTCGAGTGTCTTCAAAGCCCAGGACACCTTTGGTCAAGGCTGTTCTCCAATTGGAGCGCTTGCAAGCCAGTGTTTCCCAATATACCCAGTCTGGCTATTTGCCCACCCAGCCCAGTATTGCCTACTTGGACTGGCAGCAGCTCACCAGAGAGAGGTTCCTTTCCTCCCACCTCCTCCCTGGGAGCCATTCGAGGTCCCACTCGTGGCTTAGGAAGCTCCCAGTGTTCTGGGACTGGAGGGAGAGACAGGGAAGGCTTCCTCCCCCCGTTTTCCTATGGAGCAGTTCATTTATTGAGGACCCTCCCCCCCCCAGAGTGCCCTTTGGCTACTCCCAGCCGCCCCTCCAGGAATATCCTCCGTGGCAGACTGACTTCCTCACGGGGCCCAATTGCACTGACATTTTTTTAAAGGCGCGCACTTCGGACAGGCTTTTCGGAGCAGCGAGCGAATTTTGCAGAGTTCTTGCCCGTTGCGTTTGAAATTTCACAGCAGTTTTCGATCTTACATTTGCCAGGCACAGGGAAAAACTGCTGCGATTTTTTTTCAAAAAACGAACAAATCAACCAATACGTGGCAGACATTCTCTGCCCGCCGTTTGCTCGCGGTCAGAGGCCCATCGTGGTCCTAAAGCAGGAAGCCGGACGCTGCTGCTCCCGTTTGCAGAAGGGGACTGAAGCCTAAAGGGGCTCACTCCGGAAGTTAAGAGAGACGAGACTCTGGAGAGTCCCATGGACTGCGAGAAGATCCAACCTCTCCATTCTGAAGGAAATCAGCCCTGAGTGCTCCCTGGAAGGACAGATCCTGAAGCTGAGGCTCCAAGACTTGGGCCACCTCATGAGAAGAGAAGACTCCCTGGAAAAGACCCTGATGTTGGGAAAGATGGAGGGCACAAGGAGAAGGGGACGACAGAGGACAAGATGGTTGGACAGTGTTCTCGAAGCTACCAGCATGAGGGAGGCAGTGGAAGACAGGAGTGCCTGGCGTGCTCTGGTCCAGGGGGTCACGAAGAGAGGACACGACTAAACGACTAAACAAGAAAAGTTGGAAGGGGTCCCAGGGGTCATCTAGTCCAACCCCCTGCAATGCGGGAAGCGAGGCAGTCCTCCAAGACACCCGAAAGGAGCCGAGGGGAGCGGAAGGCCAAGGTGCGGGCGCGTGTTGGCCAAGGCAGACTTCGGGGTGCTTAAATCACAAATCCTGAGGAGCCGCCCCGCTCCCGTCCTTTTGCAGCCGAGGATCCGGAGACTCCGCCTTGGTGAGGGTTTCCTGGCGGGGCGGCGGCTGTGACTCACCCGCTCCCTCGGCCGGGATTCCTCGAAAGGCTCGCCTGCCCCGCTTCAGGTTGGGGAACCCCGCGCCGCCCCTGCCAAGGCGTCACCGGAGCCCCGAAGGAACTGCCGGGAGACCCCCGCCCCCTGCAAAAGGGGAGTCCCGGGGAGGACGCTGGGCTGCCCCCGTGCCGCCTCCCACCGGGCTCCGACTCTTGCCGCTCCCGGTTCGGGGCGCCGCAGCCCCTCTTCCCCGACGGGCGTCGAGGGGTCAGAGCTGCTCTCGCCTCCGTCCGCGTCCCGGGCTCCTCGGTCTCGGTTCCTGCGCGCGCGGCCGCGAAGGGCAGCGTCCCCGTCCTGTTCGCTTTGGGGCTGAGGGAGGGGAGCCGGGCGGGAGCCTCGCCGGAGTAGCCTCGGTAGAGGCGCCCCAGGCTAGGCTGGTCCGGGCTAAACCAGAGCTTTCTCCCCCTTGGCCCTCTCGCGGCTCCCTGCGGCTGACCGTTTGCCTGCCTAGGTCTTCCCCCCTACCCAAGTAATCCCCAGTAGCGATGGTGGGAGCGTCTGGATGAACACTGGGGGACCCTTGCGTGCAAAGCAGATGCCGGCATCTTTGGAGAATGGGCTGGCTCACTGGTTACTATTTATCATTGTACGCCACACAGACAAAATAAAATAATTTATTTGGGGGAGGAAAGAGTTCAAGGGCATATTCCAGCCAGGCAAAATACCACAGGAGGGGGCAAAGCAGGGTCTGTATGGAGTTTGGGGGGAGGGGGCTGTATTCAGCCCCCTGGGCCTGAGGTTCTCCCCACATTTTGGCACAACCTTTCAGGCGCCTCCTTTTGGGGGGATCAGGGGGATCAGAATTCAACCTTGCATTTCACAGAGTCCAGTGTTTCCAAAGGTATCTTTTAATTCTTCTGCTTGGTGAACCACATTCTAGGCCAGAAAGAATCAAGGTGGGGGCACCAGGTGCCAGGCACCCCACAAATGGCACTGACAGAAGACAGGGGTGCCCCGATCCCAAGCAGCCTCTCTAAAGTTAACAGTTCGGGAGCAACGTTTGCAGATGAGGATCATGGCCGCCACTGCAAGCGAGAGACACCCACCCGCTCCCCTGGTGCAAAGAGTCCGTAAAAAGCTCAGCAGCCACTCAAGGGCCATCTTGCCCCCCCCCCAAACAAGGCAGCAGTAAAAGCAGAGAGCTAAGAAAAGACTTCAGTAAGAGCCAACCCTAAGAGTCCCAAAACAAGGGGGCAGGGCATCACCCTCTGCTAAAGCTGCCCCATGGCTGTGGGGAGCCTCCAAGAGGACCCCCCCAACAGCTCCCAGGTGCACGGCTTGCGTGGCAAGGGGGGAGGAGGAGCAAAGTCTCCTGCTAAGAAAGAAGCTCTGCCCAGATCCACTGACCCCACAAGGAGACACCCCTGCCCCACCTCCAGCCTGGCCTTGCCTCTGCAGACCTGGCCATCTGCCTGGGGTTCCGCCACCTTTGCCAATGAGAAGCTGGAGGGAAGGGGAGCCCTGAGCCCACGGCACACCTCCACCCATAAGGCCATGCCAACCCCGCCCTCCGCTGCGCCACCTGGCTGCCACCAGCCTCTGGTGGGTCCCGAAAAGAGCAGCCAGGCTCCCCGCAGTCTGCCCCAGAGCGTCCAACAGCAAAAGTACAGCAGGACCTGCTTCCTGGGGCCCCTGCCCACCCTCTCCCATGCCCAGGGAATGCCAGGGGCTCTGGCGTCAAAGGGCAGCAGGTGTTGCCACCCAGGAACACCAGTAGCCAGTGCTGCTGCTGCTCCAGGCCTGGGAACCTCCTCTGACCCCTGGGAACAGCATTCCTCCAGGGCCTGGGCTTAATCCGGACCCAGCGGTGCTCCTGCTGGGCTCATTGCAGAACGCAGGTGTCCTCTGTGTCCTCGCCAGCTCTGGGTGCCTGAGGCCCCTCGTCCTGCAGCGGGGATGGAGGCGGAGGCGGCAACTCTGAGGCCCCTGCCAGCTTCTCACGCAGCTCCAGGAGCAGCTCCCGGCTCTCGCTGGGGGGCAAGTTGCTCAGGTAGTACTGGGGTGCCAGCTCTGCTAGCCTGCGGGGAGAAAGGATCCAAGTTGAGGGAGGGCAGGAACAGACACAGTCCACCAGAATTCAGCAGCTGGGCTGGTGATTGACAGCGGCTGCCCTAAACGGTCTTGGCCCAGTAGACCTGAAGGAGCGTCTCCACCCCCATCATCCATCCCGGACACTGAGGTCCAGCGCCGAGGGCCTTCTGGTGGTTTGCTTAGAGATTACAGGGAACCAGGCAGAGGGCCTTCTTGGTAGTGGCACCCATCCTGTGGAACGCCCTCCCTTCAGATGTCAAGGAAATAAACAACTATCTGATTTTTAGAAGACATCTGAAGGCAGCCCTGTTTAGGGAAGTTTTTAATGTCTGATGTTTTATTGTCTTTTTAATATTCTGTTGGGAGCCACCCAGAGTGGCTGGGGAAACCCGGGGTATAAATAATAAATTAGTATTATTACCACCCCACCCTGCATAAGTCCCCTTGCTGCTGCTTCCTGGTCCACAGAGTGTAGGAGCCATAGGGGGCCCATCTAGTCCAGCATCCTGGTCTCTCAGCGGTCAAATACCCCAAATAAACTAGGAGTTTAGATAGACTGCCTCTGGGCCTGGAGGCTCTACAAGAATGCCAGAAGAGCTTGGCTGTTGTATCAGTCCACAGGGGACCCCCACCTAGCCCAGCACCCTGTTCTCTCACAGTGGCCAACCAGATGCCCCCAAAGGGAACCCCACAAGCAGGACTGAGCGCAAGAGCAGGACTCTGCCCTCCTGCAGTTTCCAGCAACGGGGATTCAGAAGCATTTTTGCCTCTGACTGTGGAGGCAGAGCAGAATAATCCTAGCTAGGAGCCATCAAGAGCTCTTTCCTCCATGAATCTGTCCAGCCCTCGTCTAAAGTCAAGGCAGCGCTGAGGCATCCCTGTGGAGCTGGCCCACGGCCTACAGTCCCCCCCCCGCTCTGAAAAGCCAAGGTCCTAGTCCTCATGGCCAAGGAATGGCGTCGACAGCCCTGCCCCCCCAGGCCCCCCCTGATGCTCACATCTCTGGCTGGATCTCGGAGACGATGCTGAGGCAGTTGTCCTGAGAGATGGTGAACTCGTGGTAGAGCACCCAGGGAGGCGGGCGGGGGGGCGGGCGACGCAGCCGGTAGCAGCAGCCGGGGGGCAGCTGGGCCACGTGCTTGTGGGTCAGCAGCAGGTAGTTGCCGGAGCCGTCAATGTCGCGGGCCACCTGGAAGCGGGAGGGGAGCAGAGGCTCAAGAAGGGACGGATCCAAACCCTTCCCCAGGGCCCAGGCAGGGAGAGATTGCAGGCCGTCCCAGGGAGATGTCTAGCCAATAGATGGGGTGCAGAGTGGAGCCCCCAACTCAGAGGGACTCTGGGCTCAGAGATAACCAAGGCTCTCAGCCTGGGCTGCAGCCTCCCTGCCTGCCTCTCCTCGGACCCCCTTCCTGCCTGCTTCAGGGCCAGCCTTCTCCGGGGCTCTCCCAGCCCAGAGCTCCCTTGTGCTTCCCGGCCACGCAGGCCTTGAGGCAGCAGCCGTACCTTGAGGAAGAAGCCCGAGATGAGGGCCTGCGTCAGGCGCTGGACGTTGCTGTCGCTGCCAAAGGCCGGCGGGGAGACGGGCAGCTCAATGCGCTGCATGACCTCCAGCAGCTCTGCCCGCACGGCCCCCGCCAGCCGCAGGGCCGCCTCGCTCACCCCGTGCTTCCGGCACCAGCTCTCCGGGTCGCTCTCTGGGGAGGGAGGGAGGGGTGTGTGGGTGCCTCTCCTGGCTGCGCCCCTTGAGAGGGGGCCCCAGCAAGGCTCCCCTCCTGCCGTGGTCCCTCCCTCCCCCTCCACAAACTCACGCTGCTGGAAGGCATTGAAGACGTTGATGAGGGTGAAGTGGTCCCCCGCCGGGTGCAGAAGACTCCGCTGCCGGGCCGCCAGGGCCTCCTCCCAGCGCGCCCCCTCTGGAGCCAGGAAGCAGGGCCAGGCTGGGAGGGGGGGAGAGAGAGAGCCAGTGAGGTCCCTGCCACCATCGCCTGCCCCCCACCTTGGGGAATGTGGGGTATTTCAAGGGCACTCCAAACCAACAATTCACATTTTGCCAAAGAGGCACAGGAGCTGAAGCTCAGAGCGCTTTCTTGTAATTTTGCTAGAGAGAACTCTGTGAGAGACGCTCCCATTGTGCCCTGACAGGCAGAGGGCGTAGCGGTAGATATTCTCCTACCTGCCCGGGCACAGCGGGTCTTTTTCGTCACCTTCCACCCAGCCAGAGATGTGAGAAGGCCTGCTAAGTCTGAGCTCCAATGCTCAGACACCATTTTAAGCCAGACACCATTTTAAGCCAGCCTCCCCAGCCACTCTGGGCTGCTTCCAACAGAATATTAAAAACACGATGAAACATCAAACATTAAAAACTTCCCTAAACAGGGCTGCCTTCAGATGTTTTCTAAAAGTCAGATTTTACAAAAAAGGTAGGTTTTTGTAATTGAATTATCATTTTAAGCCTGCCTGAAGAAAGCTGCTGTATCTGTTATTCTGCAACAGAAACTGTTTGTGTGACTATTGTTTTGAAAGGGGGAAATCCCAGGAGAATCCAGTCTGCCTTAAAGCGTCCTGGATTACTTAAGGGCTAAAACTAGCCCATCTAAGCTTCTTTTTAAGCTGCAGAGGGATGCACTCTGCTGAACTAACAGATATCTAACAAATATAGCCTCTCCTAGCATTTATTCTCATCCCTTCAGGGAATGCCTTTTGCTGCAATTCCTGCCTTGCAGACGGCTGGGCCAGATGCCCCGACCGTTCTGTTTCCCTGTGCCTTAGCTGCAGCACCTGAGGCTGGAAGGGGGTCTGACACGAGGGCCTGAAGAGCAAAGGATGCTCTTCTCACAGCTGCCAAATCCCCTCAAGAGGCCAGGGAGCTAGATAGACTGCGCCTGGACCTGGAGGTTCCACAAGAGCAGGAAAAGTGCCAGGCTGTTAGATCAGGCCAAAGGGGGGCCAACCAAATGCCCACTCTGAGAAAGCAGCACCCAGGCGCCGCTCCAACTCTCTGCTCCCGCTTTCCAGAAACGGGGATTCAGAAGCCTTGTTGCCTCCAATGAGGGAGCCAGAGAAGAGCCTTTGCGGCGAAAACTCTCCTCCATGAATTGGCCCAATTCTCATTTAAGCCCTCCATGCTGGTGGCCATCATTGCCTCCTGGGGAAGCGAGTTCAAGTGCCGGCCTGACCTTTTCCCTCTGAGGTCTCTGGAGCTGCAAGAGGCGGCCCCAGAGCGCCCCCTGCAGGGCTGAGCGAGAGGCGGCTCCACCTACCTGCCAGCATGGCGGCCAGGGTGAGCATCTCGTGGACGCAGTCAAACTCGCAGGAGGCCAGCAGGGCCTTGGAGAGCTGGGGGTCCAGGGGGAACTCCGACATGATGATGCCCACCTCAGAGAGGTTCCCGTCGTCATCCAGGGCAGCCAGGTAGTCCAAGTCCTCCAGCGCCTGCATCAGGGACTCGGGGGCTGGGCAGGGAGAGGAGAGGAGAGGAGAGCCCCGCTGAGCCTGGCCAGCTGGCAGGCAAAGGCCTCACCCAAAGACCCCCCACCTCCCCCCAGACATACCTGGCCGGTCCAGGAAGTCGCACTGGCCCATGTCGGCGATGTCCAGCCTCTTGAGCAGCAGAACCAGGCGGCTGAGGTTGGCCTCTGTGATGGGGGCCGGAGGGATGGGGGGCAGGTGCTGCTGATAGAAGGTGTCCGAGTAGAGGCGGAGGCAGGACCCTGCCGGGCACAGGAGGGGGCAGTGAGGCGGGCGGAGTCAAGACTCTAGTCCCTGGGGAAGACAAGGAGGCTGCTCTCCACCCCCACCCAAAAACCTTCGCTGGAGGTTTTTAAGCAGAGGTCGGGTGGCCACCTAGCAAGGATGCTTTAGCAGAGATTCCTGCACTGCAGGGGTTGGACTGGATGACCCCTGGGGGTCCATGAAGTCCCAGGGTCTCTGCAGAACAGCCCCCAGAGGCCCTGGGGAAGGAGGCATTGCCTACCTGGGGGGTTCCCCGCTGCCCTGAGTCTCCGCGCCTCGGCCTGCTTCTTGCTTATGGGGCGCAAGCCCTGAGCTTCGGCTCGGATCTGCGGGTTGTAAACCTGCCCAGGAGAGAAAACGTCAGGAGACAGAACATTAACAGTGGGACAAAAACAACTGCAAGGACTTTAAGGTCTGAATTTGAGATAAAACTTCATTCGGTGCAGAAGACGATGGGAGGGGAGCCTACAGTTTCTTTATTTAACATTTACATTGATGATTTGGCAATCCTCCTCTGAATGTTTAGTTCAGATTATATTTGTACAAGTGAGAACGAAAGAAATCGGGTTATAAATATGGAATATAACATTAAATAGAACTGTGTGTGCAAAAAAGGGGGGGGAGGGAAGCTTTATTTTGCAAAAGGTTTACGATGGAAACTTAGAGCTGACTCTTCCCCATCCTTTATTATTTACGGAGTGAACTGAATAACCCTAAAAGGACTTGGAATTTAATTTAATTCATTTGGAAGTATTGTTGCTCATTTATCTTCAGTTGGACGGAAGAATGAAAGGAGACTGTGAACTTGCCAAGGAACTGATAAGGTTCTTTATTGAGTCATCTGCAGTTTGACAGACCACTCTTCTTCCCAGGCTGAGAGGGAAAATGGTGAAAACAGGTTCTTCATTGGGAGAGAGTTATTTTTGTAGCTGTTGTTAAAGTTGCAAAACAACGAAACACGGGACGGAGCAATGGAGAAATTTCTGGAACAACAATGGGATATCAGCTCCGCCCAAAGCATGATGGCGAACAGCAGCAACCGGGGGAACGGAAGACGCAACATCTTACAAGGACAGGAAGAAACATTCTGGAGAGAATAATTGCCACACTCAGGAAGAGCAAGGATATAGTTTGAGTGCCTCACTTGTAGTTTCATTTTATTCTTCAACACGAATAGAGGTTATTAATATTGCAGTTGTTGTATGAGGAATTATTATTATGACCGGAATGCAATGGAAATTTGTAAGATTTTGGAATGCAGAAATAAAGCAAAAAATATAATAAAACCCCACATCAGGAGACGGACCCAGAGGAGTCCTGTGCAGACAGATCGAAGGGGGAGACCCTTTGCTGCCCGTTCCCTGCAATGTGGGGGGCTGGACTAGATGACCCTGGGGGATCCCCTTTCAACGCCACCATTCTGTGATCGCTGCAGAAGACAGCAATATGGATGAGGAGCCAGGACCACCCCAACTATAATTCTCTCCTCCCCACCCCCCAAAGCTCCTCCCGGGGGGCTCCCAGACCTCCCCCCCCCGGCTCACACTGTGCAGCTCCAGCCCGGCATCTACGACATGCCTGACGGTCCCCATGGAGAAGCCGGCGTCCGCCAGGCAGTGGGTGACCACGATCCTGCGTGCCCGGACCCCCCCGGGCTGCTCCTGGCCGCTCTCGTACAGCCGCTGGACGTCTCGGCCCACGCCAGGGTGGAGGGGCAGCACCAGCAGGGGCCCCAGGCCGGGGTCCAGGGCCAGGGCCTCCGACCGGATGGCCTCACAGCACTCGTCAATCTCCTGCAGGGGGGAGGGAGAGAAAAATATATTTAGCTGCAGGAACTCAAGGGACAGCCCAGAAGCCGCCTACACCAGGAAACTATTATGATTACTATTCTTGATTGAATTTATATACCGCCCTATCTATAGCTGGGGGTCTAGGGAACCCGCTTGAACCCCCCCAGACCCTAACATTGTTCCCCTGCCCCCACAAAGACCCCCAAGAACTCACTATCTCATTTTATTTCATAAAATGGATATACAGCTTAATGGTAGAAAACCTCAAATAATTTAGAAGAACAAAACAGTAAGGCCATGCAAAAAATTAAAAACCAGCAAGAAAATTAAGAGGCATCAGCATTCAAAACAACTAGGTAGACTTGCGTAGACCTTAAAGTTTTTAGCAGGTGCCCCCAAGAGGACAGTGGTGGCACCTGCCTGGTATCAAGAGGCAGGGAGTTCCAAAGTGCAGAAGCTGCCGCACTAAACTCTGGAGTTCTTGCCAGTGCAGAAAGGGGCACCTGGATTGGTTTCAGTTCTGCCAATGGGCATGTGCAGGTAAACTGTTCCCAAGTTGCTCAGGGCTTTAGATGCTCATAGCAACCCCTTGAACTGGGCCCAGTAGCAAGTGGGCAAGCAGTGCAATCTCTGAGCCCAGGAGTCGGATGCTGGCAAGGCCTCCCTCCGCTCAGCAATCGCGCTGCAGCATTCTGCACCCACTGCAGCTTCTGAATCCAGTGCGAGGGAAGCTCCATCTGGAGCGCATGGCAGTAATCCAGTCAGTGCCAGATTTACGTAGAAGCTAAACAAGCTCTAGCTTAGGGCCCCACTCTCTTGGGTGTAAATATAGGATAAAAAACAAATAAAATAAAACCTACACACAGCAACCGTGTTTTGTGTCATGTAGGCTCCTCGGGTGTAAGTCATGGGTCCCGCCTGCTCCCTAAAATATCCCTGGTTTGCTCCTTTCTATATACAGGGTGCTGACATTCTGCATGGACTGGTTGCATAAATGACCATCTAGCATCTATTCAACACAAAAAACAGCGGCCATTTGTTGTTGACAAAGGACAGCTGGACATAGAAAGGGCCCCATCACCTTCAGGAGCTGAGGGCCTCATCAAACCTGAATCTGGCCCTGCATCCAGTCCTGAAATAACCATGGCACGGACTACTCTGGCAAGGCTTCCCTAGTCAAGGAATGGCCACAGGTGAAGAACCAGCCACAGTTGTCAAAGGCCCTTCTAGCTACAGAGACTCCCCTGAGCCCCAGGGAGAGCTAGCCAGGGCCAGAAACACCCCCAAACCCAAAACCTGCATTTGGGGGTTAAGGCAAGGCCTGGCACATTCAGGGGACCCCTCCTGCTCTCTGCCTGCCTGGGGCCTCATCCAGACTGGAAAGGGAGGGCCAGGGACGCCTTGAGCCCCGCGAGCCCCACCTGCTTGCTGGCCAGGAAGACCATCACGTCGCCAGGCTCCCTCCGCCGGTGAAGCTCCAGCGCGGCTTGGCAGGCGGCCAGGACGTGCCCCCCCGGCAGGGGCTGCCTGCAGGCCAGGCGGGGGGCTGGGCTGGGCTCGGGAACCCGCACCACAGGGGCATCGGGGCAGAAGCGCCGCAGGGGCTCCTCCATCAGCGGCTCGGTCACCACCACCAGGCGCAGCTCGGGGCGCTGGCGCTGCACGTCCTTCAGCAGCCCCAGTAGGAGGTCGGTGGGCACCGTCCGCTCCTGCGCCTCGTCCAGGACCACCACCCCATACTGGTGCAGCAGGGGGTCCGACGTCATCTCCCGCAGAAGGACCTCGTCCGAGCAGAACCTGGAAGCCACAAGGCGCCTGGTGGGCGGGGTCCGGGGGGGCAGGGCCCTCAATGCTTTTGCCCCCCCCCGTTCGCCTGCTGCTGCTGAAGCTCCTGAGCAGGCAGAAGACTCAAGACCACCCTGCCCCTTTGAACCCCCCCCCCAATAACTGGACCCTCCTGGCAGGTCTCTCAAGAGCCTCATGGCAGAAGCTGGTGAGGAGGGACCACACTGGGGAATAAAAGAATTGGGGATTTTGACCCCCAAGGGTTATGCCCAGCAATGCAGGAATCACAACTGAAGCATCAATGACAGAGGACCACCCAACCTCGGCTGAAAAACCTCCAAGGCAGGCTTATTTCCAGACCCTGGACCATCTGGGTTGCCCCCTTCTGCAAACATTGCAGCTTGTCAACATCTGCAATTTCGGTCCCCAGAACCGGACACCAGACTCCAGGTGTGGTCTGACCGAGGCAGAAGAGAGCAGGACTATCACTTCCCTTGATCTGGACGCCACCCTTCTAGAATAAGCCTAAAAGAACGTTCGCCTTTCTTGCTGCTGCCTCACACGGTTTCCTCTCGGGCTCCTGAGGCCTCTCATTAGGCAGGGCTCCTCCATCGCCGCCCTTTGCTTTTCAAGCTAGTCAGGATCTCCCTTTTCCGTCTCCCTCGATCTCTCCATGAGCAACTGTGGCCTTCTGCCCATGAGGCATTTCCGGCTGACCTGCCAATCCAGTTCTGCCCAGGCTGACTCCTGCTGCCTTTCCAGGCTCCTGGGTGACCCAGAGATGGGAGAAGGGGGAGGGGGTGGCAGAAGCCGTGGGTGCACAGTCCCCCCTCACTTCAGCCTTCCTTTCACCTGTGTGTCAGAGGAGCTAGCCGGGGGGGGGGGGCAAAGGTGCCCAAAGGGTTGCGCTTGGGTCGCTCGAGTCTTCTCTTTAGGGGCAACCCAGAGCTTGGGGTGGGTTGAGCAGGACGGCTCCTTCTGGACCAGGTGCTGGGTGCTGGGGTGCTCCTCTCCTCTGGACTCCCCCACCCCTGCCCCTTTTCCTTCTGCATGGCTGGGGAAGGGTATGGCAGCCATCTTCAAATATCTGAACAACAGCTTGTTTCCTGCTGTTCCAGAGAGCAGGATCTGAACCCATGGCTTCAAGTTACAGGAAAGGAGATTATAATATAATAATATTATAATATAATAATAATTTATTATTTATACCCCGCCCATCTGGCTGGGTTTCCCCAGCCACTCTGGGCAGCTCCCAACCGAATATTAAAAACACAATACAGAATTAAACATTAAAAACTTCCCCAAACAGGGCTGCCTTCAGATGTCTTCTAAAAGTAGGACAGTTGCTTATTTCCTTGAGATTCCGACTCAATATCAGAAAGAACTTTCTGGTGCTAAGAGCTGTCCGGCAGTGGAAAGGACTCCCACGGATGGAGGCCGACTCTCCTTCCTTGGAGGTTTTTAAGCAGAGGTTGGGTGGTCGTCTGTCAGCTGTGATTTGTGCCTTGCAGGGGGCTGGGCTGGATGACCTTTGGGGGCCCCTTCAAGCCTGAAGCCTGCCTGGCTCCATTTGCACCAGGCCCAAGTGGGAGGCAGCCCAGGAGGGCCCCCCGCCCCTCACCTGAGCAGCGTCTCGGAGGTGCAGCAGTCTTCGTAGGGGATGCTGTAGCCCAGCTCATGGCCCACGTTGAGGTCCATTTCGTCAGCCACCCGCAAGGCCAGGCTGAGGGCGGCCAGGCTGTGGGGCTGCGTGCAAACCACTTGGCCGGGAGCAAACTGCAGAGAGAGGGCGTGCTCAGCACACCACTGGGGCACCTGGGGAAGGGAGAGGCGACAGGTGAGGTCAGGCCAGGGGGGCTTGGCTACCCCTCCCCTCCAGGTGGTGCCATTCTGGACTCCACACTGCCCAGGCACCCATGGAAAAAGCCCAGAATCCTCCATCTGGAGGGGGCAGAGGCTCTTGAAGGCCACCAAGCAGCTTATAACAACCTAATAAGAGCTGGCTGGATCCCGCCAGGGGCCCATCTAGACCAGCATCCGGGTCTCACAGTGGCTGACCAGATCCCCCAAAGGGACATCTGAAAGCAGCATCCAGCAGCTGGAACTCAGAAGAAGCATGGCGGCCTCCAACTATGGGGCTGAGCAGAGCCCACACAGCCAGCCGCAAAAGACCCTGCAGGCCGTCTGATTCGCCCAGCAGCAAAAAGAGGGGGGAAAAGAAAGAAGAAGAAATTGCTGCCTGGTCTGGTAGCCTGCCAGCAAAAAAGAAAGAAAGAGAAAAAGTGCCTAGACATTTTGTTTTGGTGCCCACCCTCTAGGTTCCAGAAGCCCCATGGCTCTTAGCTTTCTTATCCCTGCTTCTAACACAATAATAATAATTTATTATTTATACCCCACCCATCTGGCTGGGTTTCGCCAGCCACTCTGGGCGGCTTCTAACCAAATATTAAAAACAATACAGCATCAAACATTAAAAACTTCCCTAAACAGGGCCACCTTCAGTTGTCTTTTAAAAGTAAAATAGTTGCTCATTGCCTTGACATTTGGTGGGAGGGCTTTCCACAGGGCGGGTGCCACCACCGAGAAGGCCCTCTGCCTGCTTCCCGGTAACCTCACTTCTCGCAGGGAGGGAACCGCCAGAAGGCCCCCGGAGCTGGACCTCAGTGTCCGGGAGAACGATGGGGGTGGAGACGCTCCTTCAGGTCTACTGGGCTGAGGCCGTTTAGGGCTTTAAAGGTCAGCACCAACACTTTGAATGGTGCACAAGAAGTTTCTCCAGATGTTTTCCCCTCTCGCTCCAGCCTTTTTCTTCAGCATCTGAGGAGTGGCGTCATGTCCCTGCTGGGTCTTCCTTGCTCCAGGGAAAACACCCAAACATGAGCAGGATCCAGCCCCCCAAATGACAGGCAGGCCCATCGTCCTGGGGTGGAGGGGTTGCCAGCTGCCAGCAAGGACACCCCCCTCCCCAAAGCCATAGGCAGGGAATGTGATTCCACCTTAGTGCCTCAGGCACAACACCCCACAGAAGAACAGCTGGTGCCGAGTCTCCCTAGGGAGGCTTGGGAAGCGTGAGCCAGGAATGCCCCAACCCAGGGAGACCAGCAGAGCTTCCCTTCCGCCTGCTGGGAGCCACCTCTACCAGCTCTGCTCTATACATTGATCTGCCTCCATGGCTGGGGGGTGAGGGGTCTGCTTCTGAACCCCAGTTGCTGGAAACGACAGGAGGGGAGAAAGTGCTCTTGCCCTTGTCTCCCACTGGGGCACCTGGGAGAGCAGGGTGCTGGCCTGATCCAGCACGCTCTCCTTAATTTACAAGGGTGGGTTTCTTGCCTGCTGTTGATCAGCAGGAATTTCACTGAAACCCACGGAGAAAGGGCAAGCGCCACTCAGATTCCTCCATGCCCACCGCTGTGCTAATACCAGATAGCCAGGTGAGCAGATGCCCCCAGGGCTACGGTGCTCAAGATTCTCCTTGGGCAAACAGGTGTCCTTCCGGGTTCAGAGGGAGCCAGCAAGGAAGGCTGCATCCACCCAGGCCAAAGTCCACCTCCCTGCGGCTTCTCCTTCCGTGTCAGGAGAGGCTCTGCCTGGAATCTGCCCGTCTGGCTCCCAAGCGCTCCCCCCCCCATGCCGAGGGCAAAAGCTGGTTGTAGGCAAGGAAAGAGAAGCCAGCCCCCGCCAAGAGGAAAAGGAGTGAAATACAGCTGAAAACAGGGACAGCATTAAGATCAATTCAACCGTGTAAACAAGTTTTGACAGATGCAATAATGGAATACTGAATGGTATAGCTTTTTGTAAAATATACAGGGATTTATGATATCTGAAATGAACCATGGAAAGAGAAGAAGCAAAGTCATTGATATCTTAAGGATGTAAAATGAGAATTTAAAATGGTAAAACAGAAAGCTTAATTTAAAAATTATATATATAAAGAAAGAAAAGGGCTGAGGCCACAAAGCTCCCCCCCTCCCAACATGATGATGTATCCCTATCTATGCCAACAGAGAATTTGTGCATTCTCTGTCAGGAACCCCAAGTCAAGGAGAGGCTGACGGGCATCAGAGCTGAGCCAAACCTCAGGCTGCCTGGAGACCGAGGCAGGGGCACACCTTGACAGGTAAGCAAGCAAGTTCAGACGACAACACAGCACCCAAGGCCACCCACACAGCCTCTTGGGACGGAGGAAGGGGAGAGTCTCTCACCCCACCCCCAGGAATAACAACAACAACAACAACAACAATATATTACTTATGCCCCATCCATCTGGCCAGGCCTCCCCAGCCACTCTAGGCTGCTTCCAACAGAATATTCAAAACACGATAAAACATCAAACATGAAAAACTTCCCTAAACAGGGCTGCCTTCAGATGTCTTCTAAAAGTCGGATAGTTGTTTATTTCTTTGACACCTGATGGGAGGGCGTTCCCCAGGGCGGGTGCCACCACCGAGAAGGCCCTCTGCCTGGTTCCCTGCAACTTCACTTCTGGCTGTCAGGCATTTTATTTTTCTTTAAATATTTTACTCTCTTTCCACAGCACAGCCCCCTCTCTCCTCTCTCGGGTGGCCCCCTCACCTGGGTGCTCTTGCCGGCCCCTGGCTCCCCAGAGACCAAGACGATGCTGCTGCCGCCCTCCAGGTGCTCCAGGAAGGGGAACTTGCAGCCCCAGATGGGGAGGTCACGGCGCTGGCGCAGCAGCTCATAGTAGCGGGAGGAGAAGGGCAGCCCGTCGTAAGGATTCACCTCCAGGTCACCCTCGCCACTCACAGACAGGCCTTCCGTGTGGCTGCCGCCCTCCTCCTCCTCCTCCTCCTCCTCCTCCTCCTCCTCCTCTTCCTCATCCAGGAGGGAGCTCAGCCCATCTGACTGGTCCAAGGGGCCAGAGGGGTCCTCTGCTGCTGCTGCCGCCATGGCAGTCCAGCTCTCAGGGTCTCCCAGGAAATCTGCCGAGAGGAGAGGAGGGGTCAGAAGGGCTGAAGAAGGAAGAGGTGCAGAAAGGGGTCCCTGGAAGCCCACCCAAGGGACTCTGAATGCGAGATCACGTGAAGCTGCGGCGCTTCTGCCTCGGGGACAAAGGGCTCTTGGCTCTGATCTCCTGGACCTGCCCAAATGTCAGACGGGGAGGAGGGAGCTGGTGCAAAGGGGGGTCAATGACTCCAGGCTCCAGAGGAAGAAGGCTGCTCCCTGCCCTCCTCCAGACCCCAAGGGAGAGCAGCTGAAAGGGCTCAGCTCCCCCACTGGCCCTGGAGAGAAAAGAAACGGGGCCCCCGTGCCCACAGCCACCTTCCCTCCTAGAATTGTGGAGTTGGCAGGGACCCCCAAGGGTCATCCAGCCCAACCCGCTGCAAGGCAGGAATCGTAGCCCCATGCCCAAGCCCCGAGCGGGAGAGAAGGGAGGGGAAGGAGCCGGGGCAGCCGGGGAGGCCAAGCTCGGCGGGGAGGGCCGGGCGGAGCCGAGGCTGCCGCTGCCCGGTGCCAAGCAGCCAGCTCACAGGGCGGCCTCCTCCCCAGACACGTCAGCCAGGCCGGCTGGCGGGGGGAGGGGGCTCCGCAGAGACCGGCAACCGGGGAGACCCCCCCACCCCACCCCGGGCCGAGAGCGCCTGGCCGCTGCTGCCCCAGGCGGGAGGGTGGGGGCCCCGATCCCGAGGGCGCCTCCCGCCCTCCCACCGCCCGGCCGAGCCCCGGCCAAGCGGGCGCTGCGCCCCCGACGCCCCGCCCGGACCGGGGACGGAGAGAGGCGCCCCCCCACCGGACCCCCCCCCGCCCCGTCGGGCCTCACCTGTCTCACCTGCGCCGCGCAGGCGACGGAGCGGGAGGGGAGGGGGCGCAGGCGCGTGACCGCGAGCGGCCAATGGCCGCCGGACTAGACGGCTGGCTCTCCAGCTGGGGGGGCGGAGCCGGGCGGCACTTCCGGTCTCCTCCCCGCCTCCTGTGACGTCATGCACACCTGGCGGGGCGGGGCCGGCTCTCTTCTCCCGCCCCGCCGGGAGACCCCCGTCCCGCCCGGGCGCGCAGGCGCGGAAGGCGGCTCTAGTCTCGGGGGTCCCGGCGGCGCCTGCACGGGCTGGCAGCAGCAGCGGCAGCTCTGGCCCCTTCCCTGCTGCCGGAGACCTTCAGGCTTCCAGGGCCGGGCTCGGCGCCCCTTCGCTGCAGCCTTTCCCGGGGCGCGCCAGGAGGAGCCTCCGGGAGGGAGGGAGGGAGGGAGGCCCACTTGCCCCCCCCGGAACGCTGTTGCTGCCCCTTCCCTTGGACAGGTCCCCCAGACAAGCCCACCCCAAGCGCGGAGCCCCAGAGGCTGACTTGGCCTTGATGCCCGGGACACGTTGGGCAAGGTGGGCAGGAGGCGAGGGCCGCCCGGGACTCTGGCCAGGTGGGGGGAGCGACCTAGGCCGGCCGGCAGGGAGGTAGAATGCAGCATCCTTGTGGTGCCCGCTGCTCCTTGGCTCACTTCCTTGAGCTCCGCAGTCAGGAGCACGCTGAAGGGCTGCCATCTCCCAGACGGAGACTTTGGGCAGCTCGGTGGCTTCCTGCCAATTTAAAATAGCAGGGGAAAGAAGGAGGAAGGCTTTGAGTGCCACTGCTTACCCAGATCATATCTTGCCAGCCATCAGACCTCACTGGCCCCCTTGTTGCTTCCAGGCCCAGTTCACAGCACTGCTCCTTCCTTGACCCCAAAGCTCTCGCTGGGTCTGGACACTCCCTGCTCAGCACCCTCTCACACACACACCCCGGCTGGTGCCTTTCTCTGAATGCGTCAGAGGGGAGCCCCACCTGCGGAAAGGCCTCCTGGGCTTTGCTGCCTTAGGCACGGGGCGTTTACTCCTTCAGCTTTGAATGAAAAACAAAAAGTCTGGTGGCACCTAAAAGACTTTGCCAATTATTCATGGCAGGAGATGTCACAAAACACTTGGCGTCTTCCTTACCAGGCCGGTGGCAGAGAAGACTGAAAGGTGTGCACTGAGTGACGACGAGATGCAAAAATTACACTCGGTAACTCGAGCTTAAATACATGTTAAACAGACACACCTTTAACCTTGTACAGCAGCAGATGGGTAATAAACTTGAAACAAAATAAAAAAATTCCTTCCAGTAGCACCTTATCTCCCTGGAGCTGGACCATAAAGAAGGCCGATCGCCAAAGAATGGATGCTTTTGAATTCTGGTGCTGGAGGAGACTCTTGGGAGTCCCATGGACTGCAAGAAGATCAAACCTCTCCATTCTGAAGGAAATCAGCCCTGAGTGCTCAGTGGAAGGACAGATCCTGAAACTGAGGCTCCAATACTTTGGCCACCTCATGAGAAGAGAAGACTCCCTGGAAAAGACCCTGATGTCGGGAAAGATGGAGGGTGCAAGGAGAAGGGGACGGCAGAGGACGAGATGGTGGGACAGTGTTCTCAAAGCTACCAGCATGAATTTGTTTTGGGTTTTTTTTATAAAATATTTATTAGGGTTTTACAAAAAACAGAAATTTACAGAATAAAAAAAAAGAACAAGAAAAAGAAATAAAAAGAAAAATACAAAAATACATAGAAAGAAAATACAAAAAACAAATAAGTAAAAAAGGTTAAAAACAAATCCATTTTTTTGAGATCTTTAAGCTCGTTTGCTTGTTTCCTTGACCTCCTCACACCTCCCTTTTTTGTATTCCCGTTCACATAGTCAGTTCAGCAAATCCTTACCCTCTTTCATTTATCTTAACTCTATATCTTAACATATTATAACTATATATTTTCATCCATTTTCAATCCATTTTTACATATTCTTATTAGCCTTTTTGCTAATGCCCCTTAATTCCAATCCAACATCATTTTAACATTCATTAATTTTACAATATTTCTGCAAATAGTCTTTAAATTTCTTCCAATCTTCTTCCACCAACTCTTCTCCCTGGTCTCGGATTCTGCCCGACCAGCATGTGTTTGACCAAACTGGGAGGCAGCGGAAGACAGGAGTGCCTGGCGTGCTCTGGTCCAGGGGTCACGAAGAGGTGGACACGACTAAACGACTAAACAACAACAGCACCTTAGAGACCAACTAAGTTTGTCATTGGTATGAGCTTTCATGTGCATGAAGTATCTGAAGAAGTGTGCATGCACACGAAAGCTCATACCAATGACAAACTTAGTTGGTCTCTAAGGTGCTACTGGAAGGATTTTTTTATTTTGTTTCGACTACGGCAGACCAACACGGCTCCCTATCTGTATCTAAAACTGACTTGAAGTGATTGATAATATAAACATTTTAAAGGAACAAAGGCAGAGTTAAACTATGGAACTGATGTCTGCCGGAGGCAGTTATGGCTCCCAACTTGGATGGCTTAAAAGAGGATTGGACAAATTCACAGAGGGCTATTGATGGCTTCTAGCCAGGATGGCTCTGCCCTGCCTCCAAAGTCTTCCTATATTAGCTTAGAATGAATGAAGGTCCCCCCGTCTTTGAAGGAATCTGATCTGTGTGCATTTGCACAGACCACAGAAATCTGACTTTCATTTTGCTGGAATATTCTCTTCTGATCCACCCAGTCCAGCTAACAGTGAAAGTTTGCACAGGGGTTTGGGATGGTGACCTGCTCTGGAAGGAGCCAATTAATTCCCTCCCATGGGGAGCAATGAGTCTCCTGTCTGGAGGGGCCTTTGATTTCACCTTGGCCAAGGGCAGCCTCCCTCCTGTGCTCAGATTCAGAGCCGCCCTCTGATGCACAAAGGGCCCAGAGCTGAATGGCCTTTGCAAGGGGGAAGGAGGGCAGCCGGCTGCCAATGGTCCCTTTGTGAAATCCTGCCACCTTACCTGGCTGTGTGGCTTCCTGCAGGTCCTTGATGTTCAACACATAAATGCTTAATTGATTCTGAGAGCCCCAAGAAAGAGAGTCTGGGATGGGCTGGAGGCATCATCACTTTGCCCGCCCTCCCTCCCAGGTTTTGATCAGTGAAGTTGGATTTTCTCAAGGAGCAACAAGAGCAACCCCCCCCTTTCCAACCAAGCAATTGCCCCCTCCATTTGGGACCAGGGTTTGCCTCTGGGGTGGCATTTAAAATAGGGCACTCTGCCACTTAGATTGGATTTTTCCAGCTCCTCTGGTCTTGTCAGGGTGGGGGCATGAGGGAGAAGAGAGGGGGGTCCCCTTGGGGTGCCCTGTTCCCATCACTTGTTACTTCATTTTTTGACTTTGCGATTATCACAGATCAAAAAGGATCAAAATCGGGGAAGGAACCACGGAAGTGGGGGCAATTTGAGAAAGCTGCCCAACTAATTGAGCCAGCGGTGGATTGGGCAGAAAAGACTGATGATGCTATCAAAGGCTGATTAATGCTCTGTAATTTTTTATTCTGATCAATGGGTAGTTGTCAGATTTCCTGCTTTTTTAATTCAAGTGCGCAGTTATGATCATGAAAACGCATTTCAGCAATATTGAACACGAAAGCTTATAACTGAGTTGTTTCCCCATTAAATAAGCCAATGTGAAAATGCATCTGAAAGGTAGCCAGCGCCATCACTTCCTGTCTACTGTGAGTAGACAATAAAAAGCCACTCCAAACCCCTTTGGGGTGTCCCTGAAGATATCTGAGCTCTGCTGCCTGTCCCTCTCTTTCTTTGGGGTCTTCAGATGCTGCTGGGAGCCGCTTAGCAGAGCAACTGTGGGTGGAAGAAAACCGTCACCAGAGGGCAGCAAAGGGGAGCCATTTGCCTTCTCACTTGGTGAAAAATTAACCCACCAGCTTCCCTTAACTGGAAGCCAAATAGCGCCAGATCCCTTTTATGCTACATGGCTTCAGGGATCCAGTGCCTGACTAGAGAAGAGTGAGCCGAAGCCAGCTGTTAGTCAGGGATGCTGTAGCCATGATTCTGGCACTGAGTGGGGTTGGACTAGTAACCCAGTTTTGAATGTTTGATGTTTTATTTTGTTTTTAATATCCTGTTGGAAGCATCCCAGGGTGGCTGGGAAGGCCCAGCCAGATGGGCGGGTTATAAGTGATAAATTATTATTATTATTATTATTATTATTATTATTATTATTATTATTCAGAGCAGATGCATTGGATTGAACGCACATGGCCATGTTTCACCCATTAATTCCAGTGGGTCTACTTAGTTGACTACTGTCCCTTGTTTTCGTCAAACCATTCAAAGGAGTGATTATGACACCATCCAATTCAGCCTGGGTGGGAGGAGAAAGCGAGAGGGGTGTCCACCCACTGTCACTTTGAATTTCGGAAGAGGGACTTTTCTCCAAAGGGAGGCTGTTGGCTGAAGGGGAAGGGGAGATGCAAGGCCAACCCCTCTGTGGAAGATCGGAGATCAGAAGAATAGACTGGCAGAGAAATGTACATGACAGATGACAAAAGGTCCAAGGAGATGCCAGCAAGCCTAATGAGCGAAGTCAAGGAAGCCACCAAAGGTTGACTCTGAAAAGTGCATTTATTGACATAAGGAAGAGGAGGAGAAGCACAAACTCCAGCAAACCACAAGCAGGAAGGTGAGCAAGCAAACATGAAGGCAGGCAAAGCACGTTTCTTTAGAGGCTGCAGGGTGTGGCTCTGCTGCTGCTCTTCCCAAGGGCATTTCTGGAGTGCTGCGCGGACCCAGCCTGCCTTCCATGCTATATGCATGAAACTGCAGGGAGAGGATCTTGGGTGATGCTGAGCACAGCCGGCTCTGCTATTTCGGAGGGATGCAGCCTGTTAAGGACATGTTTGCATTTTGGGCAGGCCCCAGGACTCAGACCTGAACCTGGCTGCCCAGGTCTCTGCAGTGGCCAGGAGCGCATTTGCACAGCGAAGGCTAGTGTGCCAACTGTGCCCCTTCCTTGAGATGTCTGAGTTGAAGCTGCAGTGACACACACCTCAGTTCCATCCCATCTGGACTACTGTAATGCGCTCTACGTGGGGCTGCCTTTGAAAAGGGCTCAGAAACTTCAACTGGCTCAAAAAGCCGCAGCCAGAGTGCTGAGCAGGGCTGGTTATGGGGAGAAGACGACTCCCTTGTTTCAGCAGCTCCACTGGCTACCGGTCTGTATCCAGGCACAATTCCAAGGGCTGGTTGTGACCTATAAAACCCTACATGGCTGAGCTCCAAGCTATCTCCAAGCTATCTGAAGGACTGTATTCTCTCATGCCAAACTGCCTGCATTTGGAGATCTTTGAGGGGAGCCCTTCTCTTGCTCCTGCCCCCCTCACAGGCCCACTTGGTGGGGGTTGTGGGAGAGGGTCTTCTCAGTGGCTGCTCCCAGACAACTTTGGGACTCCCTCCCTAGAGAAGCTTGACTGGCTCCCTCCTTGTTGTCCTCCTGCCAGCATTCCCCTGATCCACCAAGCTTGTAACTCAAGAAAGGAAGGAAGGAAGGGAGGGAGGGAGGGAGGGAGGGAGAAAGAGAGGAAGGAAGGGAGGGAGGGAGGGAGGAAGGAAGGAAGGAAGGGAGAAAGAGAGGAAGGAAGGGAGGGAGGGAGGGAGGGAGGGAGGGAGAAAGGAAGGAAGGAAGGAAGGGAGGGAGGGAGGGAGGGAGGGAGGGAGGAAGGAAGGAAGGAAGGAAGGGAGAAAGAGAGGAAGGAAGGAAGGGAGGGAGAGAGGGAGGGAGGGAGGGAGAAAGAGAGGAAGGAAGAAAAGAAGGAAGGAAGGAAGGGAGGGAGGGAGGGAGGGAGGGAGGGAGGAAGGACTTGTTTTTGAGAAACCCATACTGGGTCTTAGTAATCACAGCATCCTTTTCCAGCTGCTCACAGACTAAATCACAACCAAAGCATCCCTGAGAGACAACCATCCTGTGTATCTCAGTGCGTGCAAATGAACCCCTCTTTGCTCCCATTCACTCCCATGGAGCAGGAGAAAACCTCTGCACTCCAGCCCAGGCCTGTTAGGGAGAACCCTGGAGGAAGAAGAAAAGCCCGCCAGCGAGATGCAGCAAAGCTAGCTCTCAGTTTGGGCAACACGATGGCCTGACGCAGCTGTGAGGCACCTGGAGGGTCAACCTCTTGACCAGAGGTGAAATGAGGCTTTATTTCACCCGGCTCAAAGACCCAGTTTGGCATCCCTCTACGCACATTTGCGCACACGCACACTCATGCTGGGAGCCTCAGTGGTGCCCCTCTGGAGGGCAAAAAATCTGGCTAGCCCCCCCCCCCGTAGCACTGTCTCTGTCTTGGCAGTGCCATGCCTTGGCCCCTGCTAAGGAGATATCAAAACAGCCCCTCACTTTGTGAGGGGGAACACAATGCAGCATGTGAGCAGGAAATGGAGAAAAGGAGGACAGATCCTGGCATGTAGATGCTGGACCCTGAGGAAAGCATGGTGGGGGTGCGGGAGAAGTGAGATATTCATGGCAGAGAGATTTTCTCCCCCCCCCCCAAGGCCTGAGGGCAAGGATGAGTCAGTGGTGAGTGAGGCAAGCAGAGTAAAGGCCCAGAGGGAGCGGGAAGAGGTGGGAATATTCAGCGCCATATTCAGAGTGCTCTGAACAAATCGTTTGGGCTGAGAGGGAGAGAGAGAGAGAGATATCTCCTATGGCACAGAGAGGATGGGGTGGCATTTTGGGGGGGGTGAGTGGACAAGGCAGGAGCTAGAGGCTGGACCTTCCCAGAAACCCCTGCAGCCAGCCCTCCTTCTGGAGGAAACTAGCCTTCCTGTTAGGTCAGGGCTAGGCAACCTCAGGCCCATGGGCTGGATGCGGCCCAATTGCCTTCTCAATGCGGCCCACGGACAGTCTGGGAATCAGCGTGTTTTTACATGAGTAGAATGTGTCCTTTTGTTTAAAATGCATCTCTGGGTTATTTGTGGGGCATAGGAATTCGCTCAACCCCCCCCCAACTGTTAACGGAGAAATCTGAGGGCTCCCTTGGACAAAAAAAAAAAAAAAGGACACCAGCCAGGAATAGCAGAGCAAAACAGCAGCCAGTCGGCTTGGTCTTGATTGAAGACTGTCGTGACAGGACTCCCACCTGCCACCAGGTGGAACAAGATGGAAGCCCTGAACAAGAGAGAACCCCAACTTTTATTAGCTACTAATCCCCCGTGCTACACCCCTAAGATTACATCATAACTACATCATGACTACATCATTGACACATCACACAGAGGAGGGGTTCAGGGAGGAGTTGTGGTGGTAACCTGAGTGTCTTCTCACCTGTCCGGTTCCTCCTTTCCCCCTCCCCATGATTACATTCCTGAGGACAAAGGGGCGTTTGCAGCTTCCTGCCCCCAGAGGGAAGGGCTGGTCACTGTCCTTTCTTTCAGTCTGTACTGAATCCACTTCCATATGCAGGTCCTTTGTGAGGCTGCGGATGTGTTGGCTGCCTTGTGTCAAGTCTCCCCCCTTTGATAGTCCTTCCATCATGGTGTAAAATAAAAGTGGAACGGTACAGATCCGATGTATGGGTGATTTTCTATGAATTTATAACAGAAGTGTTGCATATGTCGTGTGTGAGTGTGTCATGTTTGTACAAACTGAATGATGGGGGGGGGTTCCTGCAACACCCCCAATATAGTCCGGCCCACCACATGGTCTGAGGGACGGTGGACCGGCCCCCTGCTGAAAAAGTTTGCTGACCCCTGTGTTAAAAAGGGTAAAGGGACCCCTGACCATTAGGTCCAGTCGTGGCCGACTCTGGGGTTGCAGCGCTCATCTCGCTTTACTGGCCGAGGGAGCCGGCGTACAGCTTCCGGGTCATGTGGCCAGCATGACTAAGCCGCTTCTGGCAAACCAGAGCAGCGCATGGAAACACCGTTTACCTTCCTGCCAGAGCGGTACCTATTTATCTACTTGCACTTTGACGTGCTTTCAAACTGCTAGGTGGGCAGGAGCAGGGACCGAGCAACGGGAGCTCACCCCGTCGTGGAGATTCGAACCGCTGACCTTCTGATCGGCAAGTCCTAGGCTCTGTGGTTTAACCCACTGCACCACCCGCGTCCCTTGTTAACCCCTGTGTTAGGTGGTCACAGAATCATGGAGCTGGAAGGGGCCTCAAGGGTCATCTAGTCCAACCCCCTGAAATGCAGAATCTTTTGCCCAATGTGGGGCTCCACCAGGAGGCAATGAAGAAGATGAATGGGAGGGGGCTGTGGGGAGTGTGAAGGGGGTCAGGCAAGAGAGTCTTGGAGGGAGGCTGCCTGGCTGCCCTCAACAGAAAAGGGGAAAGAGAAGGGGAGCCAGAGGTGCAGGATCAGGCCTCTTGCAGGCCCACACCTTCTGCTTCCGCAGGGAGGAGTCTGGGGTGGTGGGCTTGGCTGCTCCAGCTCATGCAGCCGCAGCTCTGCGAAGGGGAGGCCGGTCTTGATGCCAGCCAAGGACACCGGCGGGCGAGGAAAGTGGGCCAAGGACCCAGCCAGCTCCACCCATCCCCATCCTGCTGAACAAGGAGGGAATAGAAATCAATCCCGGTTAGCTTGGCAGGAGAGCGGCTGCAGAGGCAGCAGCCCAGCCCTTGCCGATGCGAGGCATGTAGCCAGAGGGCACCGGGTCAGGGCCACCTGCCGCCTTCCCTGGGAATAAGGGCAGTGGGGTCCCTGCCTGCTCCAGGCTGCACTCTTTCAACCTGCCAGCCAGCCAGGACTGACATGCGCAAGTGCAATAGGGGAGCTGAGCTCACAACCAGCTCCTGGAGAGGGAGAGGGCTCTGCTTCAGAGCAGCCCCCCCCCCAGCCTGCAGAGCCCTCCAGGCCAGGAGGACACAGCTCCACCTCCTCACCAGACCAGCCACGAGGCCAGCAAGGCCCTGGCAAGGCTCAGCCAGCCAGAAGCGCAGGAGTCTTTTCTGGGGACTGATGTGGCGAGCTCAGCCAGCTAGAAACACCCGTTCTGGCAGGCCCAGGACTCCGATTCAGGTGAACTTGCTGCAGCACCAGGAACGGAAGCAGACAGCCAAACGGGATTTACGTTGCAATCAAGGGCACAGGAGGAGCCTAGCAGCAGCAGGATCAGGCCAACGGGTTCGGGTCCTCCTCACACTGGCTGGCCAGAGGGAAGTGCACAAGGGGGACCTAAGCCCACCCGAGACCCCCAGAAACTGGAGGCAGAGCACAGCTGTTGGGGATAGCAGCCTTGCCCTCCCCATGAATTTGCCTTAATCCTCTTTTAAAGTCATTGGGCGTCACCGCCTCTTGTGGGAGGGAGTTCCACAGTTCAGCTACACACTGCGTGAAGAAGTTCTTCCATTTGTTTGTCCCAAATCTCCCAACGTTCAGTACTAGAATTTGGGATGCCAGCAGGCCCAGCACCGGCAGCAGCAGCAGCAAGCAGCTCTGCCTCTCCCAGCCCCACCCATGGCCACTCCACCACTGCCCTTCCCTGACCTGCGGGTTCCCGATCGTGGGCTCTACTGGTCAAAACAGGAGTCTCAGCAATTGCCCTCTCCCACCAGAAACAAACCAGGGCTGCTCCAAGAAAACACAAGTGGCAAAAAGGAGCCCTCGGCCCTGGTGGGACACCTCTGCCCCCTTACTCACTTCTGATTGGCCAAGCAGATAGCCAGCCAATGAGGATTTTTTTTATTTTAACAAATTATTGCCCCCCTTCATGCTGTGGCCCCCAATTTACACATTTTTCACCTGTGCCCCCCATGGAATAGCCTTGGGGCCCTAGGGGGCCATATGCCGCCCCCCCCCGGTTGGCAAACACTGATGACCCTCCAGGGTCCCTTCCAACTCTGCAATTCTGTGATTCTATGCAGCAGTAAAGGCAAAGACCATGGTCAGCTGCAGTGACAGAGACACCCACCCAGCTGCCCTCAGACCCACCCTGGCAAGACCTCCTGCCTCAGGTGAGACTAAAGGAGCATCAGAGGAAGAGAGCAGGGCCACTCTGGCTAAGAAGGCCCTGCTTGGCCAGCAGGAAAGAAAGCAATCCGGAGGAGGCAGGCAGCCATAGGGACCTCCAAGGCCAGGGCGGGGGGCCCCAGGGCAGTGTGAGCCCACCTGCCTGCCTGCCTGCTGAGGACGAAGAAGGCAGCTGGGAGGCAGCGCCAGGGTGACTGACCTTCTAGGGTGAGGCAAGGCAAGGCAGCCTTCTTGGAAGGGGTGGGGCTGGATTAGCAATCAGGAGATCTGTCAGCTTTCATCAAGTCGCCCCTGAGTTCCTCATCCTTCTCTCTGCCTCCACCTGCAGAGCCCACAGGAAAGTCAAAGCTGATTTAGGTAACCACCTGAATCGTCGTCAGTGACTATTGTTGCAGGCCACCCCAATCTCCGAGTCGTGAGAGATTTCAGGGGTTCCAGGTGCTTACCTAGGGGGTTCGCTTCCCTTGAAATGAGGAACAGCAGAGACCGCGGTGCCTTTAGGATCCATAATTTTTAAAATGCATACTATATATATAACCTGAGCCTAAGATGGAGGGCATTAGCACCCCAAAAGGTCTTGCTTCTCTTAGTCACAGCTTTGAATGAAGCATGAATCAAGCATGGCTCTGTCTCTCAGCTTCTGCCTGGTTCCACACTGGCTAGAGTCCTTCTAAGCACCAGCCAGGTGAGGACTGGCAAGGCACACAGTCTTTTGTTACGCTCATCATTGTGCTTAACTACTCAGATTCACAACTATTGCCTAGATTAAAGAGAAGCTGATGGAGGTGCTCAAATGGCAAGCTATGGCCATTATCTTACAACTGCCCAGTAAGCAGTGGAATTTTCCACCAGTTTTTCACCTGTACTGGGCAGAGGACTCCAAGAATTAGAAGGGGCTCAGGACATCAAGAAGACTGACTCCTCAGTCTCACAATAGTATGAAAGAACTGGATCAGATGTGGCTAGAATGTCCCCACTTGCTGGGAGGAACCTGAGAGGAGAAGGAGGAAGAAGACATCTGGACCTTTGCACCAGATCTCTCCTCCTGGAAATGGAATCCAGGTGGTTCAGTCATAGGTTGTTTTACCTCAGCAGAGCCATTGGAGATGGCCTAAGAGGGGCAATGACAGTGAGTTATGATCAAAGGTTTGCTGACATAGTATTTTCAAACAACAGAAGTGACTCTCATGGCTGATGTCGGCAGCTTAGGAGCAAAACAATGTGCAATACTCATTAGGTTGCGCGGGTTAAATGACAGAGAACACACCAGGCTTCAGGAAGAAAACTGGTTAGGAGCAGTGCAAGCTGCCACATTTCTGTACTGGAGCTTAGATGGTTGGGAGACCAAGCCCAGAAGAACCAGCCAGCGCTCTGGTGCTGTTTTCAGGTGCCACTGGTCAGCTGAAGACAGCAGACCTTTCTCCAGTTCCTGCTTGGCTGGCACCAATCATGCAGCTGCTTGCATCAAATAATGTGACCCATGGAAGAAAAGGAAGGAGGAAAGGGGTGGGCAACGGGCTCTTGGTGTCCCCGGTGTCCCTCTTTTGCTCTGTGAAGCAGGAGGAAAGGCTTCTTCATCCCCACCGCAGAGCGTGGAGTTTGCTCTTTTCTTCCCAGTGCAAGAAAATGTTGGTAGCTTCACTTTCCTAATAGCCTCTGTCAGCGCCTTTGCTTTGTGAACAAAACGTTCCCCTCCAAGCTGTACACCAGCATCATGTCCCTGTTCTCGGAACGAGAGGTGACACTCTGTGCACACACCGCTTGACAGGAAGGGATGGAAGTGGTGCGGACGGACACCCCAAAACCAGCTCACGATGCGCCTGGACTCAAGGCTGTTGTCTGGCCAAGCGACTCAGGAAGAGGAGGGCTGGTCTGTGACATTTTGCTCTGTCGAACCCCATAAACATTTGTTCCGGCCAGAACTTTTGTGGCATCCCAGACCTGTCCCCACTCAGGTATTTGTGTCGGTCAGTCAGTTTGGCCAGGGATGGATCCTCCACCAGGACTCTTCTGCCCGGTAAGGGCAACACCATCAGCTAATGAACTGACCCAAACCCTGAGATCATCATCGGAGGCCCTTCTTCGTGTGTCTCCTCCACAAGGTCTGGAACACAAGGACAGGCCTTTTCCGTGGTGGCTCCCCATTTGTGGGGTGCTCTCTGCTGGGAGACTCACTTGGTCCCTTCATTACATCTCTTTAGGCACCAGGCAAACACATTCCTCTCCTCCCAGGGCTTGGGCTAACTAAACTATCTATAGGGGGTTTTGTTTTTGTTTGTTACTATGTTATGCATTTTAGTGTTTCTGTATTGTAAATCACCATGATTCTAGGATGAAGGGCAGCATATAAATTTATAAATAAAAATAAAATAATGGTACCCAGTTAGTCTGGGCATGGCCTGGTGATTCTCTGCTTGTGGTACCACGGAGGTGGCCTTTTTCATGGGGGGCACCAGTGTTGCAGAATGCCCTCCCTATGAGATTGGAGAGGCATTGCCCCAACTTCTGAAGACACTGAATTCGAGATTATGTTGCCTTAACATGTTTTTTTTTAACCTATTTAAATTGTTTCACTTCTTATCTGCTTGTTTTATTGTATATTTTAATTAAGAATGTTTTGATGTTACTGTGTAATTAATTATGGACAGATTTCACAGTTGTAAATTGCTTAGAAGCCATTTGGGCATATAAGTGGTATATAAATTAATAAATAATCATCATCATAATCCTGTTGTCATACAATGAAATGCTTCACTTGACATTGCGAGGTGCCTGGGTCTGGGTTTTGGAGAAGTGTGACTTCCAGCTGCCATTTAATGCTGTTTCTCTCTCAGAATGCAAGGAGGAGGCTGGTGCCTCCCAAAGGGTGTCTGCCCCACACCCCCTCTCTGTCTGTCTGCTGCTGTGAGGCTTCCTGGAGGGGAGAGGAGACCCTCCTGCTGCCTGAGCTTCTGTGCCAGAATCACACCCAGTCCTTGCCACAACACTGAATATCTGCTGGGCAGTTTTTGCACCCTTCCCTCTGTGCACCTAAGGAGGAAAGAGGCCTTGCCCACAGGAGCCACTTTGCCTTCCTTGCCACTTGAAATCAGGAGCCTTGAAGGGCCACCAGCCACACCTGGGGGCTGGGGCTGCCCTGCAGGGCAGAGTCTGCATAGTTTGGGTCCAAAAGCAGTGCTCTTGGCCCAAGCGGCTGATGAATGTGCAATTTCTATTCCCATCAGCCTCCAGAGTGGAGTGGTTGTCTTCATTCACACAAATGGTGCCTCGGACAACCCCACTGTCCTTTGCTCCAGCGTCACTGTGGCCCTTTCAGGCAGCTCCGTTGACCTTCGGATCATTTTCACAGAATCTTAGAAGGGTAGAGCTGGAAGAGAAGTCCAAGGGTCATCTAGTCCAACCCCCTGGATTGCAGGGATCGCAGCTAAGGAATCCCTGACCAGTGGCCACCCATGTCTTGGCTATGGGGGGGGGGGCTTCCCCCGGAGACATTTCTCCTTCTGGCTCACAAAGGAGTCTGATTTATTTCATTCGTTTAATCAGATTTCTATGCCCCTGAATCATCTCAGAGATTGCCCCAGGCCACACACCTCGGCTGGAAAGGGGCCTTCCAAAACAGCCCCCGAGCTTCGGAACGAGGCAGACCGGGGTCCAAATCCGGCAGGGGTGGGGGAACAGAAGCAGCAGCAAACCCCAGCCCCCCAAGAGGGCCAATCCTGCCAGGAAGCGGCACCGGCTAAGCCCGGGAGGGGGTGTCCGCCACGCCCTCTGCACATGCTCGGAGGCGTCTTCTCCCGCGCCAGGGCCAGCCCGGGAGGCAGAGGAGCATCCCCGCGACGTGCAGCTGCTGCCGGGGCTCCGCTCGGGGTCGCGCACGTGGCCGCGTGGCCGGGCCGCCCGCCCAGGCGAAGCCCCGCCCAGGGAGGAGGCAGCGGCGGCTGCGGAGCGCCGGTCGCTCTCCCGGGAAGGCGCGACGCCCCCCGCCCGCCCCGGCTCCGCCTCTCTCGGCCGAGCGCTTCGGCGGCGGCGGCGGCGGCTCGTCCTCCTCGCGGCCGGAGGACCCTCTCGCCGGAGAGCGAGCAGGCAGGCAAGGAGCGCGCAGCGGGGACGGAGGGGATCCGGAGCGGCCGCCGCTGCCGGGGATGGCAGGGCGCGCGGATTGGCAGGGGTCTTTTTTGTGGCTGCCATGCGGGGGGGGGAGGCAGCCCCTCTTCCGCGCCAGGGCAGCTGCTTGGCATGCAGAAGGCTCGCCCGCGAATGGCTTCGCCGGCCTGGCTTCCCCGGAAGACAGCCGCTGCTGCCAGCCCGTGTCGCGAAGGCTGAGCTAGGTGGACCAAGCCTCGGCTTGGCTACTCCACACACGCACACCCTGCTACGGAGCCGTGGCTGCTGCCTCGGCCGGGCGGATGCTGCGAACGAATGCCTTTCTGGATCGCGGCGCGGTGGCTGGGCGCGCAAGCGGAATGGGGGGCGGTGGAAGCCTTTGGGGAGCCCTTGGAAGCGGGTGGGGGGGCTAGTCTGTGGCGCCTGTGGGGGGTTAGATTGCCTCCACCCCCCAAAAACCCTTTGAAAGAGACAGTAAGGCGCCAAGGGTGATCTGTCCTGGGGGTGGAAAGTTTGCTCCGCGGCGCCTGCGGTGTTTAGGGGAACTTCGGAGAGTCGCCGCTTTCACGTCCGCAGCTCCCTTGGCGGGGGGGGGGCTGGTGGTGACGATTGTGTTTTCCGGTGTCTTAAAGTTTAGGCTGGGGCCAAAAGTCCCGTGGTCCGGGGGCTGGCTCCTCCTGGGTTTTAAGGAGGGCTCTGGGGATTATTGGAGGGGGACCCCAAGACATGTCTGACCCCCGTCTCCTCTCCCCCCCGCCCCTTGCCAGCAGGGAGCAGGGACCAACGCAGAGGCTTAAAGACCTACCCCTTCATTGTGGGACGTGCTTTTGGGGAGCAGGCTCCAACCCCCCAGGCCTCATGCTGCCCTAAGAAATGCGTCTGTCATGAAAGTGCCCAGCTGCCCTTCAGGGGATCTTGGAAGGGGGCGGCAGGCAGGGACCACCTTCTTCTGGGCTTGCCACTCCTTTCTTCTTTGCAGCTTGGACCCCGGATCTCTCCCCCGCCCTCTGGACTCTGGCTGGGAGCTCCTGAGCCTCTTCTCTGCTTGTGTGTGGGAGCCTGAGGGCCAGGTGGGAGCCTGAGGCAGGGCAGGGCTGGTGCTCCCTCTTGGCGCCACCTTGACTTAGAACCATAGAATCGTGGAGTTGGAAGGGACTGCAAGGTCATCTAGTCCCACCTCCTTGCAATGCAGGAATCGCAGCTGAAGAATCCCTGACGTGACCACCAAACGGCTGCCTAGAAGCCTCCCCCCCTTCCGAGAGAGTCTGTTCCGCCGTCAAGCGGTTTGTACTGGCAGAAAGTTCTTCCCAATGTTGAGTTGGAATCTCTTTTCCTGCAGGAGGGGCTTCTTTCTCCCCGGGGGGGGGCACCCTCACATTGGAGCAAGGCCCCCAGTCCATCTGGCTGGCCACTGCTTGGTCTCCCCTTCCAGGGCGGCCACCCTAGAGGTTCAGTTTTATGTGGGGCACAGCCAACCAGCCTTGAGGCGTGGGCAATGGAAGCTCTGCTTGGATAGTGCCCCACAGCTTCAACCTGCCCCTCTCCTGTTCTTCTGGCCTCCAGGGTCCCCTGGAGTCTCCTCTTGTGGCCCCTGACTCACTTTCCCTGAGTGCCTTTGCTCCCTGCGGGGGGGGGGGAGGAGCCCCCTGCCCCCTGGGCACCCATTATTTCTGGGGTTCCGTTTCCAGGCTTGTGGGCGGGGGAGAAGGGGGGGTGCTTTTTGCCTCTTGCCCTTCAGAGGAGGCTGACCAAGATGGCGAAGCCTCTGGAAACCAAGCCTGATGAAGAGTGGTTGAAGGAGCTGGGGATGTTTCGCCTGGAAAAGAGGAGACTGAGAGGAGATGAAGCAGCCACCTTCAAATACCTGAAAGGCTGTTACCTGGAAGAGGCACCTGTCCTGGATTCCTGCTTTGCAGGGGGTTGGACTAGATGACCCTTGGGATCCCTTCCAGCTCTGCAGTTCTACTATTTTGAGAGCTCTTGAGCTGGATCAGGCAAGAGGTGGCCCCTTCCGGCCAGCGTCCTGCTCCCACATTGGCCAGCCAGGTGCTCCCAGGCAGGATCTGAGTGCAGCAGCTGCGCTTGGGATGATCTCCTGCGACTGACATTCCCAGGCGTCTTTGCAGGGGTGGGAGAGCCTGGCCACGGTGTCTCTTAGCTCTCTGTCCTTCTGCTCATTGCCTCTTAGGGCCTACAGCCCCCAGCCGCCTGCTCCAGGCTGGTCTTCTCGTTCTGCAGAACATTCATAGAATCAGAGCATGCTGGTGTGGGAGGGGACCCTGAGGGTCATCCAGCCCAACCCCCTGCAATGCAGGAATCTTCACGAAGGCATCCATGGCAGATGCTCATCCAACCTCTGCTTGAAAGCCCCCAAGGAAGGAGACAGTTCTCTCCCCCATCCACTTGCCCTCAGGGAGGGGTCCTGCTTGTGATCATGGGCAGCCGGCTGGGCATTGGGTGTGCTGTAAGCCACGCACAGGCACATGCCCCCCCCCGCCACTCTCCTCGCCCGGTGTTGCCAATACTAATGAGAGCCCCTTCCAGTCAGGTCTGGCTCTGGGCACAGCTCCAGGAACAGGAAGGAAATTGCCCAGGTGTCTGCCTGGGTGGCAGGTGGTCCAGAATCCTCAATTCTGCTGCAGCAAAATGGGTGGGGGGAGCAGGCAGGCAGGCAGGCTCCCTTCTCCTCCTCCTCCTCCTACTGGGGTGCTCTGAGGAAGGCCAGTGATTCGCTCGCTCAGCAGTTGGAAACTTTGCTTGTTAGCAGTGCGGGAGAAAGTCTGGGCGGCTGTGCTGAGCTGGCAACTCCCTTCCTGCTGGGGAGAAGCGGTGGCACAGTGGGGGGGGGGCACTGCAGCTGGGCAAAAAGGGGCTCTCCTGGCCTGGCCCTCTTGCCAGGAGGCGTTGGCCTGCCTGGGACGCCCCTCCTGCGCAACCCGGAGGCCTCTGCCCTTCATTCTCCTTCCTTTCTGCCAAGTCAGCTGCAGAAGGGGAGAGTGCTGTGCACAGGGCATGGCTTTGGGGGCTCCCACCTGGCTAAAGGGCTCTTCTTTGGCTCTCTGGGAATTCCCACCTTACAGAGGGGGCTCCTGGCACCTTCTTTAGGCCTTCTTAGAGCTCTGCTGGATCAGGCCAGCGGCCCATCGAGTCCGCCATCCTGTTCTCATGGCACCTGACAGTCCTGTGGGACAGCTTCCATTGCATGCTGAAGACACACCATTTACTCTGCCCTCGATGACACCTGGGGTTTTATTTCTTTATTGAATTTCCATCCCACCTTTTTCTACAAGGAGCTCAGGAGGGCAGGTGCATGGTTCTCCCTTCCTCCTCATTTAAGCCCCACAACAACCCTGTGAGGTAGGTCAGGCTGAGAGGAGCATTGATGCACCCCTAAGATCCCCCAAGGAGTTTTCTGGCTGAGGTCTCTCCCACTGGCTCTCTGTTGAAGATACTGGTAGATAGATCCCACAGTAATTCATCTTAAACTGTTTTTAATACTGCATTTTTAAATGGCTGTAACCTTCCTTTCCTTTGTTGTCAGTTCTTAAGCAGAGGTCAGATGGACATTTGTCAGAATCATGGAATGAGTTATTATTCCTGCAAGGGGGGGCTGGTCTGGATGACCTTTCTGTCATTCTCTATCCTGGGACCTTACAGTGGTGGGCAGGCAAGAAAAACAAGGTAATAGTGGCAACCATGTAAAATGTTCACAGGCTTGCTACCTTTTGTTTTCTCCCCCCAGTTCCCAAAGGTGCCCCCCCGGCACAGCCACTTGGAGGTGACCTGGGAAACTGAGTCGCAGGGGGAAAGGGATGCCAGCCAGGGAATGCTCTCTGTGGCAAAGAGAGGCTGTGGCCTCCTCCTGCCTCTGGGCTGGGAGATGGACCCCCTGGTTGGTTTGAGGGGGCACAGCAAAGGCTCTTTGGGGGTGTCCCCTCCCTGATGCTCCTCTTGGCGGTGGGACGGCTGGAAGGGAAGGAGGGTCCTCCTAAGAGGATGGTGAGGGCTTCTCGTCCTCCTCCTCTTCCTGCAGCCCATGAAGGCCAGGCTGCTATTCTTAGCTGTGGCTTCTGCCTGGCTGGCGTTCCTGGCCTGTTTACGCTGAAGGGCCCCTTCTCCCCCCCCCTCCCTCTCTCTCTTCCTCTCCCTCTCTCTTTTCAAACAGAGGCAGCAGCAGCACCAAAGACCAGAGCTTGTCGCTTTGTGTTTTGTGATCCTGCCTGAGACTGGAGGTGGCAGAGGGACAGGAGAGGGGTGTTTTTAGGGGGTGGCCACGTGGCAGAGGGGGTTGTGGGAGCCTCTGAAAGGAAACTGGGCAGGTTTGGGAGGGGCTTTACGAACACCAGAAGATCCTGCCAGGTCAGGCCAGGGGCCCATCGAGTCCAGCATGCAGTCCTCACAGGGGCCGACCTGTGGGAGCCCCCCAAGCAGGAGCTGAGCACATGGCAGCGCTCCCCTCCTGCCGCTGGGATTCAGAAGCATTGCAGATTCCGACTGTGGAGGCAGAGCAGGGCATCCTGGCTAGTGGCCCTCGATCGATCGCCCTCTCGTCCTCCACGAATGTCTGTTTCACCAGACCTTGGGTGGGATTGGTGGGCGACAGACTTGGGGAGTTATTTCAGAAAAAAAGTGAATGGAAAGGAAAGGGTTAAACCCTCCCCCTCAGCCCTACTCTGATGCAACCCCCCCCAGCCACTCCTAAATGGTCAGCCCCTTTAGTGGCCTGATCCAGCTGCTACAGAGCTCCCTTTAGGTTCTTGTGATTCCTAAGTGGAGCCTCCATGGACAGCATCAGTCTACCTTAGAAAGGTGGAGAACAAGAGGGGGAGAGGGCTGCTGCTCTCAGGTCCCTTTGAGGGCATCTGGTTGGCCAGGGGGGAAGAGGGTGCTGGACTAGGAGGCTCCACTTTGGTGGCCTCATCCAGCGGCAGGCTCTCCTCCTCTCCTTGGCTCCTGGGCCACTTGATCTGAGCCTCCCCATCTGCTCTGCATAGCATTAAGGCCGGTTTATAGGCCAAGTCAGGGATTCTTGTCAGTGTGGTGTAGTGGTTAAGAGCGGTAGTCCCGTAATCTGGGGAACCGGGTTCGCGTCTCCGCTCCTCCACATGCAGCTGCTGGGTGACCTTGGGCCAGTCACACTTCTCTGAAGTCTCTCAGCCCCACTCACCTCACAGAGTCTTTGTTGTGGGGGAGGAAGGGAAAGGAGAATGTGAGCCGCTTTGAGACTCCTTCAGGTAGTGATAAAGCGGGATATCAAATCCAAACTCTTCTTCTTCTTCTTGCATTGCATTGCAGGGGGTTGGACTGGATGTCCTTTGAGGGTCCCTTGCAGCTCTACACTTCTCTTATTTTCATTATTCCTGTCTTACTTTTGCACTGTTTTTCTTCGCCCTGGTTGTAGTGTGGACTATAACTGGAACGGGTTTCCACCCATTCATCTCCTCTCTTCTCTCTGCAGGTCCGTTGCCCAGGGAGGCTATGGGCTGGCGCTGTGCCTGCTGGCCCCACAAGTGACCGACCCTCGGGAAGCAGAAGCAGCCGCCGTGAGCAGGATGGGCTCCCTTCTCCCCTCTCCCTTCTCCCGGCCCAGAGAGAGGCCCTCGGTGGCCAGGGACGGACCCTAGAGAGGGGGGAGGGGGGAGGAGAGCAGGCCATGGGGTTCCTGCCGGCTGGGGGGCAAAGGCCAGGGCACCTCCAGCCATGAGGCGCCGGCTGTCCCCTTGGGAGTCGCTGAGGCTGAGCCCCAGGCAGCAGCACCCACCGGAGAGATGCTTTGCACCCTGGCGGAGGGGGCAGCCGAATCGACGCTTTCTGGGGAACGGCTTGTGGTCATGCGGGGCAGGAGGCTGTGACGCCCCCCTGGCGGGGCAAAGGGGCTGCCATGGCCAGCCAGGAGGCAGCCCCGGAGGCCGGCCAAGAGAAGGCTGCCGCCGGGGTCCGCTCCGTGCTGCTCAAGCGCGACTCGCCGGGTGCTGAGGACCGCCTGCAGCGTCGCCGCCGCCACCGCGCCCAGCAGGTGCGCTTCAAGGACCTGGAGGAGGGCGGAGAGGAGCCCCCGGGCAGCCACCCCCCACGTTCCTCTGCCGCAAACTGCGCCAGGCGGAGCTGGCCCCAATCCGGGCCCCGCCTGCTGCTCGCCCTGCCGGATCCCCACGGGGCGACTGGCATCAGCACCGCCAGCCAGACGTCACCCAGCCTGCAGCGGCCCCCCCGCAGCAAGAGCTCCTGCGACCTCGCCCAGGAGGGTGCGCCCTGTGCAGTGGGCCGCAGCCAGGATCCGCCCCTGGGGGGCACCGCCAGCCTTCCTGCCCTTGGTTGCTCCCTTGCCTCACCCCACGCCCAGCAGTGCCCCAGACTTCCTGCCACCCTGTGCCCCGGGCTGCCACCTCCCCGGGAGTCATGCCCCCCTTACCCAGGGCGGGGGGCCCCGTGCCTCTCGGCCAGCTGGTCTTCCCAGCGCAAGCACTGTGCCCCCTCCTCCACGCAGCCCCATGGCACCTCAAGCAGCTGCGGCAGCTCTGGCGCCCCCTGGCTGTGCCCACCACCTCTCTGTCAGACTCCCTCTGAGCAGGCCTCGAGAGCCCCTCCCTGTGCCCCCCAGAGGGGCATCCCTGCCCCCTGCCCCCTTGCTCAGGGCCCCCCCACCGAAGTCCCCACCTCTGCCTTCCTGCTTCCCACAGCAGGGCCCCCTAAGTCAGGAAAACCAGCAGCGCCTGCGGCCTCCCCAGGGAGCCTCAGCACCACTCAGGCCCACCCCACAGCCCCCACGCCTTCCCAGAAGCCTCCCGACCCCCTTCTGCCCTCCTCTGGTCGCAGCTGCCCCCCTGAGACCTGCCTCTCTGCCAGACCCGGGGAGACGTTTCCCCGCAGCCAGGACCACCTTCTGCAGCTGGTGTCTGTGGCTGCCGCGCAGAGGGAGCCCCCGCCCGCGTCTCAGGAGCTCCCCGGGTGGGTGGGTGACCTCCACTCCCAGCTGCAGTCCCTCGAAGGGGTGCTGGAGACCAGCCAACGAACCATCAAGGTGCTACTCGATGTCATTCAGGATCTGGAGAAGAAGGAGGCGCAGCGCGATGGGTGAGGCGGGTCTGGGGGGGTCTGGGTTGCCCAAGGAGCCCCCACTGGCCAGGCTAGAGCCGCCTTGACCCTTTGGAGCCAGGGATCTTGAATAGATGCCAGGAGAGGCTATATTTATTAGATATTCTCCTTCCTCACACCTGTGAGTTCTACAGAGTGATATCCCTTTTGCGGCTTAAAAAGAAGCTTAGATGGGCTAGTTTTAGCTTTTCCGTTTAAGTAATCTAGGATGTTTTAAGGCAGATTGGATTCTCTGATATTTCCCCCTTTTCTCCCCCTTTTAAAACAATAATCACACAAAAAGTATTGTAAGAGAAAAAAATAACATCTACTCAGAGTTTCTGCGGCAGAATAACAGCAGCTTTATTCAGGCAGGCTTAAAATGGTAATTCAGTTACAGAGACAAAATTTGTAGCGCCTCTAGGGACCCTGAGGGTCATCTAGTCCAACCCCCTGCAATGGAGGAATACGCAGCTATCCCATACAGGGATCGAACCTGTGACCTTTGTTTTCAGCACCAGGCTCCAGCCAAATGAGCCAATTTGAGAGGCAGACTTAAGTTTAGCTGAAAATGGGGTCTGAGCATTGGGGCTCAGGCTTTGCAGGTGTTCTCCCATTTCTGGCTTGGGGATGAAGAGACAAAAACGAGAGCATGTGCCCAGGCAGGCAAGGAGAAGAGATCTGTGGCTGTGCCCTCTGCCCGTCTGGGCACCGTGGGACTGTCTCTCACAGAGTTCTCTCCAGCAAACGCACAGGGAAATGCTGGGAGCTTCAGCTGCTCTCGGCTGCCTGTCCAGCAAAACACGACTTTTTGGTTAGACTGTGCTTTAAATGACGGAGCGTTTTTATGGTGGCAGCAGCGGGTTCTGCGGGCCACAAGCCAGCCTTGGCATCACCTGGCACTGAGCCTGCTCGCTTTGGAAGCCAAAGCAGTGCCACTGTGGGGCCAGCCCCCTTGCCTTGGGGCGGCCTCTGTGCTGTGAGGCCTGAGGGAGTCCTTGCCTGCCTGCCTGCCTTGCGCTTCCCTCCCTAAGACCTCCCGGGGGTCTCCTGGCCCCCCAAGCCAGCCCTGATGCTTCCCCTCCCCCTGGTCCCTGCTGCTGGACCAGATGCCCTTTGGGCATTGCTGCTTGTGCCCCCCTGGCACCAAAGGGGGCCCCTGCGACCAGGCGGGGGGGGGCTTCTGGGCCTTCTGCTCATGGGCTCCTTCTGCTCCGTTTCAGGCGGCAGTCCTACCGGACAGGGCAGGACACCACCAACTGCGGGACGTGCCGGGACTGCGCCTGCATCATCTACAGGTAGGAGGGGCCTCGCAGCGGGGGTTGGGGGTGCCCCCTGGCTTCCCCCACCTCCTCTGCTCTCGGCTGCTGGCCACAGCATCCACCAGCAGCCCAGACATCGGCTGCTGACCTTCACATTTCACATCAACATAAAATATACGCCTGTTTAGTATTATTGATGTGATGACCCTGAATTTTCTGCTGAGGAGGGCAAAGGGGGCTCTGGAGAGAGAGGAAGGCTGTATCGTTGGCCTGGGGTGAAGAGGACCCCCTCCCTAAAGGGCCAGCATTTCCCCGCCCCTCCAACCCACTTTCAGGCTAAGCCCACCCAGCTCCTTCGTCTTTTGGCTGCTTTCCAGTCTGGGGTCCTGCTGGGTCTCAGGCAGGCCACTCTTCTCCCTGCCCAGCAGATTTTCCTCTCGCCTTCTCTGCCCCCCCCACAACCCACTTCTCCAGCAGAGCCCCTTCCCCGCCTTGGCCTCTGCTTTGGCCTATGGCTCAAGAGCTGGAGGTGGCCAGGCTTCAGACGGTGAGGCTGCCCCCAGTCCTGCTTAGAGACACCTGGGCCCTTGCTTGGATGGCCCCCTGTCTGGCATGCTTTGGCTGAGATTCCTGCATTGCAGGGGGTTGGCCTAGATGACCCCTGAGTGCCCCTCCAACTCTCCAATTCTATGATTCTGTGTTCTTGACTCTTGACATTTCATACATTCATAGAGTTGGGTGGCACAAGAAGAGTCTGGCTGCTGGATCAGGCCAGTGGACCTCCTAGTCCCTCATCATGCTCTCGCAGTGGCCAGCTGGATGCTGGTGGGCTGGGTTCAGGGTGCCCTGGGGGCTGCCAGAGGTCTTGGGTGCTGGAGAAGTCCCAAGGGAGCTGGCAAGGGCTCCCATGCCTGCCCACCCAGCCGCCCGCCTGCCCCAATCACGTTCTTGAGGGAAGCAGAGTCAAGCGTTTCTGGCAGATGTGATATGAAGGGTGCCTGCGAAGAATGACAGGCCGCCACAGCCTGTCTCCTCCTGCCGGAGATTCTCAGGAGGACAGAGTCCCTGCAGTGGCAGCCCCCCCCCCCGCATGGCACGAGAACGGAGGCTGCGTCTCTGGCCCTGCCCCGCCCTCGCTTTACTCCTGGGATGCTGAGTCAGCCAATGACTCCCACTGCCTTGAGGCTGGGGAGGGATGCCAGGATGCCCCCCAGCCCTGGGCACCAATCTATCCATGGTGTCCCCTGCTTCAGTGGGTGTTAAGGAGGGTAGGGAGCCACGCTGGTCTGACGCAGTCAAAATAAATTAAAATATTAAAAAATTGTCCAGTAGCGCCTTAGAGACCATCTCAGTTTGTTCTGGGTCTGAGCTTTCTACTACCTGAAGAAGTGTGCATGCACACAAAAGCTTCTATCCAGAACAAACTGAGTTGGTCTCTAAGCTGCTACTGGACAATTTGTTAAGGAGGGGTTAGAGGAGGGCTGTGAGCCAGGATGGTGAAAGGGCCTCCATGCCCAGGGAGAGGCGGGTGTCTCTGCCAGTTCCTTGCCGGGGGCAGAGGTGAGCTGAGCTCTGGGTTCCATAGAATCAGAGTCCTAGAGGGCTCTTGCTCCCAGCCCTGGTGTGTGGCACAAGGAAGACATCTTCCGCAGACCATAGACTCCTAGACTTGTAGAGTTGGAAGGGACCCCTGAGGGTCCTCTAGACCAGCCCCCCGCAAGCATCCCTGGCAGACAGGCTCCCGACCTCTGGTTAAGAACCTTCAAGGAAGGAGAGACCGGCAGCCTCTGCTCCTTGGAGTCTTTTCTCTGTGTTCCTCCCCTACGTTTCCATTGACCTTCGGAGGCTGTTTTGGGGGTGGGGGTGCTGGCTGGCTGTGCAGAGCCTCCCTGGCAGGACTGGGCCCTCTTCCTCTCCCCGCCACCCTGCCTGCCTGCCTGCCTGCCTGCCCGCCCGCCGGCTCCTTCTGGCCTCCTGCCTGTGTGGCTCACACAAGGCCTCAGCGCTAATTGGGATTGACGGGTCTGTCTCTGCCGCTGCAGCGACGGGTGAGACATGCCAGGGTCGGCAGAGGCAGGCGGGCTCCCATTGGCGGCCCCCCCCCGGCTCCTGCTGGCTGACCTGCCTCCTCTGCACCAGCTCCCACGGCCCCCAGGAGGGATGGGGCAGCCCAGCCCAGCCAGGCCCCCATCTCTGCCCCCAATCACTAGCACTGGTTCCTTGGGAGACGCCTCCCTCTGACTTGCTCCCCCCCCCACAGCGTGGAACATGATTTCCGGAAGCAGGAGGGGCGTTTGCAGCAGGTGCTGAGCACCATTGAGCCTGAGCTGAGCCACAGCCCCCCGGTGGCCACGCGAGCTGCCACGCCGAGCCACCAGGAGCCGTCGCCAACGCTGAATCTGCCCGTGGTGAAAGCGGAGCCCAAGAAGTCCCGGCGAAAGTGTTTCTGGTTCCTGTGATGGTGCCGTGCCCAGAAGGGTCCGGGGGTCTCCCTCCCCAAGGAGAGGAAGAATAGAGCCATGGGGTGAGGGGGCTGCCTCCCCCCCATCAGTCCACACCAGTCAACCTGCCACAGAGCCACAGCGTGGAGGGATTGCACCAGCCTTTTTATTGTTCAAATCTGTCCAGTTTAACTTGCAGAGCCCCCCCCCCACCCTCAATGAAAGGATGGGAGGAGAGAAGGGAAGACACACACACTGTATCCGAGGAGGTCTCAATAAACTCCTGTGAGGCGCCTGTTTTCAAACTGCTTCTCCTTCAGAGTCTTTCTTCAGGGAAGCGGGAGGGGGGGCTACTTTATCCCAGAATCAGGACAAGCCCCTCCCCACCCCTGGCAGCAATGTAACTTCCTAGTCTGTGGCTTAGAAAGGGGGGTGCAGGGGGTGCGGTCCGCCCCGGGTGTCATCACTGAGGGGGAAGACAAAAAATAACTCCCGCACCCACCACACGCCCCTTCCTACGCCACTGCAGAAGCCCAGATAGCTGGGTGAGGCGGGGGGCACTGGGCGCCACACCGGGGGGCCTGCAGCCTGCCTGAGCCACGCATCTCTCCTGAGGGCGAGGCAGCGGGCGGACTGCCTGCTTTTTCGAGGGCTTGCGTCTGCCCACCGCCTCAGCCGCCCTACAGCTGAGAGGAGGCTGTGGAGAGGGTCCGTGCAGCGCGCCCTGTCTTAGCTCGCCCCGTCCCCATGGGCGGCTCGTTCTGCCCCCAGCTGCAAGGCGTGCAACCACCCCAGGCACCCAAGGGACTAGCTACGCTGCTGTTCCTAGTCACCTGGCGGGGGGGGGCACTGCAGGACCCGAATTGGGGCACCAGTAAAGTTCAACCAATGATCTTTATTATAAGATACTGACTGTTGGGGAAGTGACCCCCACATTTGGGTTTATTGTTTCAAGGACTGAAATATTTGGGCCACAACTGATGCAAAGTGTGTAAAATCAAAGACCCACATCACATGGGAATCTAACCAGCAGTTTTTAAAATTGTAGCTGGAGTGGGGAGATTCCTCCCCTTCTGTCTCATCTGCTAGAAAAAATGGGGGTGTCGTCACCCAGTGATGTTGATTGGCCAGAGGATCAAGTCCTTCTGTGGGCCAGAGGCAAGTGCCTGGTTGAGGAGACACTTTCTGGTGGCCCCGAGGAACTAAAGGGGGGGCAACCCCCTTGCCCCCATCTGCCATGGCCAGTCTTAATCAGGGAGGGTCCCTTTCTGCACCCACAAGGCCCTCAGGGTGACCGCGAACCTCCAACTTCTTCCTTGCACAACAGAGTGAGGCTGCTGGATCTCTTGGCTTGGCCTGGACTTGGCAGGGAACCCGGCCCCCGTGGGCTCCTGACCTCTGGCTTGGCATCCCGATGGGCATCTCAAGGGCCTGGGCCTTTCCCAGTCAGTGGCTGCAGCAGCAGCAGCAGCAGCAGCAGCAAAAGAAGCTTGTGTCCTGCCTGCCCCCTTTGCCCCCCATGGAGGGATCCAGTGAGGACGAGACTGAGCTGCTTGGCAGGGAGGCCGTCAACCCCTGCAGTCCTAGAGGTGGGGCTATGGAAGGTGCTGTGGGGTGCCCAGTAATCAGAGCACAGGAAGAGCCTGCTGGGTGAGGCCAGTGGCCAGCCAATGGGAAAAAGTCCACAAGCAGGACCAAAGCTCAAGAGCCAAACTCTGATTCCTTGTGATTCCCAGCAACTGGTATTGAGAGACCTCTGATTCTGGAAGCAGGATACGGCCATTGTAGCTAGTCACTATTACTAGCCTTCTTTTCCACAACCTCATTTAAAGCCATCCCAGTGGGCTTTTCCCTCTTGTGGCAGTGAGTTCCACAGGTCTATTGAGGGGCTGTGTGAAGTCCGTTCTCCTGCCTGTTCCAAATCTCTGGCTATGATTTCAGCTTCCAGGGATGCATGTCCAGATAAGCAGCTCTAGTAGCATGACCCGGGACAGGAGGAGCTGCCAGTCAGAGTGGGCTATGCTGGGCTCACTGAGGCAAGTGGAACCTTCCCTCGGTTCTGCCTTGTGCAACAAGGTCAGGACTAGGAAACCTTGGCCTGCAGACCAGCATGGAGGCGCCTGGAGAAGGCCAAATGCTGGACTGCAGCACCCTCTGCTGGTGGCGAGGAGAAGTGTGGGCTCCATATGGAGTGTTAAAAGTTAAAGGATAAATAGAGAACATCATGGAAGGGGAAGTCAGTGAATAAATTCAGTGCTTTTTTTCTATAAAAAATGTTGAGGGATACTCTCATTTTGACTCAAGAAAATCACATTTTTATAGTTCAAATTGTACCCCAGTGTCCCTCCAGAAAACACTGGATAAATTAGATGTTAGAGTATGTAAACTTTTGAAAACTAAATAGAAAAAGTAAGAGCAGTGTGGGGTCCGGCCAGGGAGTGGAGAAAAGAGAGGTGCCCCCAGCCAGGCTGAGAGCAGCAGCTCCCCCCAGCGACACGGGGTGCTCCCCCAGTGACGGAGGAGGCCTCAATCCAAGTCAGCCCACGCTTCTACGGGTGCACAGGAGCCAACTCCTGGGGTCTGAGGTCCCTTGGGCTCCCCCAATAACATATATGAGGGGGCTTCTTACCCCAAGGCATTGCCAGGACATCGTGCCCCTCACTCCACACCCAAAGCACAACTACTCTCCCCCGTACATTAAAAATAAATGCCTAGTAGACTTTTTTAGGATTTTGAAAAACAGGATTTATTTCGAATGAAGCAACGGCATGTTCCAGTAGATCAGCTGCCATGCTTTGCTGCAGATTGTCTTTCCGAAGCTCCTTGGATTGGCATGGGGGGGTAGAGCAACCTCCAGATGTGGCCTTCCAGATGTGTCCAGGCTCTAACTCCCAGCTGCTAGCAGGACCCACAGGAGAGGAGGGGGGGAAGGGAGTCCAGCAACCCACTCCCCTCAGCCCCACTGCAGCAGGGAAAGTGGAGAGGGGGCTTTGGGGCTAAGTCCATGAAGGCTGGGCCCCACAGCAGAGGCCAGGAAGGTTGTGCACACGGAAGTGGGTGGGTGAGGGTACCAGGTTTGATGCTGGGCTCTGCACCACTTCTCAGGTGGTCTTGGGCAAGATGAGGCCGTGCAACAGTTTGGTGGGGCGCGTGGAGAAAGGGGAGCTGGGGTGGGGTGGGTGTCCCAGGAGGCCCTCGCGGCTTCTCACAGGCTGCTTGCTGGGGAGGCAGCCAGACGCTTCCCAATACAAATGCTGGAGAGAGGAGAGGAAAAGGGCTTGGTCAGGAGAGGCAAGGCCAGCAGTCCCCTCTCTTGCTACGCTCCTCCAGGCAAGTGGGAGAGGCAAGGGAAGGCTCTGAGCAGCAGAAGAACATGAGAAGAGGCTGCTGGATCAGGCCAGAAGAGACCCATCTAATCCAGCATCCGCTTCTGCAGCAGCCAGCCAGGTGCCTGTGGGGAAGCGGGGAAGCAGAGCTCAGAGACTTCACCGCAGGTCTCAATACGTTTTGGAGGGGAGGGGTAGGAGACAGACACTATAGGGAGCTGGCTGCACTGGGCAGAATTAAGGGTGTTCCCATAAAGGGAGAGAAAAATCAACCCCCGTCCCCATGTTTTGCCATGATCCCATTTCTCCTCAGCTGATGGGCCACTGCTGTGTGTGACAGAGGAGTCCAGGCAAGAGGTTTGGAGGTGCAAACTGTGCCTGCTTTGTTGCCTCCCCCCCCAACTCACCCAAGGCCGAAGGCCAAGACGTGGCTGAGCAGCAGAGAGGGGATGACCAGAAGCAGCAGCTGGGGGTCCCGCAACCCCCTCCTCCTGTGTAGAACTGGGCTGAGCAGGGGGGCACACGCAGGGGGCAGGCAGGCCAGCTCCCTGCAGAGAGACAGACAGTCCAAAGTGGAGCAGGCAGTGGGGTGAGAGTCTTGGGGGGGGGCTGCCTGAAGCCATGACCCCCGGGGAAAGGCAGTGAAGAGCCATCCTTACTTTTGGTGCTCAGGGGGGCTGGGCCACGACCAGGGCAGGGTCCCCAGCTGGACAGACCCTTCAGCGTCTTCCCTCTGCAAGAGAAAGTGCAGCATCCCATAATATTTTTTTAAGGGTGGAGGGGGACATATCACCAGGGCAACCATCTGGGCATGTCTTGTGGGTGGGTGTGAACACACCTGTCTACGGAACTCAAGGTGCTTCGTGGGTCGGTCAACACAATGACCCCTGAGATTAAACCTTTCAAGACCCCAGTTTGGTTGGTGCCTTCTCAATCTGAGGCTACAAGACCACAAGCCCATGGCCCAGGTGGGTCCTTTGCACACCTCAGCATAGCGTTGACACTCACCTGCCCTGGGCTCAGGTCCTCCACACCAGGCGCCTTCAGTGCAAGGAAGGAGCTGGAAACACAAGAAATGGAATCTGCTGGTGAGAAATTGCTCTCGCTGTATGTGTGTTGATGCACAAGAGAGATTTCTCTGCCATGCTGTTTGTGAGCATGCTCAGAAGCTGCTGTGAAGCCCTTCAGAGGCTGATGCCCTCACTGGACCTAAATCTCTACCAGGCAAGACCTGTCCACAGCCCGTGAGGATGCTCAGGTGAGCCCTTCAGAAGGCAGGAGCCTCCTGTCCTGGGCAGGTGAAGAGGCTGGCCAATGGAGCCCTGCCTCAGACAGGAGAAGGGAGCTGAGTTGTCACCCCACAGAAGAGGCCTAGGTCATCCTTGCAGGGGCTTTTGTGTGTCATGACTGGTGGCCACTCCCAGGCCGGTCTTTCTGGAGGAGCAGCTGTAAAAACCAGAGCCCACAAAGGCTCCTTGTGACTAAACCCCAGGAAGAACTTTCTGAGCTGTCTGACAGTGGAACAGACTCGTCTCTCTCCCTGGAGATTTTAAAGCAGAGGTTGGATGGCATCTGCCATGTTGTTGAGATTCCTGCATTTCAGGGGCCTTGGAAGTCCCTTCTAACTCTACAATTCTGTGATTCCATGATTCTTCCAGCTCTGGTACATTTATAATGGCAGGATGTGGGGTTCACATCCTCGGGTTCGTGTGGCAAGGTGGAGCCCAAAGAAAATCAGCCAGACTTTCTCAGTGAGAAGTTCAGAAATACAAATCTCAAGAGAGGCGATTTGGCTAAACTTTGACGTTTCAGAGCATCCCAAAAGGGAAGGGAACAGAACCGCGAGTACTGAGGGAACATCTGTGCAATAATTAGCATTAAAAGGAGCTGACCGGAATTTGCATAGGAGCGCAGTTATGCCAACTCCAGTGAAAGCCTAAGGAGCCCCACATGCAGCCCCATAGCCTGGGGGGGGGAGTCGAGTCAGGCTCACGGGAGGACTTGGAAGGAAGAGCTGGCCACCCCCAGGCCAGGCAGGGCGCCGCCCCCTGGGTACGCAGCCCTGACCAGGGGTTAAGGAAGGGGCGAAGAGCCAGGGATGCCCAGTAGCGCCTGTCTGGCTCCGAGGGGCTGATCTGCCGTCCCCTCACCCGAGCCCCGGCAGTCCAAGCGTGGTCTCTCGCCGCCCCCCGGTGTCGTCGCTTCCCGGCCCTTCGGAGCTAGCAGCCGCCGCCCGCTTGTCCACCGCAGAGCCTCCCTTTCGCCTGCTGCGCTCACGGCCAGTTGCAAGGAGTTCCGCCGACCCCGCTGCCCACGAAAGAGTCATCCGCCCACGACCACCTACCCCTCGGCCCGCGGCGGCTCCATCTCCAGCTGCGCCTCCAGGAGGATCCGTTCCATGTCGCGGTGGGGCGCACAGGCCGGTGTGGGGGGCTCCTCCAGGTCAAGCGGGGGCACCTCCACCCAGGAGCCTAGGAAGCGGGCAGGCAGCAGGAAGGGGCAGTTAGAGGATCCCCCCACCGCCTGGGGGGAGGGGAGTCCCAGAGCCCCTACCCCAATCTGGCCCCGCAAGCGACTCGGCGCGGGAGCGCGCTTCTCCTCCCTCCCCCTGCCCGCCCGCCCAGGGCCACTCACTCTGCAGGGCGTCTTCCCGGGGCGCCTCCATCGCTCCGCTGCCTGGGCTCCCTCCCGGTGCCAGGCAGGTGCCCGTCCCATTAGCCAGCCGGCCAGCTGGAGGCCACGTGACGCCCAGCCGGCTCCCTTCTGTAAACAGAAGCGCCGGGCACCCTCGCGCCTTAAAAGGGCGACGCCAGCCTGCTCCGGGGAGGGGTGGGGACCCCATCCGGCAAGGGACGGGGGAAGGGGCGCCGCTCCGTGTGCCAATATCGGACGGGCTGCTGCCCCAGGAAGACGGAGCCCGCTCATTTCCAGCTGCACTGGATTCAAAGGATAAGGAACGAAATTCTGTCTTTCGACAGGAAGAGCCGTTCTTCCTCGGAAGCAGCGGAGTCTCTCCCTCGCAGGAGGGATGCCTGCATTGCCAGGGGTTGGACTAGATGACCCTTGGGTGACTTCCATCTCTGCAATTCTAGGATCCTAAGGGGAAGGCTTTCTGAACATCACACCGTCGAGTCAGAATCAGAATTCAAAATGACCGGAACAGATTGGAGAACTGGGCGCATGCTAAGAAAATGAATTTCAACAGGGACAAATGCTGGGTTCTGCACTTAGGCAGGAAGAACCAGATGCCCAAATATAGGACGGGCAGCGCCGGATTTACGTATAAGCTAAACAAGCTCTAGCTTAGGGTCCCACTCTCTTGGGGCCCCCAAAGTTACCATATAGCATATACTGCATTCAACACAAAAAAACAGCAACAATTTGTTGTTGACACCGGGCAGCTGGACACATAAAGGACCCCATTACCTTCAGGAGCTGAGGGCCACATCAAACCTCAATCCGGCCCTGAGGACGGGGGACACCTGGCTTACTAGCAGGCATGTGAAAAGGATCTCGGGGTCTTGCTGGACCACAGGCTGAACGCGAGTCTACAGTGTGTTGCAGCAGCAAAAGGGGCGAATGCTATTGCAGGCTGCATCAAGAGAAGTCCTAGTCCTGCTCTGTTTCTTTCGGCCTCCCGCTGCCCGCCGGCATTTCAACGAGCGGGGCGCCGCCGAAGCCAGGAGGGAGGGAGCCGGAGGAAGGCAACTGCGGGCCGCTCCTGTCGCCCCTTTAAGAGTAGCCGGCTACGTGCTCCATGAATGAATGCGCGCCCGGGAGGGGCGCAGCCAGACATGCCGAGCTGCACGCATCTCCCGCCCGGGAGGAGGAGGCTGACCTGGGCCGACCCCGCGAGCCGAGCAGAAGGGAGCAGCTGCCCGCCCCCCGCCCAGCATCCTCCGGAGCGCGCCGCGCGCCCCCGTCTCCCGGGCAGACTTCCTCGCCCCTCTCCTCCTCGCAGCATCATCTGCCCACGACTGCGGGGCGGGGGAAACCTGAACAATTTAGGCTGCCCCACTGATTCAGAGACCTGGAAGGGGACCCCCCCACAAGGGACATCTAGTCTAGCGCCCACCCCACCCACCCCCCGTGCAGGAAGCGCTCATCGAAAGGATGCCCAGAATACAGGCAGCAAGGATACAGAGTTCCTCCTGCCACTCTCGTAGCCACTGGATTCTGGCAGGTGTGGGGAGCACCCCCCTTGCCCCCTCAGGGTCGCCTAAGACCTCCCCCTGGAACCCGGTTCCCTCCAGGAACTGCCACCCTCCCCAAGTGGTCAGGAAGGTTCCCTTTGTCTGCAGCACAGGCAGCCAATTGGACAGAGTGACAACCACCCACTTTCAACTCCTATGTGATTTTCAAGGCTCAGGGTGCTTGTAATGGATCCCTCTCGAGGAAAACAGCCTGCAGGTGGCTGGGCTTTCTTTTCTGGGGGGAGCAGAAGGGCTGGCCCCACAGCCCTCCTCAAGGATCCAAAGGCGTCCCCTTTGGGGCACCTGCTCTGCCTTCTGGCTGTGCCTGGATTTTGCGGCAAGGCTGCCGCCCCAAGGAGACCAAAGGAAAGAAGCAGCCATCCTGCTAAGGGAAGAGCAGCTATAAAAGGCCGTCAGGCATTGGAAGGGAGCCCATGGGTCATCGAGTCCACCCCTCACAATGCAAGAATCACTCCCAACACTACAATCACCCCCCCATCCCACTATCCAGCAGCCCCTCCACCGCACAAAGCTAAAGCAGACTCTCACCCCACAGAAACAGAAACCAGACTCAAGATGGCGAGGACACAAAAACCAGCCACTCAAAAGCACTTGGGATGGAGCTTCGTGTGGCTCAGGCTGGGCCAGGACAGGAGGACCTGGCTGGAGGCAGGGGGCAGCTCAGCCCGCCAGCGGAGTGACTCGGGGGCCCACCCCCTCCGGAGCCAGGGCACAGAGGGCAGAGCCAGAAGGAAGGCAGCCTGCCCCCCCCCGGCCCGTCCTAGCAGCAGCTGCAGTGGCGGAACAAGCACCCGTTGCGTCTCCCTTGGCGGGGCTTCTGCTGCCTCTCAAGCAGAGTCAACAGCAGCGAAGGAAGGCGCGTCCGAGAGGATGAGAATTAGAGTAACGTTTATTTTGATAGTGAAAGCTTGCCCCCTCCCACCCGCACTCTGAGGCAGGCCGTTGGTGGCCCCGGCTGTGTGGAGTCCGGGCCTTGCAGCGGGCAGGGTGGGGGCTGGGAGCCTCCCTCTTGCCCTGCGGAAACGTCAGGCGGGATGGGCGCACACCACTCAGGGGCAGCCACGGACACACTGCCAACCCCACACGGGTCCAGCGGGGCGGCAGTGTCCGCAGCAACCCTCCACAAAGATCCAGAGTTGATCAAGCCAGCAGTCCTCAAGAAAAACACCAGCTGGTCAGTGGCTCCCCTCCTTCGGCGTCATCCCATGCTTCTCCATGAATCTCCTGCGAAGGCAAGAGAAGCCTTTCATCAGCACATGGTGGCGCACAGCTGCTCAGCCAGAGCAAGCGCAGACGGGTGGGGGGGTGTCAGAGAGAGACTGCTGGGGAGGGTCCACCCCTTGCTCCTTCTGCGACAGGGAAAGGGTCCCGGCCTCACCTCCTGGCGTAGTCGTACAGCAGCCGCTTCCGCTCCTGGAGGGAGACGTGCCTTACCTCTGGGGACCGGGCAAAGAGCTTCATGGGGGCCTGCAGAGAGAGGAGGGGGGGCAGGAGCTCAGCCTTGAGAAGCCCCAGCACCTCTTCAGCCCCCCCACATGGCCCCCCAGCGCCTGCTCCTTCCCTCCTCCTTGGGGTGGGGAGTGTTGGATACCGGGGTCAGGGGAGCAGAGGCAAGGTAGTGAGCGCCAGAGACGGACGGGGCAGCCGAGGAATCCTCTGCCTCCGCCTCGCTGGGGATGAAGGGAACCCGCCCCTCCAGCAGATTGGCAATGGTCGCATCCACACAGTTCGTCCGAGCTGGAAGAGAGAGAGCAGGAGGCCAGACTTAGAACTGACTGAGGCTGGGTGGACCTCTCTCAGGAGCGCTTCAGTTGGGGTGCCTGCACTGCAGGGGCTGGACTAGGGTCCTGGTGGAAGCCTTAGACAGATACACGTTACTCTGGTGCAAGACCTAACTTTTTATTAAAAACTAAATGGAAATATATGACTAGGCCTCAAATATCTAACAGACCACCTCCTTCTAGCGTCACGATGAGAGATTCTGTGTTTCTAGTGGGGGGAAGCTGCCCCCCCAACCCTCCTGGGTATGAGAATCCCCCCTCAAGCTCTTACCCAAATGCTTTCGCCTCCCCCCCCCCACGCACCTAGATCCTTGCGGATGACTGCCAGGGGCACGTGGGGCAGGACTTCTTTGACACGCTGGGCCATGCCACTCCAGCGCACATCCTCTGCGGAGGCAACACTGGGGAAAGCTCGGTCCTGGCTCCCCGAAGGCTGGCTTGGAGCTGAAAGGAAGGCAGGCAGGCAAGGGGAAAGGGGGCGGCTGAGGCACAGAGGCCTGGGGCAGGAGGACACAGCCCCCATGGTGGCCTGGATCCTCCCTCCCTCCCTGCCAGCCACTGCTAAGCAGAGTGGGCAAGACCCTCGCCACCCACCAGGAGAGAGCTGGGAGCAGGCAGAGCCCAGGCAGGAGCCACCCAGGGCTTGGAGCTCTGCCAGCAAGAAGACCTATGGCGGCAGGGGAGACAAACCGCTTCCGCCCCACTCACCTGGGGGGCTGTAGGGGGCTGAGGGGCTGTGGCGCAATCGCTTCAGGTGCTCGGCTTTGTCAGCAGCAGTAAGTCGAGTCGACACCACACCCAGCTCCAGGGCCAGGAGCTGCAGGGAGGAGAGACGCAGGCCAGGGCTCAGCTGGGAAGCCCCCCAGTCCAGGCTCTGACACAGCCTGAGCGGACAGAGGCAGCACCTCAGCACGGGCCTCACGCCCCCCACCCCACCGCTGAGGAACATGCAAGACCACAGCCATGCCAGTCAGTCTTTCATGCCGCCCCCCCCCGAGGCCTCTGCTCCTACCTCCTGAACCCGCAGCGCAAACTCCTCGCGGGTTTCTTCAACTAGCCTGGCGATGGGCGGAAGCCACCTGGGGAGGATGGAAGGGAAGAGGGGAGGACAAGCCCCAGGCTACCCAGGTGACCTGCCTCCCCCCTCCCCAAAACGAGGACCAAACTTCCCCCGTTGGCAAAGGCAGAGAGAGGGGCTCAAGGGCAGAGGCTTCCTCCCCTTCCGCTCTGAGAGCCTCTCCCCTCTCCTTCCGTCCAGGCCCCCCTCCTCCCCCATGCAAGGAAGTAGCAGAGACTGTTAGTACCTTACTTGATAAACAGTGAAGGGCACAAAGAACGTCCAGAGCAGCTCCGTCACCCAGGAGGCGCCAGCCACACTCTTGGGGGAGAGAGGGGAGAAAGAAAACAGTAAAAAGCCAAGAGGGGTGGGGGCTGCTGCAAGTGCAAGCCCTGGCCCTTGGGATGGGGGAGGAAGCACTCATCACAAACACCCATTGCTGACGGGAGGTTCCTGTGGGTTCTGCTTAACAGCAGCAAATAGACAGCCCCCTGCCCCCCCCACTCACCACAGCGACAAAAGGCCTCTGGACTTGCAGAGCCACTGGCTGGACGCTGTCCAAGATGGAGAACGGCCATGAGCTGGAGAGGGAAGGGTGCAGTCAGTGGGGCAACGAGCAGGAGACTCCCCCCACCCTGCTGTTTGCTGGCTTCCCCCTGAGGCACCTGGTCGGCCAAAATCAGAACCAGATTGTGGGCTGGATGGCCCTTGGCCTGATCCCGGGGGATCTTCTTGGGTGCCTGGCGCCAGAGGCTCTGCCCACCTGAAGCGCAGGAGACCCACGCGGCCGTTGGTGGTCGTCTCCTCGGGGAAGAGCAGCAGGGGCGGGTTGCTGCCCTGGGAGGAGTAGGCCTTCAGGGACTCCAGCAGCTCGGCTCGGCTCTCTGCACCCCCCACCTCCAGGAAGCCCCGGGACCAGCAGATGAAGCCGGAGGTGCCGTTCAGCACAGGCTGTTGGGAAGAGAATCCGTCAGGGCCTGCCTGGCTCTCCACTGGTGGGGATGGGGCACCTGCAGCCCTGGGGAAGCCAGCCCCCAGGGACCACAAGGACATGAGCATTCAGGGGCATGCGCTGCCTTCTGCCCCAGAGGCAGGGGGCAGCCATCAGGGCTAGAGCCCCCTCCTCTGCTGTGAATCTGTCTCATCCACTTTTAAAGCCATCCAAGTTGGTGGCCAGCACAAACTCTGGTGGGAGCTAAATCCATTGTTTAAATTATGTGCTGCATGAAACTGTATCCATTATTATTATTATTTCTTAAAATTCCATTCTGCCCTATATCTGTAGCAGTTCACAACATAGTTACAATACAAAAATCACAAAGTAACAATAAAAACAAAGACAACCCAATAATCCCCCATTCCACAACACATTTAAAAGGTCAATCAGCCCAAGACCCGGTTGAAGAGGAGCATTTTCACCTGGCGCCTAAAGGTGTATAATGAAGGTTCCAACCAAACAATCCTAGAGAGAGCATTTCACAAATGGGGAGCCACCACAGAAAAGGCCTGTTCTTGTGTACATGAATACATGTACAATCACGCATACACACAAAAGGCAATGATTATTACGTTAAGGTGAAATCCCAAAGGTGGACATTCAAGGCTGAGAGTTGGAAAAATGAGGACAAAGAAGATAAAGTTGCTCTTCATGCAGTGCATAGTTAAACTATGGAACTCCCTCCCGCAGGAGCCAGTGATGGCAACCAGCCTGGATGGTTTTTAAAGAGAATGAGAGAACTGCATTGTGCTAACCACAATGGCTGGGCTCTGCTTTCACAGTCGGATGCAACAACACTTTTGGATGCAGAAACCAGAGGAGGGGTGAGGGCTCTTGTGCCGAAATCCTGCTGGGGCATCTGGTGGGCCCCCGGGAGAACACGGGCCTGATCCAGCGGGTGCTTCTTACCTTGCCAAAGGCTGCGCTAACAAGACCTGCATCTCTCTGAAGCAAGAGGAGAAATTGCGTGAGGCCCGGAGGCGGCTGAGCAAGCCAGACCGAAGCCTCTGCACCTCCCGGAAGGCGCATTTCCTCGGGCAGAAGCCTTTGCTGGGCCTCCGGCCCCCGGCGCGGCTCCCCGGCCCGGCAGGGGCTTCGCCTCTCCTCCTCCCCCCGCCCCCCGCCCCGCTCACCGCGTTGCAGGAGGTGAGCAGGTTGAGGACGTTGTGGTCGAAGTGGGTGACGTGGTTGGCGATGAAGACGCGCGCGCGGAGGCTGCGCTGGCGGGGGTCGCCCTGGCGCACGAGCACGCCCAGCACCGAGCACATCACGCGCACGATGAAGCGGCGCGGGGCGCTGTCCGGGAGCGCGCAGCTGACCAGGAAGACGTGCAGCCCCAGGAAGAGGCGCAGCAGCAGCAGCGCCAGCCCCACCGGCGCGTAGAGCAGCAGCGAGAGCAGCACGCGCGGCCCCTCGCCGGGGAGCCTGCGGGCGGAGAAGGAGACGGGCGCGAGGGTGAGCGGGGAGGAGGGAGGAGGAGGGAGGCCCGCCCCCCCGCCCCCCCCCCCGCCGGAGGCCCCCTCACCGGTGCGCGTCGAAGAGCCGGTCGGGCGCCACGGGGGCCGAGGCGTCCATGCTGCCCGCGGTCGGGAGGCGCCGCTCAGCGGGACGCGGCCGGGGCCTGACGGGCCGCCGCTGCCATCTTGGTCGCGCCCGCTCCGGGGGGAAGCGCGTCACCGCGCCCGACGCCGACGCCCCGCCCCTTCCGCCCTCTCCCCCCCCCCGGACTACGTTTCCCGGCGTGCCCCGCGAGGCGGCCCCGAGCAGCATGGCGGCGGCGGCGGCGGCGGCGGCGTCTCGGGTGGCGCGGCGCTGGGCGGCGGCGGCGGCGGGGCTGCGGAGCGGGGTCGGCGGCGCCTGGGCGGCGGGGCCGGGCGGCGGCGGCCAGAGGCGCCCTCCTCCTCCTCCCCCTCCTCCTCCTGGCGGGTGGCGCTGGGGGGCGGGGGCGGCGGGGGCGGTGGTGGGGGGCTGGTGGCTGCTGCGGGGCCGGGGCGAGGGCGAGGGCGGGGCGCGGCGGGGCTGCCTCTGGCCGGGCCTCCCTCGGCTGCTGGCCGCCGTGCCCTCGCCGCCGCCCTCGCCGCCCCCGCCGGGCTCCCCGCGCGCCACCTACAACTTCATCGCCGACGTGGTGGAGCGGACGGCGCCGGCGCTGGTCTACATCGAGATCCTGGGCAGGTACTGGGCGCCCGGCCAGCGGGAAAGGGGCGGCAACGGGGGGCAAGACGGGACCCCCCTCGAGGCATTCGGGCGCTTGGCTGCACCGCTCAAAGCATCCGGGGAGGAAGCAAGAGTTGAGAAGCGGGGAAACGGGTAGAATTAAGATGCAAAAAGGAGGAGAGTAGGAAGATCCCAACCGTAGAAACCTCCCCGCCAGCTTTTCCATTCAAAGCAGTGCATTTCCAAAAGTAGAGGGACAGCAAGCAGGCAGCCAGTTCGGCTTCTCTAGGGAAGGAGTTCCAAGTGGTCTGGCAGCAGCCACCACCCAGAAGGCCCTGTCCTGCTTACGTTTTCCCATGAGGGCACCTGGTTGGCCACTGTGAGAACAGGAGGCTCCTCTAGGTGGCCCACTGGCCTGATCCTGGCTCTGCTGGAGTCCTTGACGTGTGCCTGGCTGTGTGTCCCCCTCGCCTGGTCCCCATGTCCCTCTTTCCCTCCTCCCTCCCACAGGCACCCATTTTCCGGCCGGGAGGTGCCCATCTCCAACGGCTCCGGCTTCGTGGTGTCTGCGGATGGGCTGATAGTCACCAACGCCCACGTGGTGGCCAACCGGAAGCGGGTGCGGGTGCGCCTGGCCAGCGGGGAGCTCTATGACGCCGTAGTGAGGCAGGTGGACCAGGTGGCCGACATAGCCACCATCAAGATCAATGCCAAGGTGAGTGCACTGGGGCAGTGGGTGATTTGCAGCAGTGCCCCTTGGCTCTGTGAGCTGGGCAGGGAGGGGGCAGCGGTGGCATCATCCTAGACCCTGTTGGAAAGTTGAGATTGGTGGGCCAGAAGCCAAGAGCAGTTCCTGGTTTGGTGGGGGCATGCAGGGCAACCAGCCTCAGGCGGCCATCTAAGCTGCCCAACACCAACTCCTCCCCCCTCCCAAGCTGGGCTGACGCCAGTCTCCTGGTGATTTCCTGACCCCCAGAAGTGGGGCCATGCTTCTGCCCCTCACCCATGGGAGAGGAGTCCAGACGAGGCCAGAAGGAGAGCTCAGCATGTGGGGGGGGGGTCTCCCATGCTGTGTCCTGGTACTGACACCTGTCTCTTTCCTCCTCCCCCTCCCCCCCAGCGCCCGCTGCCCACACTGCCCCTGGGCCGCTCCTCTGATGTGCGCCAGGGGGAGTTTGTGGTGGCCATGGGCAGCCCCTTTGCCCTGCAGAACACCATCACCTCGGGCATCGTCAGCTCTGCCCAGCGAGGGGGCCGGGAGCTGGGCTTGGCAGCTTCAGACATGGAGTACATCCAGACGGACGCAGCTATTGACGTAAGGCCCGCTGGGCATGGGAGCCGGGGGGGTGGGGCCAACGTGGTGGTGGGGGCTTTTTGTTGGCCTGTCCCCTCAGTGGTGCAGGTGCTGCCTCTGCCATGTGGGGGGGGGGCTGGGTGATTCTTGGGCCTCCCTCCTGTCCCTTGTGGCCAGGGAGGGGGTGCCCAGAGGCACCAGGGGCAGCTCTGGGTCACTCCAAGTGACTTCCTGTTCGGTTTTCCGCTCTGCAGTTTGGAAACTCCGGGGGACCCCTCCTCAACTTGGTAAGTCTCTCGTCCTCTGCATATTTCCTGGGAATGGGGGCTTCTGCTTGCACAGGGTGGGGATCTTTGCTTGTTGACTAGGCGGGGAACAGGCCCTTCATTTCCCAGGTGGCACAGGGGGCTTGGCTCCTAAGAGCCTGCTGCTGCTGGATCAGGCCGGGGGGGCATTTGGTCCCACATCCTGTTCTCACAGTGGCTGACCAGAGGCCACCAAGGGATCCCTGCAAGCAGGATCTGGGCCCAGGAGCAACTCTGTCCTCCTGCGGTTTCCAGCAACTGGCATTCAGAAGCGGGGCTGTCTCGGGGGGGACGACCCCACAGCCTTCTCCTCCACGCAGTCCCATCCTCTGAAGCCATTTAGGCTGGCGGCCACCCCTGCTTCCTGTGGGAGGGAGTTCCACAGTTTAACTATGCATTGGATAAAGAGGGATTTCCTTCTATCAGTGCCCAATGTTCATCTTGGTTGGCTAGGAGTGTTAGGAGGGTTTGAGCAAAGCTTTTCTCCCCCGCCCCCGAAAGCCAACCTGAAGTGGCTGCCCTGGGGCTCCTCTCCCTGCCTCCTAGGACGGCGAGGTGATTGGGGTGAACACCATGAAGGTGACCCCTGGGATCTCCTTCGCCATCCCCTCCGACCGACTGAGAGCCTTCCTGGAGCAGGAGGAGAAGCGCAAGGGTGAGGATCTGCCCCCCTTCCATAGGGGAGAGAGGTGGGGTTGGCCTCTATGGTGAGGCTACCTGAGCCCCCACAACCCAGGGATGTTCCTCCTGGCAGCCTCAAGTCTCTCTTAGGCTGGGCTGGCTTCAAGCATGGAGGGGTCTCCTTCCTCCCAGGGTCAATGACAACCTCTCCCCCTCCCCAGACTCCTGGTTTGGCAGCACAGATGGCAAGAGGCGCTACATTGGGGTGATGATGTTGACCTTGACGCCCAGGTAGGTGCTCAGCGCCAGATCCTTCCAGGCCCAAGGGGGGCGGCAGCGCAGGTCTCCCCGCCTTGGGCCGGTTGCTCCAGAGTGGGCCCTGGTTCCTCCTAAGCTGCTGGGGCAGAGGGTCTTCTCTGCTGCCCCCAGGAAAGCAGTGCCCCACTTCCTTGGGTGTCTGCACAGAGCCTTCTCTCCCCCTCCTCCCCCCCCAGCCTGCTGGAATCCTAACCTTGTGGCTCCCTCTCCCACTCCAGTATCCTGTCTGAGTTGAAGATAAGGGATCCTGCCTTCCCCGACGTCTCCTACGGGGTCCTCATCCACAAGGTCATCATTGGCTCTCCGGCACATCAGTAAGTGCGACACTGCCCACCTGATGGGGGTTGGACTAGATGACCCCTGAGGTCCCTCCCCACCCTAGAATTCCAGGCTTTGGGTTCCCATTTCCCCCTGGCTGGGGGGCAGAGCAAGGAGTCTCTGTCTGGCCTGTCTCTCTGCCCTCACCCCGTACTCTGCTCTCACCGCAGGGCGGGGCTCAAGGCGGGGGACGTGGTCATGGAGATCAACGGCCAGGCGTCCCGGCGGGCAGAGGACATCTACGAGGCCGTGCGGAGCCAGAAGACGCTCACGCTGCTGGTCCGGCGCGGCTACGAGGTGCTGCTGATGAACATTGTCCCCGAAGTCACAGAGTAGGGGTGGGTGGGGGTTGTGGCCGCTGCGTTTGGGGGTCTGGGCAGGAAGACGGACTTTGCCTTGAGCCTGGAGAGGACTGATCCTGCCCTCTGTCCCCACAGAAGGAGGGGGGCCCAGCGGGTGTCGGGTGGCAGTTCAGTGGGTCTCGCTCCTCCGTGGTTGCGTGATGTCAGCCGGGGGCTCTCTCTGACGTGGCAGTGCTTTCCTTTTTCCCTTTCCCCATTGGCTATTGACCTGTCCAGGCCCACATTTTCTGGAGAGCAGGGGTCATCCTCCTTTGTCGCACTGCTGCTCAAATGGTCATTGAAGGCCAGGCCAGCTGCGGGCTCTGGTTTGCCCCTTGCCCAGCTCTTTTAAAAGGGGCCAAGAGGCCAAGCCATGGGGCACGTGGCCATCCCTCTGGGGGGGAATTGGCAGCAAGGTGGTCCCTTTTGCTATTCCCCCCCAACTCAGAATCATGTGGCACAAGCCGAGCAGGGCCCAACCTGCAGCCCCTTCTCTGCTCCCAACTGGTGCTGCAGTGAAGCAGGAATCTTTAAGGAGAGTCTTGCCACTGCAAGGCTGGGGGGGGGAGGGCTGAGGGGTCCGTCTGCAGTGGGTGCCATAAAGGGCGGGGTAAGTTAATGGAGGCTGGGAGGGCTGGTGGTTGTGCCATCCACAGGGTCCTTAAGGACTAGAAAGTTGTTTTTAAACCCTTCAGAGCTGGCTGCTGCTCAGCCTGACCTGACTTGCTGCAGAGCCAGGCGGGGACGGGCTTTGTGGCTCGGTCCTTTCTGCTCCAATAAAGAGTTCTGCCAAGGGGGCAGCAGTTTCGTCTTTATTATGGGATGCTCAAGGCTGTTTAATTTAGCAGCTCTGCAGTGGCTCCTGCTGCCCCCATTTGAGGCGGGGGCTGCACAACGGCTGCGTGGGTCGCTCAAAAGACTGGCACATTTGTTGCCTCGCCCTGGAGGAACGGGGGGGGGCGCTCTTCCTTCCCCCCAAAAAAACAAGGCCTGCATTGAGGGAGGGCTACTGGAGGTGGGCACAGAAGAGCCGCCCCCTGACCAAAGAGACGTGCCACCTCAGCGCTTAGCGATGGCGACACAGATTTCCTTTCTGCTCTGCCACTGTCCTTGCTCCCGAGTGGGCTGATTTCTGCCGGGGGTGGTTTGCCTTGGAAGTGGTCTTGCTAAGCCCCAGGAATTTTGGGGGGCGGAGTGGGGGGCTGTTTGCTTTTGAGGGGCTTGGCTGCATCTCACCGGGAGGGGTGGCGAGTCCCTCTGTGCCACCACGGCTGCCCAGACAGGCCTCTCTTTCACCTCCAGCCGTGGAATTTGTTTCTCTGCAGCCCGGCCAGGAAGGAAAACAGGACACGGAAAGTGAGTGGGGGGGGGCGAGGGGGGTTCTTGCAGGAGAATTTGGCCAGGCCAGCCGACTGACCGCAGGGCTCCATTAGGACATTTCTCGCATAGCTCTGAAGTGGCCAAGGGGACGCGGGGTCCCGTGGGGTGGGGTGGGTGTGCTAAATGCCCCTTTTTCTTCTTGGCTGGCTCCATCTGAGACGCCCCACCCAGATTAATAGGGGGAAATAGAGCAGAGAGAGAAGTTTTTCTCCTACTCTCTCAAAACTAGAAATTGTGGACTTCCAAGAAGCTGGATGTTGGAAGGCTCAGGACGGGTAAAAGGACGTCACACGGTGGAATCTGTGGAACTCCATCCCACAGGAGGCAGGGTGGCCGCCAACTGGAACGGCTTTAAAGAAAGTGACAGATTCATGGAGGAGATTATTATTGATGGCCCTCCTTTGCCGTGACGATGGGGCATCCGATTGGCCGCTGTGAGAACAGGGTGCCTGGCCAGATTCTGCAGCTTCTTGTGATCTCGCGTAATCCTGGCACTTTGGGGGCTACAGGACCCATCCCTCCACCGCGCTGAGGGGCTGCCAGACCTGGCCCCCTCCCGGTGCAGCTGGCTCTGGCCAGGCGATGCAAGTGCCTTGGGGGGCATGCAATGGGGGGTGGGGTGGGGTGGGAGCTTTTCCTGTCTCAGAGCTGAGCTGCCCCTTCCTCACACATCAGCTGGGAGGCAAGGTGGACAAAAGACATGAACTTTATATAGGAAACAAGAACTGGCCTCAGAGCCTGCAGCACCAGAAAAGGGGGGGCTGTGCAGGGGGGCAGAAGGAGCAGCTCCTGAGCAGGCAGACAGGAGTGGTGTAGACAGCCTTCCTCCTGACCCCCCCCCCCCGCAATTTCTCCATCATGTCAGATGCTCCCATTTGTGGGAAAGAAAGCAAACAGCTTTGAGGTGGGGGTTTTGGGGGAAGGGGGGTTTGGCCTTGCAGTTCAGTCCCAGCTCCCCTATGGAGGGGGGGCGAGCAGGGGGTCAGCAGCCTGCTTTCCTCTGCCCATTGCCAACCGGCTTCTTTGCACCGTCCAGGGCTGTGGCGCGCCAGGTGAGCCGCTGTCTGTCTGTCATGGGCTTTCAGGGTTCAGCCCCCCTTCTGTGGGGCAGGCCAGCCGGTGGCGCTTGTGGTCTGGCCTATAAAATCTGGTTATTGAGCTGTCCTGGGTACTGTTCAAAGCGCCTGTTTGCCTCCTCACTGAGAGCATCACCTGCAGCAAAAGGACCAGAGGAGGGCATGAGGAAGAGGAGGGGACACCCAGCAAGCCCCCCCCAAACCCCTCGGAAAGTACCTATATGACAGCTGTGCACCCAGATGCGATGGCCGTCATACTTGCAGTTGCACTTCATGGCGTTGTTGGTGAAGTCGCTCTCCGCCACTTCGTACCGGGGGTTAATCACCACCTGGAGGGAGGGAGGGAGGCTGAAGGGAGCCCTGTGCCCCAGGGGCTGCTGGGAAGAACTGGCACCCATCCGGGGAGGGGCAGGGAGCGCTCTGAGAGCTGGCGGGTAGGAGGAGTGAGGCGGAAGCTCCACAGGTGCAGCGCCCCCTGCCATGCCTGTCCCACTGATTTCCACAGGGCCTGATTTGGTGCCCAGCCTTTGATGGCCTTTTGCTCAGAAGTACATCCTATGGGGCTCACTGCCAGATCAGTGTCTATAGAGTTGCATCCACAGGGCTGGATCAGGCCCTATTTATGGCAAACTAGGCGGGGGGGGGGGTAGAGAGAGGAAATCCCTTCCTGCCTCTCATAAGACCAGGCTTGGCAGGGACTCCCTTAACAGAAATGGAGAGGTGGAAGGACCTCCTGTGTGTGTCTCCTTTGGGAGGAAATTCTGTGACCATCCCTTGCCCTCCCTGTCCGCCATGCTCTCAAGCTAAGCAGTCATGTGCCTGGGGGCTCCAGACAAACACACCCTGTTCTGAGACTACTAACCTTTATTTTACTGTAACTTAAAAGTGTCGTTATGCTTCTACTTTCCTGTATTTGCTGCCTGCACTGAAATGTAAGTAAACAATTTTTGTTTGTCTTACTAAAACGTGTAGTACCTTTTCTGCAGCAGGTAAAGAGAGGAAGGTCAGTAAACCACAAATAAAGGTATAAAAAGGTATAACTGCCCTATTCCTAAAATTCAGGAAACTGCAAAATGACTTAAGTGTGTTTACTTTGCCAAAAAGGCTTCACAGCCCACTTAGCTTTTCCATTTCTCCCATACGTGGGATAGGCGGTTTAATCTACAGATTTAACCCTGAATTCATCTCCTACCGAAGGGACTCCCAGGGCCATATAGTCCATCTCTTGCAATGCAGGAACCGCAGCTATAGCATCCCTGACAGTTGCCCTTCATACAACCTGCGGAGTTTGTTGCCCCTCCCTCTTCTGGTCTCACCTGCAGGATGTAGTTGCCAGCCTTGACGTCGGTGATGTCTATCCACTGGCAGTCAATGTCGTGGCGATAGAGGTCCCAGCAGCCCACCGTGATGCCCTGCTCCCCAAAGTTGGCACATTCATAGCGCTTGCTCACGTCTGTCCAAAAAAGGGGAGGGGGGTCAAGTCCTGCCAGGGGGCAGCAAACTCCTCCCTGAACCCCTGGGAAGCTGCTGCTGCTGCTGCCAGCCAGTGTAGGCAAACCAGAGCTCATTGGACTCCTTCGATCCCATGCCTATCTGGGCTTCTGAGCCTCAGAGCAAAGGCAGCTGCTGCCCCCCTGCCCCCCCCACGGCCACAGGCACCCTGGCAGCTTCACCCACCCTCGTGGCATTCAGTGTCCTCCAGGCAGAAGCTGGCCTTGTGTCCCTCTGCGACTTTGGTGCCATTGGAAGTCAGGAGGTCATAGTGGGTGAAGACGTCCATGCTGTGGTAGTGCCTGGGGTGAGACATGGCAGTGTTGTGCAGTGGTTAGAGCATTGGACAAGGAGAGACCAGGGTCCATGAAGCTCCCTGGGCAACTAGCCTACCTTGCAGGGTGTTGGGGGTATTTAAATGAGGAGGGCAGGGAGAGAACCATGCCTTCGCCACCTTTAGTTCCTGGGAGGAAAAGGTGGGATATAAACGCAAGAGAATAAAAAGAGCGAGAGACCCAGGCCTGAGCCCAGAGGAGAGCGAGGGAGCGAGAGAAAGGTGCTAACCCGTGACATTCGTGCCAGACCCAGGAGTGGCGCCCTGCCTTGGGGCGAAAGTCGGCCCGGCCGTTGTTGTGGATCTGCGAGGAGAAGCGCAGGAGGCGGCGGTGGCCGTAGGGCCAGTTGGCATTGCGGGCGCTGCTGGACAGGCAGTTCTCCTCCGCAGCGCAGTAGAGCATGTGCAGAGGGCGGTCCTCAATGTACGCCGTCTCTTGTACCAGGGGGGCATGCAGCAGCAAGTCCGAGGCAGCTGTGAAGAGAGAAGGGGAGGGGGCCGGGCCCAGCAGCTGTGGGGCTAGCTCAAGGCATAGGGCCGGCTGAAGAGCCAGCCTCTGCTGTGGGGCTGGCCCCTCTTCCTCTCAGTGACCCCACACCCGGGGCTTCAGAGCCGGCCCCCAGTGAAGGTGGGAGGGCATGTCTCTCAAAGGAGCCCCTTCCTCCCCTGACCCCCAACGGGCTTCCAGGTGGGTTTGCTCCCAGGAGCAGGCCCAGGGGTCTCTCTCTGCCCCCCAGCAGCCCCTCCCAGCCTCACTTTCTGAGCAGATGACTCCAGCGGCGAATCGGGTGCCCGTCTTGGGGCAGTTGAGGGTGCTGTGGTGCTGGCAGTGGCTCAGCGCCATCTCGTGCCCCCCACACTTCACCCCGCTCAGCACCATCTCCGTCACGTTGCTGGCATCCCAGTACCACGTTTCCTGGGGACGGAGCACAAGAGGCAGGGCAGTGGGGCATCTTTGCCCCTCTCTGGCCAGCACAAGCAGAAGCACCAAACAGAAGGGCCCTCCAAGGGCCATCTAGTCCAGCCCCCTGAAATGCAGGAATCGCAACAAAAGCCTCTGGGACAGAGGGCCATCCAGCCTCTGCTTCCAACCTCCTGAGGGAGTCTGCTGTGCTGGTTCCCAAATCCTGTTCCTGCAGTGTCCAACCAGAGACCAGAGCACCAGATCCAATGGACACTCCTGCCTTGTTGGAGCAGAGCAGCTGGCCATCTGCCAGGGCTGCTTCAGCTGCCATACCTGCATTGCAGGGGGTCAGACTAGATGGCCTCTGGCGTCCCTCCCAACTCCACAGTTCTTTTGGCTAGTAGTAGCCCCCACATCCCTCTTCTTCTCCACTGGGCCTCTTCTCCTTCACCCAGCTGCCCTCCCAGGAAACCCCTCCCCCCGACTGCCTCCTTCCCAGCCCCACGGCTGCCCCACACCTACCGTCACGGCATGCATGGCGTAGCCCAGGCCGAGTTGGCGACAGGCCACCATGGCCTCGGTGGTGCTCCAGCCTGTGCTGCAGACGGTGCCCCAGCGGCCGGCGTGCTTCACCTCCACGCGCCCCTCAAACGCGGTTCGGCCCCCGGCGATGCGGATCTGTGGGGAAGCCCAGCGATGAGCCGGCGGCTGTCCCTCCCCATCCTGGCTCGCTGCCCCTTCCCACCAGCCAAGGCCAGGAAGGCAGGCAGGCAGTGGCCAAGTGGGGGGCACGTCATCATGGCCTCAAGGGTTCCCCAGCCCTGGCCTCAAACCAAGCCCCAATCAGGATAGGGGGAGTTGTGGGCTGGGCAAAGCCTGCAGGCAGCCTAGTGAAGTTCCCAGTCCTTTGGGAGGAGCTGCTGCTGCTACTTGGGGGGTGGAGAGAGGACAAGGCCCCTCTTCCCTGGGGCCCCCAGTGCTGACCGTGGTTTCATGGCCCATGTAGGGGACGTTGCAGCGGACGGCCGCGTCCTCAGTGTGCTTGCAGTCCTCCTGCGTGATGTTCTTGTGGGGGCAGCTCCAGAGGGACTTCTCGGTGCCCAGGCAGCGCACCTCATTCAGGTGGATCTGGCCCATTCCTGTGGCAGGAGAGGAAACGCTGGGCCTCTGGGAATGGCCAGCTGAGAGCCCCTTTTGGGGGGCAGTCTATGGGGAAGGTGGTGGTGGGGAGTCAGAGACGGCCTGTGCCCCCTTTCTTCACCCCGAGCCACCACCCACATTTCATTTGCCAGGCTAGTCTTTTCTGTAGAAGTATATTTCAGCACATATCTGCCTGGTGGGGGCGCATGCAGAGTTAGGGACCCCCCCCCCTATGAACATGGAGTGCCAGGCCTTTCTGGCACCTGTGGCAGTCCAGACGGCTGTGGGGGGGTGGAGGGACTGTTGGACTGGGGGGCACCCCTGAAGGAGCAGCCCAGGCCCCCCCCAGCGGCTCACCTTGGCCCATGCGTGCCCCCGTCAGAGCCTCCTTGGCGCTCCCAAAGCCCAGCTCCCGGCACACGACGCTGGCGGACGCCAGGCTCCACCGGTCGTCGCAGACAGTGCCCCACTCGCCGTTTTTCAGCACCTCGACCCGCCCCTCGCCGGGCTTGGCCCCTCCCTTCAGCCGTACGCGCTGCTGTGGGGAGCAAAGGGCAGTTGAGACGCCCAGGAGGTGGGGCCCTGAGGCTGCCCCACTCCACAGTCCTCAGAGGTAGTGCAGCGCAGTGGTTTGAGAGCTGGGACCTGGGAGAGACTCCAGCACCCTGGAGCTCAGGGGCCGATCTTTGGGCAGCTGCCATCTCTCAGCCTGACCTGACTTCCAGGGTTGTTGCAGGACAAAATGGGAAGAGGGTGCCAACTTGCGCTCCATTTGGAGGAAAGGAGGGATGTTTAGGTCATAATAAAGAGCTGTGTCCTGCGTTCCAGGGCTTGGACTAGATGACCCTTGGGGGTCCCTTCCAACTCCACAATTCTAGGATTCTGTGAAAGAGCCGGCAGGCTGGGCAAGCGCCCCCTGCTCCCTCCTTCCTCGCTCACCTGCCCCGCCTGCTGCCGCTGCCTCTTCTTCTTCTGGGCGTTCCCGGTGGCAAAGAGCGGCCCAGGGACACAGCTGACCACGGCCGGCATCCCCGCCCTGCAGACGCCCGTGGCGTTGCCCTTGTAGAACTCGAAGGAGCAGAGGGAGAGGTGCACCTCCGTCCCCAGGCAGGCCACCGAGTGCAGGCGGTAGTGGAGCGGCTGCCGCTCCAGGGAGAGCCTGCAGGGAAGAGGAGAGGGGTCAGAGGGCAGGGCTGGAAGGAGCACACAGGTGGGGCACCTGTGGGGCAGGCGTGCATCGTAGCATCTGGCCCCCTTCCGCTGTCCCCTGCGCTCCCATACCAAGCAGGGCCCTCGGCTCCTCTGGACCTGGAATGACGGCTGCAGAAGAGCCTCTGGCTCCCTCCGAGGGCAGCAGCCGGTGCCAGTCCTGCCCTCAGACTCCCAGGGACTCACAAGGCCCCATTACCTCTTGGTGCCCCTAAAGTCCTCCCTGCGTCTATGTTTGGGGCGAGACCTGGAGACCGGCCTGGAAGACAGACAGACAAGGTGAGTGACGGAGCCCACCATGAACCCCTCCACCCCTGGGGCCGGATCCTTGCAAACTCTCTGCTCATTTGCACTGCTCCGGGATGGATCAGGCCGCAGAGGCCAGCCCAGACTTGTCAGAAGCAAGCGTGGCATCCATTCCCCCAGGACTCATGCCAGCAGCCCCAGCCCCAGCGCAGAGAAGCCATGCAGCCCCACACCGGCAGTCATGCAGTGCAGGGGGAGGTCTCTTCCAGCTCTAGTTCTACGGCTCAATGTCTCATTTCTGCCTTGGGACACTGAAGAACAGGAGAATGCCCCCTCCCGCCATCGCTGGGCATTCAAAGCCTCCCTCTAGCCCACCCCACTGTGCCCCACAGCACCACGCAAAGTGCTGTGAGAAACCTCAAAGCTGACCGCAGTCCCCAGCAGCTGGCACATGTAGGATGGTAGACTGCTTCTGTAAAAGGAGGCTCCATTTAGCCAGGAGGGATCCTAGCTCAGCAGCAGAGGACATGGTGTTTTGAATGCAGAAGAGCCCAGGATACCCCCCCAAAAAAATCTCTCTCACACACACAAAAGGCTGTGAAATATCTTTTTTCCACCTGGTGGGACCTTTGGGGAGTCATAACAGAGAGCTCAGGGCAGGATGGGCCAGGGAATGAGGCAGGGCAAACCCACTTCCTCTGGCCTTCAGGAATTTGTCTAATTCCCTTCTAAATTGCCCCCATCTGACTTGTGGAAGCAGATTCCGTGTTCTGCAATGAAGAACTGCCTTTTCGCCCACTGGAACTCTCCCAACATTGGATCACTTCCTGAGTCCCGGAATTATGAGAGAGAGCCCCCCCCCCCCCGCCCAAGAAGCACTTTCTGTGTGATTTTATAAACCTTCCTCCTACACCTCCTTTTGCCCTCAGGCTGAGCTGAAGAGCCTCCCAGAATTTGCCCTTTTAGGGAAGACTCGAGAGGAAACTGATGATGCCACACAGTGGACCAGGTTACACGGCGACTGTGTTGCGGTGGGACCTGGGTGCTCAGCTCCCTCCCAGCTTTGCCTGCCTGCAAAGACGCCTCTTTCTTCCCAGCTGAAGGCACACAGAGGTGCCCTCAGCCCAGCAGTGAGTCACCGCTCAGACATCCCTGGACCAGACAGAGCACACACTGCCGCCTTTGTCCAAAGTCCTCCGCGGCCAGACGCCCATTCACATGGCTCAGGTGCTGCCCCACTTTCCTTCTCCCCCCGCCCTGCCCGCTCCTTTCCTTGGAAACATTCCGGCGTCTTCCCGTGCCATTGACAGACCAGCTCGCCAGGCTGTCAGGGTGATGGAGACGGACAAGCATCCATCGCAAGGCCAGAGGGGTTCTCTTCGGTCTGTCTGTCTTGTCTGTCAAATGACCCTCAGGTCCCTTCCAACTCTATAATGCTGGGGGGGGCTCCAAAGGGTCCTATCAAGACAAATGCTGCCCCCCAAACTCTCCATGTTCCTCAGTGCCAGCCCCGTCCGCACAGCAGAAATGGCTCAGCTCCAGGGCAGCCTAAGGCCAGGAGACACTCATGTCCCTGGCAAGACAAGAAATGTCATCCGCACCTGGAGACGCCCCAGAGAGAGGTGCTGCCCCACTGAGAGGCAGAGGAGGCAGAAAGCAGAGAGCTCAGCCCTCCAGCAGCGCCTCTGAGTCGCCGGTGAACCTCCTGCCCTCAAACCCGCAGGGGAAGCATTGCAGAAAGGGGCGCTCGGTTTGGGGAGGAGGTTCACCACCTCCCCTTCTGGATCCACAGCCAGTGAATCCGGGCTGAGCAGGAGAGCATGGCCCCCTGTCAGGTGGGGGGTAGGGCAGGACTCAGGGGCCGGGGGGCCAGGGGCCGCCTGCTGCACAGAAGCAGGGGCCTCCTGGCTCCGTTACCTCTTCCGGGGGCCTGGCTTCCTCCGGCCCTTGGCAGCTCGCTTGGCCCGCCTGTGGGAGGAAAGTCAACATGGCCTCTTCAGGAAGACAGGCGAGGGGCCTGGCAGGGGGAGGCGGGGGAGCCCCCAGGGCAACATCTGGCCACGTTGGTCCCCAATCCTCCTGTTCTCTAGCTGCAAGAGCTGGAGGTGCTTCCGCTGAGCAGCTTCCCACTCAGACACCCTCCCCAAATCTAACCGTCTGAATTCAAAGCAGCTCAGCTGGCAAGACAGGAAGGTCCAAGGCAAGACAGTAGCCTCCTCCAAAGACCTTGGCTCCTTGCAAGGCAAGATAGACATTGCTAGACGGGAGCTGTAGGATAGCTCAGCTCCAGGGTGGTGATGTCATTTACAGCAGTCCAAACCTATAAATTTTGGTGCCCATAACTAGACATGGGACTCCAGGTGGAGGCTGACCAAGACAGACTAGAGCAGGACTCTGACTTCCCTTGATCAGTACACTAGACTTCTGTTGATGCAGCCTAGAATTGCATTAGCTTTTTTTTGCTGCTGCATCACACTGTGGACTCATGTCAAGCTTGTGATTGTAGAAGACCCCAAGATCCTTTTTACATGACCTGCTGTCAAGTCAGGTGTCCCCCATACTATATACAAAGCTGGTTATCCTTGCCTAAGTGTAGAAACTGAAATTTGTCCCTATTAAACTCCATTTTGCCAGTTTTAACCCAGTTTCCCAATCTGTTAAAGGTCATCTTGAATCCAGATTCTGACTTCTGTGGCATTTGTGACACCTCCCAGTTTGGCGTAATCCTTGACAGGAATTTGCACTCAGGGGGGCAGAGCCTTAAAGGGGTCTTGACACATGGCTATGATGATGACGACAGTATCCAAGGCTTAAGTGCAGAGGATGGGGAAGAGCCCAAAGGTCCTCTCCTGATTTCCCAACAGATGACCGCAGTGCCTGGAGACAGACAGTGAGGTCATGCTTCTATAGCAGTGACCAGAGGAGGACTGACCACTGGTAGGAGCGCAGAGAGAAGAAATGCCATGGTGCAACTGACCACCTTTCTCTGCCCCAGCTGCAACAAAACATGTCTCTCCCCTATCGGTCTCTCCAGTCACAGCTGGAACTCTTCAACAGCCTGGCTTCACCCCCAAAGACACCCTCCTCCATTGTCTCCAGAGACAGACAATGTTAACCAGCAATTTCCCAGCATGTGATCAGTCCATTCCCCCTCCCCCATGGAGGTCAGTGGCAAGACTGTGCTCCAAGGGTCTGAATGGGGGGGGGCATCTCGGTTCTCCCCCCTCCACGCAGTCACTCACTTGTAGAAATTGCGGTTGACCTTCTTCTCGGCAGGGAAGCCCAGCATCCCACAGATGACGCGGCTGTTACGGCTGCTCCAGTTCTCATCGCAGATCTGTGCCCAGCTGCCCCGGTGGCGGACTTCCACAATGCCCTCCGTCACGGGCAGTGGCCGCTTGGCGTGGGAGACCACAGGGCGCAGGCGCAGCTCCTCCACCTGGTTCTGCTCTGTCTGGAGGGAGGGAGGGAGGGAGGGTCAGCCCCAGGCAGAGACCTCTGCCCTGACTGCATGGCCTGGCAGGGGAGTGGGTTCCACCCCAGAAAGGATGCTTGAGTTGAGATTCCCACATTGCTGGGGGTTTGGAGAGGGTTGCCAGGAGGAGGAGTTGGAGAATGGAAGGTGGGACCTGTCTGGTGGGAGCCTGTTGGGGAAACAACTTTTAACACCGCCCCCAAACACACACAGAAAACCAGCAGGGTCTCTAAAGTGGGGGGAGGAGGAGGAGGAGGAGGGCAGAGACTCTTTTGCTGAGAGGAAGGAGGCGGCTGGGGCTCGGGTGGAACCTCCTGCTGTTGAGAAAAGAATCCCTGGGCCCAAAAATGCAGCCACAGGGGTGTGGAGCCTGCTTAATAGAAAGCAGCATGGCTTTGCTGTGGCCAAGTGACACCAGGCGGCCCCTACTTTCCCCTCGAGTGACGAGTCACAGAACGGAATGCTGTGGGTGTAAAACGCCTCTGGCCTTCTGCCCAGCTGGTGCCCCAGTTCCAGCGGTGACGTCACCCCGCCAGCTGGAGACGGGAGGCCGTCAGGCCGTGTGAGGAGGAAGCCCTGAGCAGAGGAAGGGAGAGCCAAGGGGGGCTCTGTGGGGTGAGGGGTCTGCTGTAGCTTCCCAGGAGGACTTCCTGAGAGGGGCCTGGCCAGCTGGGAAAGACTTGCAGGGAAGCCCAAAACTGGGGGTGGGGAAGAGTTCACCCACCTCAAATTTCTCCAGAATATAATATGGGCAAACTGGCAATGGAAAAATGGAAGGAATGTGGCCCCAAACCAGCCCTGCCCAACTCCCAGGGACACCTCAGGCCAGGCTCCCTCTTGCCCCCCACTCCTTCCCCGCTTCCGCAGTGACCCCCTTACACTCCCAGGGCTAGATCCCAGACTGCGCTAACAGCGACGTTAAAGCCCCACATAGGAATGCGCCTGGAAAAGTCTGTGCGCTGGAGCCACGAGACGTTTTTCCTGGAAAATCACCCTCCAACTGAACATTTGCTCTCCCTTCGTGGAGGAAACGCGTCCCAGCCAGCTGGCCACAGTCAGCTGCAAGAGGAACATCTGGCCAGAGCCGCCTTGCTCTCGCTTGCTGTTTCCTACTCTTTCTCGCCTGCCATAGATGCATAAACACCCACACCTGGGCAGCCCATGAAACTGAGGCTGGAAGATTCAGGGTAGCTGAATCCTTCCTCAAGAGGGACTGAGCCCCAAGCAACAGGCCCAGGCACGAAGGCAGGCCTGGCCCAGCTGGGGGCCCTTCTTCCTTCCTTCCTTCCCCCCCCCCCACCGCCCTGCCTGGGCCTCCTCCAGTCTCTTTCAGGGAACATCCTGTGCTCTTCCAAGCCTTCCACTTCTGACTAATGCAGCCTTAGCTTAGGGAGCAGTTGTCTGCAGCAGGAACGGGGGTCCCCCTAGCTCCCACTGCCTCTGCTCCCACAGGCACAGCAGCCCTGTCGGCCTCCCACCCCCTGCCCCCAAGCAAACGTTCCCCCACCCACCTCAATCACATTGGAGTCCACAAAGCCAGGAATGCGCTCGTCTTTGCAGATGACACCAGCGTCTTCCTCGTGGGAGCAGTCACTGTTGCCCCAGCCCCTCGACCGGCAGTCCGTGATGCTCTTCTCACTGCCCCCACAGTTCACGTTGTCCAGCCAGATGCGCCCTGCAAAGCCATAGCCAGGGGGAGTCAGGTGAGTGATGGAGAGGGAGAGAAAGAAAGAAAGAAAGGAAGGAAGGAAGGAAGGAAGGAAGGAAGGAAGGGAGAGAGCACTCAGCCTGACCTGAGAGCATCTCTAGCCAGAGACTGTTCCGAAGTCTGGCTGTGCTTACCCAGCAAAGAGGAGAAATGCTCTCTGCATATGCTTAAATGCACAATCTTTTAGCATTCCTTCACTGGTTCTGCAAGATTGTGGCCTAGAAAGCGAGGAGCCAGTGTGGTTTTGTGGTTAGAGTGTCAAACCAGGAGAGACCAGGGTTCATGTCTCCGTTTGGCCATAAAGCTCACTGGGTGACCATGGGCCAGTCCGTGCCTTTCAGCCTTACCCACCTCACAGGGTTGTTGTGCAGATTAAATGAGGAGTGGGAGAAGCACGTGGTCCACTGTGAGCTCCTTATTTAAGTGCAATAAACAATTACATAATATTATGTATTTAAACAATCTGTGGCTTTTTAAACTGCATGGTGTGTTTGTTACTATGTTATGTATTTTGTGATTTTTTTATATTGTGAAGCACCCTGGGATCTTCTAGAAATTTAATAAAATAAAATGTGAAGCCTGGATCAGATCAAGGCTGCAGCTTATGAGTGCCTCCTCTTCTCAAGGACAAAGCAGTGCAGGGGCTGCCCCGCCCCGCCCTGCCCCATCCCAGCGCCCCTCGCCCGGCCCTCCATGCTCACCGATGCCTTTGCCATACTTGGCGCTGTGAGTCCAGCCGGTGGCGGCCACAAAGCCCAAGTGGCGGCAGAGAACGTGGGCGTTGGCCAGAGTGAAGTCGTCGTCGCAAATGGTGCCCCACTCCTGGCCGTAGAAGACCTCAATGCGGCCCTCGTTGTGCTTGCGGGGGTAGCCAGCCAGCCGGAACTGCAGCTTGGGGCCAGCTGGGGTGCTCTGCACTGAGGGTGCCGCTGGGGTGCTCTGCTGGGCGGCGCTCACCCCCAGCCAGACACCACACAGCAGCCCAAGCACCTCCCACAGGGCAAGACCCATCGTCCTGGCTGCCTGGACCTGGAGGGGAAGAGAGGGGGGTTGAGGGGGGAGAACCCCCGGGCCCAGCAGGCAGTCGCGGCCCTGCAAGTTCAGCCTCGTCGTCCTCCTGCCCCAGCGAGGCCATTCCTCCACCCAGGAGCACACAGCAAATCCCCGCGGCCATCCTGTGCCCTTGCCCAGGACCAGAGGCGCCCCGCCCCGCTTCTCCTGCTCAACTGGCGCGGATGCTGCTCCCAAGGGGTCGGAACAAGTCCCCCCGCCGCCTAAGAAGCCTCTCGTCCACAGGAGCCCCTTCCGCTGGCCCAGGTGGGCGCCACTTGGGGATCGAGTCACCCTGCGGAACTGTCGAGGGGCTTTTAACTTTCGCAAAAAAGGGGGGTTGCCGGTGGGCAACCTGAGACGCGCGGAGGGAAGGAAAGCGGAGGCGGCTTTGGCCCCTCCTGGGCCGGGCAGAGAGCCCTTCGGGCGGAGGAGGCAGCCGGGACTTTTAAAAGGAGAAGGTGGTTGCGAGCCGGGAGAGCGAGATGGAGCCTCCACGGGCAGAGGCCGTCTATCTTCTCCCGTCGGGGCCTTGCTCCAGTGGCCGGGCGGGGACGCGTCTGGAGGCCCCCTCCTCCCCCGTCTCGCCTCCCAGCTGCCTCGGGATGCCGCGGGTCCCGCGCAGCCGCCGACCCCGGAGCTGGGCAGGGCTGGCCAGCCAGCCAGGCTCGGGGGCGGCCTCTGCCATGGGCGCCTGCTTCGGAGACGGCGTCGCGTCTTCCAAGTTCCCCCTCCCGCTCGCCCAGCTCCATCTCCGGTGCGCTCCCCGCAAGAGCCGTCCTCGTCGCCCCGCCCGGGGTCCCCGCTGACCTCGGCTGAGCTGCGCCGCCTCCACTGCGTCCCCGCCGCCTCCGAGCCGCGCTGCCCCGCTGTTCTAGGCCAGGCGACTAACGGGCCGCCCCCGGCCGGCCTCTCCTTCACCCCGCCCCCGGCCGGCCTGCTCGCGCTTGGCTCGGGCCGGCGGGGCGGGCGCAGGGAGCAGCCCCCGGGCAGCGGGAGAGGCGCAGGCGCGCCGCCACCGAAGAGCATCGGGGGCTCCGCTTCGGACGGGGCGGGCGCAGCTCCGCGGCGGGACGGACTTACGCGGGGCGGAGGGAGGGAGAAGCCTGGCTGGAAGGTCCCTCCCTACTTAAGGCGGGACGGGGAGCTCCCGGGAGCCGAGAGGGTCTCGAGCCAGCAGCAACAGCAAAAGGAGGCGCGCAGGGTGATCCTATAGCGGAGACTAATGGCTGGGCCACGCAGCCTACTTTCCGCCGGAAAACCTCCTTGGAGAGGAAAAGTGGCACATCTTGCAGTCGAAGGAGTGGGGTGTGGCCGGGACTCCGCTTCAGACCCCACAAGGGGCGTCTCCTCCAGGGCCTTCGACTAGCTCTGGGCCAGGAGAGGACGCCGGATTAAGCAATGGAACTCCCTGCCTCAGGATGCAGTGATGGCCACCAACTTGGATGACTTTAGAAGAGGATTCGCAAATTCATGGAGAAGCCTACTTGGTTTTTTCCTGGTATGCAGTGCATTCCCCTAGAGCAGATCCCCCTGTTTTCTTCTTCCCCCACAAACCCAGTCCTACCCAAAGAAACCAAAATAAGAAAGGAGTCATGGCAGCTTTTAAACTGATTGAGGGATGAAAGCCCCAGAGTAATTCAGTCCTGGAGACATGCCATAGTTCCCCCGATCCAAATGCTCAAGGAGACCTTGACAGGATGAATGAAATCAAGGAAGCATCCGAAAGCAGAGGCACGGACGCAATGGGCGACTTCCGCTACGCTCACCTAGGCGGGCTGCATGTGGGTTCCGGGCACGACAAAGAGGCCGAGTTTCTAGGCATCCTAAATGCGCTGGAACAGCTGGTGCTGGAACCAAGCAGGGCGCAAGCGCCCTCTAGTGGGGGAACAGCAGCCCTGCACGCCGCCCGCTACTGATTTCAGAGGACTCTGTAGGAGCAGGGACGTCGCTTGTGGGTACTGTACTTCTTGAGGCTCAGTTGACCTGAGTGACGTGGAAACTGGGAAAACCCTCCATCAGCTTTGGCTGGTGACGCAGCTGCATCCTTATCTGGACAGGGACAGCCTAACTTCCATTGTCTATGCTCTCCTCATCTCTAAGTTAGATTACTGCAAGGCATTGTACGTGGGGCTGCCTTTGGAGACAGTTCGGAAACTTCAGCTGGTGCAGAATTCAGAAGCCAGGTTGCTCACCAGGGCAAGAGGGTTGGAGAATATGACACTGATCCTGGTGCAACTGCACGGGCTGCCATTGAGTTTCTCGGCCCAATTCAAAGCACTGGTTTTGACCTATTAAAGCCTTAAACAGCTCAGGATCGCAATACCTCAAGAACCACCTCCTTCAATATGGCCGTGCTTGGACCCTGAGATCATCTTCTGAGGCCCTTCTTTGTTCCCTTTCAAGCAGGCCTTCAACGATACTCTCTTAAATGTGGTGGGGGCGGGGTTATTGGTTGGTTGGTGTTCTTGTTTTTATTGCATATTTTGTGTTTTTCTCTTTTATTTTATGTTGTGATTGCCCCAAACAAAATAAAATAAAAATTCCGTACTCCAGATGCTGTTAGGGTGTGAAACATAAGACGCTGGCAAGTTAGCAATGTCATGTGACTTTAAGTAGTCAAGCTTGTTAAGTTGTTAAGTTGCTCAGTATATAAAGAGTGTTTTCTCTGCCTGTGGGGCGTGAAGCAAAAAAATCTGAAAGCTCCGGAGGTATTTCTGTTATCTTTCTGCAATAAACCTGTCTTTGGAAAGACAGGCTTCCCTGTGTCGTTATTTCTTTGCTGCTGAGACTTTGAAGCTTGTACTGCAACAAGAATCTCTGCACTGGACTTAATTAATGCTCTGCAAAGAGAACTGTTGCTGGTGGCGCAGCGGAAGCGTTTACTGGACCAGTACACAGACTCTCTTAGATGCCTCTCAGCGGAGAGGCCCTGGGGTTCAGCAGAAGCCCCTTCCCATGCCAGCCACCTTCAGCCATGCAGCTGCTGCAGGAGCTCTGCCCGCCTCCTCTGGGCTCCAAGGGCAGGAGAGGCTTTGGCCCCGCCCTGCTGGGATCCTAAGCTGGATGCCAGTCCTTCTTGAGGGCCCAGGTCAGGCCGTTGTCTGTGCTGGGAGGGTCCAGTGGTCAAGCGCAGGTCATTCCCCGGCGGCATTTGTGTTCCCTCCTCCTGGATGTGCAATATGTGTCCTCCTGCATGGTCTCTAGGGGGAAAGGTGGGGCAGGAAGGCATCACAGAAATGTGGAGTGGGAAGGGACCCTAGGGTCATCTAGTCCAACCCCCCAGAACGCAGGAATCTCAACTAAAGCATCCATGATGGACAGGGAACAAGAGCCCTGTGACTACTACTAGATCACCCCAAAGTGGACCCCGCTCGTCCAGCCTCCTGGCTACCCCCCCTCCCGTTGCCAGGCAGATGCCCATCCTGGGAAACCCGTCAGCGAGTCCAGAGTGCGACAGACCCCACGACTCTCTTGCGGCTTCCCCGCCCGGGCCGACTCCGCATTGCGGCCCAGAAGCTCTTCGGGGGTCCAGGACAGACCTGCAGCGCGAGGATCCTCCTGCCCACGGACACGCGCTCCCACCCGAGACCTACGAGCTCCGGAGTCACGAAGCAAAAGTTTCGACAACGTTTCTGACGTCGCAGCCAACCCCCCCCCCCCCGCCGGGGGACTTGCCACCACGCTTCCAAATACAAACGCGCTGCTTTCTTCTTTTTTTGCGTCGGTTGGGGATTATTTTTTCCTTTAAGGTGGCCTCTCGCCTGAATGTCCGCTCCAGAAAGCGGAGTATTTTCTCAAAGTTTTTTTTGTCCCGTCGAAGTTTTGATGTTTCTGGTCTTGTAACGTCCCAAATGGAGAGGCAAACTTTGGATCACGAAGCCGATCCCTTGGCGGTGGCCACGTCGTCCGGGATGAGGCCCCCGAGCAGAGAAAGCCCCCCCCCCGGGCGGCCGTCCTTCGAGGCTGCTTCCGGCCAGAGGGCGGCCCCGAGCGCGCCGCCTGCCCCTCCGGCCCGCCCCTTGGCGGGCGGGCGGGCTGAGCCAGGCCAGCGCCCCCATCCCTGGCCTGGGGGCGGAGCCGCCCCTCCCCGCCCGGCGGCTTCCGCTCCGTCGGCGAAGCCCCTCCCCGCGCCGAGAGGCGGCGGCGGCGGCGCTGACAGATCCGGAGCGGCTGGGCTGCCCGCGGCGACTCTTCCGGATGGACCCGCCGGTCAAGACCGGGCCGCTCCTGCTCCAGCAGCCGTCGGGGCTGCGCATCGGCGCCAAGGTAAGGGCGTCCTGCCCCTCCGGCTCCTCGGCGGGGGCTGCTCCGAGCGCCACCCGCCCGCCCGCCCGCCCGCCGGCGCTTCCGGGATGGGGCGCTGCCGGCAGCGCGGTCTCTGCGCGGGCGGCCGAGGGGCGACTCTCCTGGACCCGGCGCGGCCCGGAAGCGCGGCCCCTTCGGGATGGGGGCCCCGTGGGCTGCTCTGCCTCGACGAAACGCCCCGACCACCTCCCTGCCCGAGGCCCATCCGGGACCCGCTCCTGGGCTGCTTGGGGCACCTCCCGCGCTCTCCCTTCTTCGGACGCCCCGTCGAAGCCAGAGGAGCCGCGCGCGGAGGAAGCGGCGGCGGCGGCGGCGGCAGCAGCGTTCATTCCTGCCGCTCGGGCGCCTTGTCTCGACCTCTGGGGCCGCCCGTCCAGCTTCCAACTCTGGGTCCGGTCCCGGCGACGGGCTCTGCTCTCTCCTCAGGGCTTCCCGGCCCTTTCCACAAACGTGCGCCAGACGAGCGCCCCCCCCCAGCGCCCCGGGGTGCTAATAGGGGTACCTGGTTTGGCCCAGACGGGGTGCGGCGTCGTGGCCGCTGCAGGGAGCAGAACTGGACCAGGCCGGATTGACCACTCTCCTTGAACCCTGACTTGGAGGCACCTGTTGGGCCTCTCATATGCCAGCTGAAGGCAGCGAGGGGAGGGCAGACCCTTCCCTGGTTATATGCAAATTCCCTGCTTGCAGAAAGGCAGGTTCCAAGTGCACCGACTGTGTGTCCTGCGGCTCCTCTGCCCCCATTTCCTCTCTGCCTCTTGTTGCAGCGATGGAAGAAGAGCTGGTTTGTGCTCTACCCGGCCAGCCCGCATGGTGTGGCGCGCCTGGAGTTCTTCGACGGCAAGGAGGGTCCCATGCCGGCGGAGCGAGTGGGCACCAGGCGCCTGGACAAGAAGATTGTGCGCCTGGCAGACTGCGTGAGCGTGGCTCCCGCCCCAGACGGCAGCCCCAAGGAGGGCCTTTCCGCCTTCCGCCTGGAGACCAGCGAGCGCAGCTACCTCTTTGCCGCTGAGCCCCACGAGGCGGCTGACTGGATGGCCAGGCTCTGCGAGGCAGCCTTTCTGGTGAGCCCACCCTGGGGTGGCGGTTGGGGGGGGGGTCTCAGCGCCTTGCAGGGAGAGGCCCTTGCCCGAAACCCTGCTCAGCTGCTGCTGCTGCCAGCCAGTGTAGACAATACTGTGCTGGCTCTGCATAAGGCAGCTCCCGATGTTCCAGGGACGGCGGAGGGCTGGTCAGCCTTGGCTGGTGGGAAGAGCCCCCCACTTCACTCCTTGCCCCCCTGGCCGTGCTCAGGGGCGGCAGGGGTGCTGTGCATGCCAGGGATGCCCTGGATGCCCCCTGCAGCAGAGGAGCTGCCATTTCTGGGAAAGGCTGGGTGTGTCTGCTGACGTTCTTCTCTCCCGGCAGGGCAACCCTGGCAAAGCAGCACAGCCTGCAGCCGACTGCACTGGGGGGCGACCCCTGGAGATGGCCATGAACGCCATTTATTACTCCCGAGAGGAAGGTAGGAGGCGCTCAGGAGCAGAGCTGGCTCCACCCTGTCCCCGTCAGACTTTCAGCCCATTCCCCCCCCCTTAGTTTGGGTGGTGGGGCAGAGGGAGTTCCATAGGAAGTCACGGCTGCTGCAGGACAGAATTGCATGCTGGGAGTCCCCCGCTTTGGAAAATGCAGCTTAGGCTGGGAGGATTCTGGCTACCAGGGCTGCTGATTCTGGGTGACAGCTGCTGGGCAGGTGCGTGCCCCCCCCCCGAGGGTCCCTGGGGGTCGCCTGCTCTGACTCTCTCCCTTGGCCACAGTCAGCGAGTTCTGGGTGACGGTGCAGAAGACAGAGGCTGCTGAGCGCTGCAAGCTGCAGGGGGTCTACGTGCTCAAGGCGTCCGGCGAGGGCCTCATCCTTGGGGACCCCCACTCCAACCAGCCCCTCTTCACCTGGCCCTACCGCCTGCTCCGCAGATATGGCCGGGACAAGGTGGGTCCAGGAGGAGGGGTGCATGTGGGAGGGAGAGGCAGGTAGGCGGGGGGAGGAGGCTGCATTACTGGGGGCAGGACTGTGGAAGCCCAAGGAGTGATTTAGTTGAGATTCCTGCATTGCAGGGGGTTGGACTAGATGCCCCTCAGGGGCCCTTTCAATTCTGCAACTCTGTGAACAGGAGGAGCTGCCCTGGGAGAGCTGGTGAGGGGGGCTGGGCTCCCTCAGTGGTTGAGGAGGTGCCCAGCTGGCACTGGGTGGTGCAGTGCTGCCCAAGAGCTTTACGGCCAGCTCAGAAGCTCTCTTGCTGGCTGGGGGGGCTTGTGCGCAGAGCGGGCAGAGCAGGGGCGGGGGAGGTTCCTGTGCCCCTCAAAGGGTGCCTCTTGGCCCCGGGGCTCCTTTGCGGCCCCTGACTGTGCCCGCTCTCTGCCCCGCAGGTGATGTTCTCCTTTGAAGCCGGCCGGCGCTGTGAGTCTGGGCCAGGCAACTTCACCTTTGAGACCAAGCAGGGCAACGAGATCTTCCACGTGGTGGAGGCGGCCATTCAGGCGCAGAAGGCACAGGTGGTTGAGCATCGCCACAGCACCTGCTCCCTGGACGCCGAGGTGGGCCAACTCCCGGGCGCCCTGGCCGGCTCGCTCAGCCTGGAGGGGGAGAGCCTGGCGCCCGCTCTGACCCCCGAGAGACCCGGCCTGCGCCCGGCCCTGGCTGCCAAGCTCAGCGCTGCCACTGCTGCGGAGGAAGAGGAGGTGGTGGCCCCCGCCAAGGGGCTGGGCCTGCGGGACCCTCTGGCCAAGTGGCCCAGCACTCCCCCCCGCTCCCCACTCCCTGAGGTGCCAGGACACCCACTGCCCCCCGAGGACACGGGCAACGTCTACTCCGAGCCTCTGGACGCGCTCAGGGCCCCTCGCCCCCGGCCGGACGCCCTCTATGCGGAACCCGTGGACAGCCGGCGCGAGGGGGGCAAGGAGCGTTGCCCTCCCCAGAGCAAACTGCTGTATGAGGAGGTGGGCCCTGGCGGCGGCCAGGACAAGCACAGCGGCAAGGTGCACATCTACGACGAGCCGGAGGGGCGGGCCCAGTGGCCGGTGCCCACACCCACTGCCATCTACGACGAGGCCCGCCTCCCCTGCGAGGCCTGGCGGACACAGGGCGTGGAGAGCCCGGCTGGCTACGAGCTGCCCTGCCTGCTGGGGACGGGGGAATATTCCGTGCCGGCCTTCCCCCCGAAGCCAGGCCTCTCCAAGCCCCCCAAGCCCTGCCCTGCCCCCAAGCCCCCCCGCACCCACAAGAAGCCCCCCCAGCCTGGAGCCCCCAGGCCGGCCCCCGGCAACAGCAACAACAACAACAGTGGCCGCGGGGGGGAGGAGCCCCTCTACAGCAAGGTGGTGAAGCCCCCCCTGGCCAGCCCCTGTCGCTCAGGGGGGAGCAGCCGGGAGGAGCAGTCGGTGGACGAGAGCCGGCCGTCCTCCATCTACGAAGACCTGGGTGAGATCTGATGGCTCCCAGGGAAGTCGGGGGGGGCAGGGGGCCCCCTTGGGTCCTTGCAGGATCCGTCTTGGGCAATATTTTTCTACAGATGTCTATTTTCATATTAAAGCATTTTGTTTCAGTGGAGCTGAATGCACTTGGGGGGGGGGCTGAGTGCCCCAAGGTTTGTGCCCAGGGCAACGGGGGGGGGGCTGAGCAAAGCAGGTTTTTGGAGCTGCTTTGGGAGGCTGCAGTTTGGAGCAGGCCAGGAGAGGGGAAGCTGAGCCCTGCCAACTGTCGGGGGGTGGGTTCCCCCCATCTTCCCCTGGTCCTAAGGGCCCCTCCAATGTGGGGTGTCCTGCTTCAACTGGGGGGGTCTGCCCCACTTCATTTTTTCTGGGTGGGGGGAGAGACGCCCCTTTCCTGGCCCCTGAACTGCCTGGGAGTGTTGAGCCACCCCCCCCCCGCTTCCTTCTACTAGTCCCAGGCAGAACTCCCTCCCCCAAAAGATGCAGCCTGGGGGGGCCAAGGCGGAAGAGGCCAAGGGAGCGGCTGCAGCCCCCGCCTCCTGCGCTGCTTCCTCCTCTGTGGCTTCCCAGCAGGTTCCCTCTTCTGTCTTCCCCACAGCTGGGGGGGGCAGTGCCCTGCTCTTGTGGGGGGGGGGAGTGGACAGAAGAGCACAGCTCAAGGTTTGTTGCAACAAAGACAAAAGTTTATTGAAGGGGTTCTCCAGAAACCAGAAACTGGGGAGGGGGCTTCCAGCCATACTCGTCCCCCAAGCAGACAGAGATCCAGGCATTGCTGCAGAGGCTCCAGGGACAACTCCAGGCCCCCCCTCAGGTGCTCCACAGGGTCCTTGTCATGGGTGCCTGTCTGGGTTGGGCTCCCTTTTTGTGGGAGCTCTGGCTCAGCGGGGCCTCCATGGGGCGAAGGGAGTGGCCCCTGCGGTGTCACATGGCGTCCAGGAACTCTTCTTCCTCTCCGGAGAGCAGGGAGAAGGCGGGTGGGCGGGGGGCAGCGGGTGCCATGCGCAGGGGGGCCACCATGGCCCTGGCCTTGCCCAGGTGGGGGCGGGTGCCCTGCTGTGGGCAGAAGGAGGAGGTGGGAGAGGCAGCGTGACCCCCAGGCGAGGGCTGGGTCCCCCTTGCCACTCCTGGGGGGCACCGGTTCCCTTTGCATCTCAAGCGGTCTGGCACAAGTGGGGTGGACCTCCGCCCCCCAACAGCCACTGGGGTGGCCCTTTGCAGCCCTGTCCGTGGGGTGAGGGCGCCTGCCGTACCTACCTGACGGGGCAGGTGCCGATCTGCCTTGCGCTCGGGCCGGGAGGGTGGTGGGCGCCCCAGGCTGCTCCTCAGGGCTTGGTACAGGGGGGCCCCCCCGCTCAGGGGACTGTAGGCCGGCTCCAGGTCCAGGCCGTCCAGGAGGTGCTGCAGGGAAGGAGCCAGCGGGAAAAGGTGGTTTCATCATGGAATCAGAGGAGCATCCCAAGCCGCTGGCGCCCAGCCAGGCCCCTCCTGCCACCCACCCACCCGCCAAGGCCCCCTCCCAGCAAGGATGAGGTGCAAGCCCTGCATCTCCGCACCCTCAGGGCAGGAGGGTTGAAAGCAGGCAGAGCCTGAGGGTGGGACCACGAGGGTGCAGCCCCTGGGACCCTCTCCCGGGACCACCCCCATTCCTCGTGTTTTCTCTCTGGTGGGCCAGTCCCTGCCTGCTGTTTGCGGGGTGTGCTGCCTGGCTCCCTGCCCCCCCCCCGCTACTTGCCTCCATTTGGCTGAGAGTGGCCTGGGGAGGCTCTGCTGGCAGGAGAGGGAAGCTGCAGGGCAGGAGGAGCTCCCGGCCCACCAGGGAGCAGAGCAGCAGCGAGGCGGCCCCTTCGGAGGGCAGGAGGACCTGGAGGGGGCTCGGCCAGGGGGGACCACAGCCAGGACCGGGGGCCCCTGGTGGGGTCTCATATTTGGCCAGCAGCAGCCAGTTTCGCTTCTGAAAGAGGAAATTAGAGTCTCAGGCACCCCCCTCCCTGGGTGTGTGTGTGGTTCTCCTTCCTCTTTCCCAGGGACCCTGTGCCAGGGAGAAGGGGGGTGCCCTCTCCTGAAGGCAGGCACAGTCACGTGGCGGGGGTCACTATGGCTTAGCCCTCCCCCCCATAACTCAGTGCCTTGCGACTCTGCACCCTCCACCCCAACTCACCCACAGACAGTGGCAGAGGGCCCGGAAGAGCTGCTGGTTGGCCTCCAGTTCATCCCAGTTCATCCGCCAGCAGCTTGTGGGCCGGATGACCAGAGGCAGCCCATAGAGCAGCGAGGTGCACAGGCCTTTGGCCTCCAGGGCCCTGCAAGAGACGGGGGGCAGGGCCTTGGTCAGGGGGGCAGAGCCTGCCTCCAGCTCCCAGGCAGCACCCAAGGCCCCCCAGGACTGGGAATGATCTAGGGGCAAGTGACTCCCCAGTGGAGGAAGGTTGCCGCATCTGCAGCTTTTTAGTTTGCAGAAAAGGCAAGTTTTAGACAGCATCAAAGTTTATAAAGCAATGCTTGGCGTGGAGAGAGTGGATGGAGGGCAGCTTTCCTCTCTGAAAACCATGGAGCTGGTGGACATGGCAGAAAGCTGAGCGCTGGAAGACTCTGGACAGATAAAAGGAACTTCTTCACGCAGAGCAGAGTTCACCAGTGGAACTCCCTCCCTCAGGAGGCAGGGACGGCCACCAGCTTGGAAGGCGAACCAAGAGGATAAGCCTAGTCCTGGGCCCAAGGGCTCTGGTCTGCCTCCGGGGCCCCAGGCAGCCGTGCTTCGGATTCCCAGGGGCTGGAAGCCCCCGGAGGGGAGCTGCCTTGGAGCCCTTTGGGGCATCAGGATTCTGGGCTGGAGAAGCCACTGGCTGGACCCCGCAGGCTCTCTCCGGTTCGTCTCACAAGCAGAATTGGGAGGGAGAGGGGTTCTCAGAGGGACCATTTCTGCAAAGCAGGCTGCACTTCCTGGCAGGATGTCCTGCGCCAAAGGGGAACCTGCAGCAGCTGCCAGAACAGCCAAGAAGGGGAAGCTGGTGCTGCTCTTTGTGTGCCTGTCAGCTACTTGCCTGCCTGGCAGCTCCCTTGGGGGGGGGCTCTGTGCTGAGCTGCTGGGGGTGGAGTGGGGGGGTGGCTGTCCCCAAGCAGAGCACCAACCAGCCTCTGCCCTGCCATGGCACTTTTGCAAGCAGTGCACTCCCTCCCATCCCGCAATGCACATCTTGCCACCAACTGGGGTTACATCAGCAGACAAAACACCAGGCCACTTGATAGGCCTGTGACTTGCCCAGTGTGGCTCCAAGGTCTTCTATGACACCCACTCCTCTGCCCCCTTTGTCCACCTGCCCATGCCCGGGGGGAAGGGGGGTGGAGAGGGAGAGCTGTTAAGGTGCTCCTGCATCATGGCAAGGGAGGAGGGGGGGCTTCCTGGCCTGCCAGAGCCTTGCGATCTGTGGCTGCACCTCATGACACAGTTTGTCCATGTTGGTGGGGGCACTTGGCCCCCTCCCCCCATGCAGATGGGAAGTGGGGAGCAGGGAAGAGGCTGCTGAACTCCTCGCTCTGTTGCATTTAAAAAGGCAAAACAGGAAGTGGGTGGGTGGGTGGGTGAGTTGGGGTCTCCTTCATTCAGTCAGGAACAGTCCTGCTGGGCTTCCTCCAAGCAGCCATTTGTTTCTTGCTACTTTTCAGGCTTTGTCTTGCGTCTTCTGCCTCAGGCTCTCCCAAGGGAGGAGGATCCTCCCCCAGGCTGTCTGCAATTGTGGAAGCCAGTGGGAGCTGCTGCCTGTCCTCCCCACCCTCCTCAAGCGCCCCTGAGCCAGCCAAGCCAGAGCAGGTTCAGGGGAAGGGAGCAGCCGGCCCAGAACAGGAAGCGCAGGGGGGAAGGAGAGAGGCAGAGAAGCACACTGGCTCCAGTACAGCAGCTGCCCTGCCCCCCCCCAGAGCTCCTCCCCCAGGCCAAAAAGTCCTGTAGCCCAGAGAGTGAGTGGCCAAAGCCAGATTTCCTGAGTTTTAACAAGAGCACCTTTTCGGGTTAAGAGTGCCTCTAAGCATGGACAGAGTGCTTCTCACTGCAGTCACACCTCTTGAACATGGGACAGGGCTCCCAGGGCAGCTGACGTGGCCACAACACAATTTCTCCATTGGAATCTGGGAACTGGGGAAGGGCTGTGGGGCGTGGCAGGCTGGCCCTCTTCTCAAAGGGGCCCTTGGGGGCGCTCCCAGTGTCTCCCCCCCCCGCCCCGCTCGGATGGCTCCTGGACAGGTACCTGAGGATGTGGAGCTTGCGTGGCACCAGGCCTGGGCCAGCTGCCATCCAGAAGGGGCCACTGGCATCCTCCCGTTGTGCGGTGGGGCCATCTCCGCAGGCGGAAGTAAGCAGAGCGGGGCTGAGAAGCCTCTCCTGGGCATCGCATTTCACGCACACTGCAAGGGCAGAAGGCAGCAGGGCTAAGGGGGCGCAGGGCATGCTTCTGCCAAGCCATGGCAGCTGGGGACCCCTCCAGCTGCCAAGGACCCAGAGCCACTGCCAGCCAGAGCGGGCAGCACTGCCTGCCCAGGATGAATCTCAGGGCAGAGGGCGAGGGCTGGAGAGATCAGGTTTGTGTCTTTGGGCAGATGTCCAGGGCAGAAGACCCCGCAACTCCATGGGAACCCCTTGGAGAGGCTGCCCTGGCCTGGACGGGGCAGGGGGGTTCCAGCAACCCTGGAGTCCAGCTGGGGCCTCGGGCACAGCCACCGCCAGGCCCCGTCCAAATTCAAGGCACCACTCTTGGCATTTAATGCCCCCAAGGACTCCCCCCTCACAGACTACAGCACCAACGCTCTGGAACTCCGTGCCGATGGGAATGATGCTAGCACTTTTGCTGCAGCACATTGGAGACCTAATTATTATTACGATTTGCTTCAGTAAGCTTACCCATGTATGTAAATTTGATATGTATTCAAATATATGGTTTTATTTTTTCAAAACCATTGGGTTTACTTAAATTTTGATTATTTTTTTACGTCAGCTACCTTGTAACATTTCATTGTATCAGTCATTTTAGTACGTGTGTGTATTTATTTGTGTAAATAATAATTTCATTTCTGAGTGGCTTCCCATGAGGGATGCCAAAGCAATTTACTATGCAATAATTTATATGAAACAAATATGGAAATAGCAAGAACAACTGCACACAGGGAAACAATTTAAAAAACCAAAACATTTGTAAATGTAAAGGGAGTTTAGAATACTGGACAAACACCGGATGGGACAGAGATGTTTAGCAGCGGAGGCAAAAGACGAGGGCACCCGTCTCTCTCCCACAACAGCAAGGGGTCCCAAAGGGTAGGTGCTGGGTGTGGTGTCAGCAGGCTCACAGAAGCAGCGAATCGTAGAGTTAGAATCATAGAATCATAGAATCATAGAGTTGGAAGAGACCACAAGGGCCATCGAGTCCAACCCCCTGCCAAGCAGGAAACACCATCAGAGCACTCCTGACATATGGTTGTCAAGTCTCTGCTTAAAGACCTCCAAAGAAGGAGACTCCACCACACTCCTTGGCAGCAAATTCCACTGTCGAACAGCTCTTACTGTCAGGAAGTTCTTCCTAATGTTTAGGTGGAATCTTCTTTCTTGTAGTTTGGATCCATTGCTCCGTGTCCGCTTCTCTGGAGCAGCAGAAAACAACCTTTCTCCCTCCTCTATGTGACATCCTTTTATATATTTGAACATGGCTATCATATCACCCCTTAACCTCCTCTTCTCCAGGCTAAACATGCCCAGCTCCCTTAGCCGTTCCGAGTTAGAGAGACTCCCTGAAGAGGAAGCTTTCGGTCTGGGTGAAGCAGCAACACAGGAATCCCATTGGCTCACACTTGCCTGGGCAGCTCTGGGCTGCAGCAGGGGGGCAGAGCGCTCCAGCGGGCAGGAGGAGGTGGAGGTGCTCCTGGTCTGGGCTGTGGTCGTGGAACCAGCCCTTGAAGAAGGTCTCCAGGGCCACCACATCATTCTCCACAGTCTGGAGGTCAAGGACTGCGCCCAGGGTCACGGTGCTCTCTGCAGGGAGAGGAAAGGAGCCCCATCTGCACAATGGCTCAGCCTGGGCATCCCAACAAGTTCCTGCCACCCCCCAGAACAAAGAGACGGCTCCCTTAGGGCAGTGCCCCCCCCGATGCCCACAGCTGCAGAAGCAAAGTCTGGGGCTCCTGGAGGGTCAGCGTGTCCTTTGAGTGCCCCACTCCCAGGCCTCAGGAGGAAAGCAGCTGCCAGCCTGGCCAGCCCATCCTGTGCCACCCAAGCGAGGCCCATCCTCCAGGGCCATGAGCTGCCTGAGTTCTAAGTCATCCCACTTGGCGGCTGCCGTCTCTGCCTCTTCTGGGGGCCAAAAACTGCGCTGCATGTCCTGAGCCTCCCAGCCTCTGGTTCCCGCCTTGTGAAACGCTCTCGCTCCCCTTTCTCCGCACCAGGTACCCTCCTATAAGCTATCATGTCCCCCTCCTCCCCCAAAGCCTTACTATTTTTCTGAACAAAAAGCCCCGAATATTGTACCGTCTCCTCCTACGAACATGAGAAGAAGCCGCTGGATCAGGCCAGTGGCCCATCTAGTCCAGCATCCTGGTCTCGCAGGGGCCAATTGGATGCCCCAAGGGACCTGAGCGCCAGAGCAGGACTCTGCCCTCCTGGGCTTCCTGGCATTCACAAGCCTGGCTGTCTCCGAGGGTAAAGGCAGAGCTGAGCCCCGGCCAGCCCCCTCCTCATAGGAGGGTCCCTCCAGCCCATGGATCATGGTGGCTGCCCTTTTCCGGGCCAAATGTTGCCTCTTATTGCAGCTCTACTCTATCTTTTCTGAGGGGGACAAGAGGAACCCCCCAGAGGAGGCCAAGCGCAGATGCAAAACATTTAGGGAGCACCTTGAAGTGGTTTCCCATGGCAAGAAGAAGACATATGACTACTGTGTATCTAGTCCAGCAGAGACCCTGCCTGGGACTCGCATCTCCGCTGGGGAGGCTCCTTGCAGGAGGAAAGTCTCCAGCAGAGGTGATGGTGATCTCTGGGACCAGGGTGACCTTGTCCCACCTCGTCCCCCAGTGCAGAGACCCCCTGGGCACTGGGGGCAGGAGGCCCACCAGCTGCTGCTGCAGGAATACAAGACGATGAGGGCCACGGTTCCGGCCACTGCTGCTCAGAAACAGGCACCCAGGAGGGGCTGGGGTCTCTCCCCGCAGGAAGCCTGTCCCTCTCTGGAAGCAGAGCCCAAAGTCGGTGGCTGTGAGAAAGGAGAAGTGGGAATCCTGCCTGCCTGGTTAGCAACAGAGAGAGGACCAGTCACAGCTCAAGGAGGGTGGCTGGCTTAATCCGGGCTGAGCAGGGGGATCAGGCCAGCAGGGGGTGGGGGCCAAAATCTGCGCCTGAGAAGGAGGCGGCTCTGGATTAAGAATGACAGATGCCACCATCTGTCCCTCCCCAGCAGCCCCACTGAGGAGGCAGGGAGCACACAGCCCTCCAGCGCCCAGCCAAGGGGCAGCCACCTTGCAAAGGGAAGAGCCGGCAGTCCAAGCGAGGTCAGAGACAGGGTGGCTGTGCCCACTAGGGGGCAGCAGAAGGCCATTGCTAAAAATCCTGGCGGCTGCAGCAAGGCGTTCCTGAGGCTGTGCATTATGATTTTGACAGTCTCTTTTCCCTTCCCTTCCTAGGAGCCCTAGCCTGGAATCTGCTACTTGGTGCCTCCAGCACCAGGGGCAGCCTGCCTCTGAACTTTGTGGGGCTTCCCAGGGGCATCTGGGGGGGGGCAGGGGGGGCACTGGGGGCTGGGCAGACTGGATGGGCCTCGGTTCTGATCCAACAGAGCTCTGCCCCAGTCCCGTCAGGGAGCCACACTCCAGATCCTTGAGAGACCCAGGCGGATCAAGGCTCCCTGCAGCTAGCAAGAGCGGAGGAAGCAGACCCAATGCACAGCCCAGCCACACACCAAGGCTGGGCCCCTTTCACTGCTTTCCCTTCTGCATTTGGGGTGAGACTGAAAGCAGGAAGTCCCCAGCGGTTTCTTTGGCTTTCCCCAGAGAAGGGCTTCCGTCAGCCGGCCTGGCCAAAGGGTGACTTGGGGTGGGGAGTGCACATGTCTCTCCACATCAAGTCAAGTCACCTCTGCGGGGCCTGTCTGGCCCTCTCAGGATCTCTTTGCAACCGGCAGTGTGATGGTTGCACAAAGGGCAGAAAGCTGCCCTGGCTCTTGCCCTCCCGAGGCTCCTGCCGGCTCCCTTTCAGGCGCTGCTGGTGCCAACCCACAGCTGTGCGCCAGAGTTTCCTGCCTCATCCTCCTGCCTTTTCCCCCAAGATCTGATTTGTGGTGATTTCCCCCCGCTTAAAGTTCAGCTCCAGCGCCAGCCAGCCCAGAGGGGGCAGGCCAACTGCCGCAGAAGCTTTCCTGGGCTCTCGCGCCTTTAATTAGAGGTTTCCCCCTTTGGGCCGAGCGGCTTCCTCCGCCTCTAAGTGCTTCCTCCTCAGCAGAGCTTGGGATGAGGCATGAATTATTCACTGAGCACCAAGATCTGTGACTGGATCTCCCGACTCTCTAAGTCTCAGCAAAGAGCAGCCCTGGATGCCCCGGGAAACCCGTCTCTGCCCTGAGTGTCACCCTTTTAGGTGACACTCAAGTGCAATTACCTAAGTTCCTCCTAATCCAGACAGATTCAACTGGTTCCTCTCCAGCTGCTCTCTGCTAAAACTGAGCAGCCTGGGAGGTCCCAGCACAGATCTCTGGCAAGCCTCTTCTGCCAATTTCTCCTCCCCGCCTGGTCGGGGTGGGCTTCAATTAGTGGCATCCTTTCATTGTCTTTATTTTATTTTAATGTGCTGTAAAAGCCAAAGAAGAAAATGTAAAAACCCATGAGAGGAGCCAAGGAATTAACACCACCTTTCCCATTGCCCCGCAGGGAACAGAAACTGACTTCCTGTGCACTTAGGGGGCACTTTGACAGCCATTCACCGCTAATCAGAGGCAGAAGCCATGAGTTCCCTTTCATGAACGGCACTTGCTCTGGAGCAGACACCAGAGAAGCATCCCAGAGTGATAACAACACCCAGCGGGAGGCGAGGGGCCGCATTTGAAATGCCACAGGTTGGGGGGCACTTACCCCCACGGCTGCTGCCGCTGCTGCTGCTGGGGGTGGCTCCCTCTCCGTCCTCCGCCGCAGCCTCAGGCGCCTCCTGCAGCCCCCTTGTGGAGACCTCCACCACCTGCAGCTGGCGGAGGCTGACCAGGTCAATGCCCTGCAGCCCAGCCTCCAGCTGCTTGGCCACCTTGGCGCTGGGCTGGCCAGTCAGGACAGTCATCTGGAAGAGAAGCCCCATGGCTGCCGGAGACTCAGAGGGCAGCCGAGAGGGGGGGGGGCGCGTCAGATCCATGATCAGCCAGGAACCTCACTGGGTGACCTTGGTGGGGAGGGACATGTGCCCTGAGCTTCTTGAAGCAACAGATGGCAGTGCACCAACCATCCGCCCAGGCTTCCTAGTGCCCCTCTGCCATGAACATCCCTGGCAGTAATGGGACACACGAGAGGGAATCTGCCACTCCCCAGATTCTGGCCCCTGTCATGCTGGATTCTGTGCAAGGAATCAACTTGCTCTTTCGATGCAAACTGGTGCTTTGCAGAGCTGCTTGTATTGCCTGCAGGATGGCAGAGGGGGGTTGCAAGGCCTCCTCGTCTTGCTGGAGGCTGCAGAAGAGGCAGGCAGAGAGGGGGCAACTCAGGAATGGATGTGGTCCTGGAGGGCACCAGAGGCTCCTGCCCACTACCATTATTATTATTAGTGCCTCTGTGCCAGCTTCTGCTTGGGGAAAGATGTTTGGGCAGAAATCTCATAGGGACACCGAAGATCATCTAATCTAACCCCCCTGCAGTGGAAGACCCCCAACCTGGCTGGAAGGTGATGGGGGAGATGGAAGTGGAGAGAAACAGCGACCCTCCTCCCTAATTGGGAGTGCAGCAGACACGGGGGCCCCTCCCTCTGGCCTCCTCTCACCTCCAGGGAAGAGCTGCTCAGGGAGGCCCCAGCCATGCCCTGCCCCGTGTACTGCTTGAACTGTTGGAGCCCATCCTGCACGGCCTGGACTATGGCGTCCTCCTTGAGGTGGAAGACCCCCTCCGAGGGCAAGGCGCGCAGCTCCGCCAGGCAGCTCTGGAGCCGAGAGAAGCTCCCTCTCACCGGCTGCAACGACAGTGGGCAGGAGATGTGCCTCAGCAAGGGCCCAATGCCTCCCCTGTGAGGGGTGCTCACCCCTGGGGCGGGGGGGGGGCAAATAGCTGCTTCTCATGTCCTTTCCCAGGAGGAAGACCCTGCCCTGGCCATGCACTCTGCCCACAGCTTCTGCCTGCTCCCCTGGTCTCTGGGATGGGCATGAAGTGGGACACATTGGGCATTGGAAAGCCCCCCCCCCCAAGATGCAGCTGCTTGCGCTGTTGCTGGGGCCGGCCTGGGCATCATGGCCGGGGGTGCTGAGCGCAGTTTCACTGCCAGTTCGCCTGAGTTAATGAGCCCCTCTGTGGGCAGGAGACACCCGAGTCTAGACATGCTTGGCCAGGAATGAGCTGCAGCCCAGCCCAGCCGAGGCTGTCTGGGAGTCTGCTGCAGGAGCCATGCAAGGAGACAACTGCCTTGTCTGCTGGGGACGAAGGTGGCCAGGCGCTCTGAGGCTCAGCTCCTCCAGAGAAACGAGGGGTCCTCTTTGCTTTGGGGACAGCTGAAGAGTTTTCTGGAGGGGGAGGTCTGCGGCAAGAGCAGGGCAAGGCCCTCAGAGGCGCCTGGCTGCTGGATCAGGTGCAAGGAGGCCCACCTAGCCTAGCGCCCTGTTCTCACTGGCTGCCGACTGGCCAAGCAAGGGAAGCCCCCAAGCAGGACACGAGCGCAACAGCAGGGCTCCCCCACTGGCACTCCTAGCCGTGGGCATTCGGAAGCACCCAACCCCAGACTGAGGACCCACGGAGAGCCTTATGCTCCATGCATTTGTCTAATCCGCTTTTAAAGCCATTGGTGCCTCCTGTGGGAAGGAGTTCCATAGTCTAACGACACTTTGCATGGAAAAGCACTTTCTTTCTCTGTCCTGAACCTCCCACCATTCAGCATCACTGGACTGGCCATTACGAGAGAGGGAGAAAAAGCTCCTCACATTCTCCAGGAAGTGCAGCATTGCGCACACTTCTATTCTGTCACTTTTTACGCACCTTTTCTGTAACTTAACCCCCCCCCCAGCACTGCCATTGCTCCTTCTTGGGGAGTCGCTCCATTCCCTGGATCGCTTTGGCTGCCCCTTCCTGGACCTTTTCCAGCTCTGCAGCACCATTTCTGAATTGAGCTTCTTCCAAGCTGCCCCTTCTGCCCAGAGGTGCTGCCGCCTGAAGCTGCTCCATTTTACCCCTCCAGAAAACACAAAGGCCCCTTGAAAGTGGGAGCCCTTTAAATCGGCTGGCGTGTGCTGGGATGGCCAGCTAAGGAGCAGGACAAGGACCCTGCATGGACAGACCAGCAGAAAGAGAGAGGCCTCCCCTGCCCCCAGCAGCACTCACTCACCACAAAGGGCAGAAGGCACTCCTGCTGGCTCTGGACCACGTAGAGGCTGAGCAGAGGGATGCGGGCTGGACCCGCCAGACTGCAGGCCAGAGAGAAGACGTTTTCCAGGGCATCGCACAGCTTGTGGCAGGTGTGGGCCCAGTGGGAGGGGTGGGCCTCCACCACCAGGATGTGAGGGGGCTGCCAGGAGTGAGAGGCGGCCCCAGCCAGGCCTTTGCCAGCGCCATCTCGGCTGCCTCCTCGCGGTCCAGAACTCATGGTGGCCCAAGGGAAACAGAGCTTGCGGCTGCAGAGGGGAGAGCTAGAATGAATGTGCTTTCCTCACCCACCAGCACCCCCCCCCACTGGGAAAAGACCACCCATCACCAACAAATAGGGGGTGGAGAGGGCAGCCGATGCAAAGCAGTCCATTGCGGCCAGGCCCACCCCTCCCTGCCTCCCTCAAGCTCCCAGGCCTTCTTTCTGTGTCCAAGCCAATTCTGGGTCTGGAGGCAGGCAGGCTGGTGGGGGACAAAGAGGACTGTGCCCCAAAGGGGGGGTGGCTTCCTTGTTCAGGGACAGAGGGCAGCCCACCTTCCTCCTGCTAGGGAGGCAAGGCCCCCAGGGAGACTCCGGGGAATGTGGGGCATCCCTGTCACATTCCAAGGCCCTCCATGCTGCTGCCACAGCCGCATCCTGGCACCGCAGGCCTAGCCCCCGGTTGGCAGCAGGAGTCAATGTGAGTCAAGGTGCAGAGCAGCCGGCTGTCGGTTCTGCTTCATCTCTGTGTTCAGAGAGTCTTGTCTAGCCAGCCAGTTTCTCACCAGCTTGACAGGGATCTCTGGGAGGCGTCGGGGGGGGGGCATGAGGCTCAAGAGCACTGAACACACCTTCCTTGCCCCATGCTGCCCCTCAAGTTCTCTTCTTAAGGCTTATTTACTCTCCTGCAACACTGATACATTGCCCAATAACAAAGGCTCTCTGCCATTTACAGTAAAAATGAAAAGACTACCAAATAATAAAACACAAACCTGAAATCTAAAAGCAAACTAACCCCAAGCCGGCCAGAGAGAGCAATATCAGGATGTGGGATCTCACGAGCACCGAAGAGGCTAAAGAGAATGACATGTCTGAGGAAATGAAAACGTCTTTAGCTGGTACAGAAAAAGGCTATAGCGTGGGCCTCAGGAGAGCCTGGCTGGGGACACACAAAACTGAAGAGAGTCTCGCTCAAGGGGGGGGAATCACTCTGTCCAGGGCTGATTAAACTGGCAGAGAAGGGATGGCTGCAGCCCCAGGGCAGGGCAGCAGAGGCAGAGCAGATCTCCCCCACAGGGCTGCCTTGAGCAGCCTGGCAGGGACGGGGGAAGAAGAGAGTGGCATTCTTGGCAGGGACTCTGGATTAGGCTCATTCTAAGTGGCTTCATTAGAGAAGGGCTGGCGGCCAGCCTGGGCTGCTCTTGCATGAGCAACACAGGCTGCCTTCGCAGACACCCCCCCCCCCCCGCCCAGCAGCTGGCTACAGCCTGGGACTTGCCCTTCAATTATATATCCTTCATTCCATCTAGAAAGCTATGGGGGGGGGATGCTACATCATCCCAAAAGGAAGACTCTTATTACTCTGGTCAAATGAGATCACAGGCGATAAGGAGATCTCTTCCTCCAATGCAGCAGCAGGTGGGCTGAGCAGCTTTGGAGCTTGATTGAGAGTGGAGCCTGAGAGTCACCCACTCTCCCCCCCTCAATATTCAGCACCCCCACCCCAGAGAGGTGCCTCAAGGACTGGGTGACACTGGGTGACAGGGTAGCAACCGAAGGCATCTACTCAACGCACCAGCTGCACAAATGGAAGGATCCACAGGAATCCTTGCAAGGAGAGCAGCAACCTTAGAGAGAAAGTGGAGTGTCAGAGGCACAAGAGGGGAGCAGGAGGGAGGAGGGGATCCAGTCACCACCTGCTCAGCGCACCTGGTGCTGAGCTGACAGGCAAACCAATGAGCACAGGGCACAGGTGGTGCGGGCAGGGAGGGGGGCAGCGTGGCAGCAGGGTGGAGCTCCAGGCCTGGACCTGAGCACTTCACTTCCTGGCTGGCTGGGCAAGGCTGAGTTGGAATCATGGAAGCAGCTGCTCCTGGGATGCAAGAGAGCAAAGATGGGGAGAAAAACAAGTGGGCCAGGGCTAGGAGAACACTAGAAATGTGCTACCGGGGTACGGTAATAATATAACATTCTTATAATACTAGGGTAGTAGTCAACAAAGTTTTACTCAAAGTAGACCCACTGAAATTAATGAATGTGACTAAGGTAGGTCCATTACTTTCAGTAAGTCTACTCTGAGCAAAACTTAGATAAACAATGTCCGTAATTGAAACAAAATAAAAAAATCCTTTCCAGTAGCACATTAGAGACCAACTAAGTTTGTTATGAATTCATCATGCAAAAGGCTGGGCTGGATGAATCCCAAACTGGAATTAAGATTGCCGGAAGAAATATCAACAACCTCAGATATGCAGATGACACAACCTTGATGGCAGAAAGTGAGGAGGAATTAAAGAACCTTTTAATGAGGGTGAAAGAGGAGAGCGCAAAATATGGTCTGAAGCTCAACATCAAAAAAATGAAGATCACGGCCACTGGTCCCATCACCTCCTGGCAAATAGAAGGGGAAGAAATGGAGGCAGTGAGAGATTTTACTTTCTTGGGCTCCATGATCACTGCAGATGGTGACAGCAGTCACGAAATTAAAAGACGCCTGCTCCTTGGGAGAAAGGCGAAGGCAAACCTAGACAGTATCTTAAAAAGTAGAGACATCACCTTGCCAGCAAAGGTCCGTATAGTTAAAGCCATGGTTTTCCCAGTAGTGATGTATGGAAGTGAGAGCTGGACCATCAAGAAGGCTGATCGCCGAAGAATGGATGCTTTTGAATTCTGGTGCTGGAGGAGACTCTTGAGAGTCCCATGGACTGCAAATCTCTCCATTCTTAAGGAAATCAGCCCTGAGTGCTCACTGGAAGGACAGATCCTGAAGCTGAGGCTCCAAGACTTTGGCCACCTCAGGAGAAGAGAAGACTCCCTGGAAAAGACCCTGATGTTGGGAAAGATGGAGGGCACAAGGAGAAGGGGACGACAGAGGACAAGATGGTTGGACGGTGTTCTTGAAGCTACCAGCATGAGTTTGACCAAACTGCGGGAGGCAGTGGAAGACAGGAGTGCCTGGCGTGCTCTGGTCCAGGGGGTCACGAAGAGGCGGACACAACTCAACGACTAAACAAAACAAACAAAGTTTGTTATTGGTATGAGCTTCCGTGTGCATCTTCAGATACCTGCGGCAGACCAAAACGGCTACCTACGTGTAACTAATGTCTGTAATGTTTTAGTCCTCCAGAAAAGGGTTCTGGAGAATGCAGAAGGGCCTTGAGAAGCTGCAGCCTTTTGCTCTGGCTGAAGATGCAAAGCACATCAGGCCAGGAGACCCAGGGCTGCAAGAGCAAAAGGTTGCGTCTTTGACCACTGGGGGGCAGAGGCAGCAGCGGGCAGACTGTGTTGTCAACCACTTTGCTATGATGTCCTGCGATTTAGCCGTTCTCCCCGGTCAGGCAGCTTAAAGCTCAGAAAGCACTCAATCCTGCGAGAGAGGTTAAAAATAATACGGGGTTTTTCAGCTATGTTCAAAGCAAGAGGAAGAACAAGCAAGTAGTAGGTCCTCTGTGTGGAGAAGATGGAGAAATACTGTTGGAGACAGAGGAAAGGCAGAACTGATCAACACCTACTTTGCCCAACCTGGTGATAACAGAATAAACGCCGCAAGGAGGGAGCTGCTGCCTAAGATAGGGAAAGAGGTGGTCAGGGAACACCTAGCTATTTTGAATTAATTCAGATCTCCAGGGCCTGATGAGCTGCACACAAGGGTGTGAAAGGAGCTTGCTGGTGTAATATCAGAGCCTCTGCCTATAATCTTCGGGAATTGTTGGAGAACAGGTGAGGCTCCTGCAGACTGGAGTCCGGCAAATGAGGGTCAGACTTGATGACCCCTGGGGTCCCTTCCAAGTCTAAAAGTCTCTGATTGTTTGTTTATATGGTGCCATCAGTATGAATGACACTTTACAGAGTACAGGTCCCAAGGGGCTTATCATTTAAAACTTGACACAGGGGAGAAAACAGAGGAAGGAGAGGCACAGGGTTTCAGTTATACATGCTTAGGGTCAGCTACAGGGCCTGGGAGGTAGGGGGAAGGGGTCAGTTGGATGTTAGGAAATGGGCCTCACACCCTGTTAGTGAGCTTTGCAGGGCCATTCGACTGGCCACTCTTGGGGACCAGACCCTTGACCAGCGAAACCAGATGAGGCAGCCTGGCAAGGCCCATGTTCCCAACAACCGCGCAAGTCCAGAGTGTCTTGCTCTTGCAGTGTGGAAGGCCTAGTCAGAACTCAGGGAAGCACTGTCTAATTTGCCTTCTAGTGGGTTATTTAACAGGCCCCAATTCTGGAGTTAGCCCAAGAGAAGGTTAATAAAAAGCTGTCTGAACATATTCTGGATGTGCCTTTACAAGCTGGTAGATGCAACCCTTTTATCTCACCATCAAAGGCAGAGCAAAAGCCAGCAGATTAAGGTAATAGTTCAACAGACTGAAGATGTGCCCAGTTTCACGGGAGGGGACTGGCGCTAGACGGATTGCCAGGCCCAAGATTTGAGGGGGTGTGTGCTCCCCACCAACTTATTGTCTGGCTGCTGCAGTTCTGTGGCCCCTGCTGCCAAGCAGGCGTCCAGGCCATGGCCACAACCGCAGCAGGTCAGAAAACAAGCCACAGCCAAGTTGTGCAAGCTCTTGCCCCTAGGAGGTCACCTCGGGAGGCTGTTCCCCAGGGCTGCCCAAGCTGCTTGCATTGGCTTATGGGACTTGCACTGTACTTTCACTCTCTCTCTTCGTTCTTCTTCCTTCCAGTTTGTTCCTATTTACATACCACTTTTCCTCCAAAGAGCTCAAGGTTGCATGCATGACTCTCCCCCATGGGACACGATCCTCACAACAACCTTGAGAGATGGGGCAAGTCTAAGAGACCGTACCTGCCCCAAGGCTCATAGCTGAGTGGCCATTTGCACCCTGTCTCCCAGCTCCTGGTCCCACACTCTGCCCCGCACTGACGTTTCTGATGTAACGCGCCCCGGGTGCAAAGCAGAAGGGCTGCTGCCAAATTCCAGCGTATCTGCTTCTTTGTTAATCAGCAAGTAGATGGAGCCTCCAGCTGCAAGAGGAGTCTGTCTGGTCAGCCAGGAGAGAGGGGCATTGTTCACAGGAAAAGGGGGCTTCTCACGCATGCCAGTGGCTCCCATTTTGGCCTCAGACGGGGGAAACTTCCCTCCAACCTGCCTTCCCCACGTGCGCAGAAGTCCCCCATCATCCTACCTGTTACACGAAGGAAAAGCCTCTCGGCCCAAAGCAGACCTGGAATGGAGACAAGAGAGGAGAGACCGAGTCAGAGGCAGGCAGGCAGGCAAAGGCCACCAAGGCCAGTCCCAGCCCAGGCAAAGGGGGCTCCTGAGTGCCCCCCACCAGACATTCAGGAGATGGTGCCTGGCATGGGGGGGGGGAGGGCTGACTAGACCAGGCCAGTGGCTTCCCCAGGGGAGGCGAGGACTTTCTCACCACCAGGCGCAGGGGAGCTGACGTGGCCTTCACCGCTTGAGGGCTGGGGGCCAGCCGCTGTGGCTACTGGGGGGCAGACATGGGGGGGATGACAAAGCGGCTTCTCCCTGCTCTGCCCCCAAGACAAGGCCCAGCCACCCTCAGCTCCTCCACCCCCAGCCCAGATTCCCCCATGAAGGGTCCCAGATGAGGCAGGAGACCTGGGCGGGGAGTTGCGGCTCCAGCTGCAAAATGGCCCCCCTGCTGCCCCCTTCAGGGCAGGGCCTTGTCCTCTTGCTGCCCCGGGGGCTCAGCTGGGGCCAATTGGGGGTGCCCCCTCCCCGAAGGGGCGGCTTTGGGCCTGCCGGTCCTGAGGGAGCAGTGGCAGGAGGGCAGGCAAGGCCCAGCCTGGTCTGGGCCTCCATCTGGGCCTCCTCCTCCCCAGCCAGGCGCCTGGGCCTGCAGCTGCCATCTAGTCTGTCCCTTTGAAAGCTGTCCATTTACGGTGCTTCTTATCTTAGGTCTTGTGTGTTTTATGCCTGCGGTTTCTTGAAACCTTGAACAAAGGAAAAGAATAAGAATACCATATTTACACGAAACTAAATGCACACCCTAATTTTTGTGACATACCGTATTTTTCTGTGGATAACACCCCCTTGTATAAGACGCCCCTTATTTGGGGGGACTCAAATTAAAGGAAATGGGGGGAGATGGCCCATAGTTGTTGAACTTTTTTCTGGAGGGGGTTGCCAAGATTTCTTGAGCTTCTTGGGGGGGGGGGCTGCAGAAAATCGCTAACCAGAATAGAAAACGCTCAGATTTGCTCGTGACAGAATCACACAGAATCACAGAATCATAGAGTTGGAAGAGACCACAAGGGCCATCGAGTCCAACCCCCTGCCAAGCAGGAAACACCATCAGAGCACTCCTGACATATGGTTGTCAAGCCTCTGCTTAAAGACCTCCAAAGAAGGAGACTCCACCACACTCCTTGGCAGCAAATTCCACTGTCGAACAGCTCTTACTGTCAGAAAGTTCTTCCTAATGTTTAGGTGGAATCTTCTTTCTTGTAGTTTGGATCCATTGCTCCGTGTCCGCTTCTCTGGAGCAGCAGAAAACAACCTTTCTCCCTCCTCTATGTGACATCCTTTTATATATTTGAACATGGCTATCATATCACCCCTTAACCTCCTCTTCTCCAGGCTAAACATGCCCAGCTCCCTTAGCCGTTCCTCATAAGGCATCGTTTCCAGGCCTTTGACCATTTTGGTTGCCCTCCTCTGGACACGTTCCAGTTTGTCAATGTCCTTCTTGAACTGTGGTGCCCAGAACTGGACACAGTACTCCAGGTGAGGTCTGACCAGAGCAGAATACAGTGGCACTATTACCTCCCTTGATCTAGATGCTATACTCCTATTGATGCAGCCCAGAATTGCATTGGCTTTTTTAGCTGCCGCGTCACACTGTTGGCTCATGTCAAGTTTGTGGTCAACCAAGACTCCTAGATCCTTTTCACATGTAGTGCTCTCAAGCCAGGTGTCACCCATCTTGTATTTGTGCCTCTCATTTTTTTTGCCCAAGTGCAATACTTTACATTTCTCCCTGTTAAAATTCATCTTGTTTGTTTTGGCCCAGTTCTCTAATCTGTCAAGGTCGTTTTGAAGTGTGATCCTGTCCTCTGGGGTGTTAGCCACCCCTCCCAGTTTGGTGTCATCTGCAAATTTGATCAGGATGCCCTTAAGTCCATCATCCAAGTCGTTGATAAAGATGTTGAATAAGACCGGGCCCAAGACAGAACCCTGTGGCACCCCACTAGTCACTCTTCTCCAGGATGAAGAGGTACCATTGATGAGCACCCTTTGGGTTCGGTCAGTCAGCCAGTTACAAATCCACTGAGTGGTAGCATAGTCAAGACCGCATTTTACCAGCTTCTTTACAAGAATATCATGGGGCACCTTGTCAAATGCCTTGCTGAAATCAAGGTAGGCTACATCCACTGCGTTCCCTTCATCTACCAGGCTTGTAATTCTGTCAAAAAATGAGATCAGGTTAGTCTGACATGACTTATTTTTCAGAAATCCATGCTGACTATTGGTGATCACAGCATTCCTTTCTAGGTGCTCACAGACTGTTTGCTTAATGATCTGCTCCAGAATCTTCCCTGGTATTGATGTCAGACTGACTGGGCGGTAATTATTTGGGTCCTCTCTTTTCCCCTTTTTGAAAATAGGGACAACATTTGCCCTCCTCCAGTCTGCCGGGACTTCGCCTGTTCTCCAGGAATTCTCAAAGATGACTGCCAGTGGTTCTGAAATCACATCTGCCAGTTCTTTTAATACTCTTGGATGCAGTTCATCTGGCCCTGGAGACTTGAATACATCTAGACTAGCCAAGTATTCTTGTACTATCTCCTTAGTTATTCTGGGCTGAGTTTCCTCTGCTGAATCATTTGCTCCAAATTCTTCAGGTCGGGCATTGTTTTCTTTATCGGAGAAGACTGAGGCAAAGAAGGCATTGAGGAGTTCAGCCCTTTCTGTGTCCCCTGTTTGCATTTCACCATCTTCTCCTCTGAGTGACCCCACTGTTTCTTTGTTCTTCCTTTTGCTACGAACATACCCATAAAAGCCTTTTTTGTTGCTTTTAACCTCTCTAGCAAGCCTGAGTTCATTCTGTGCTTTAGCTTTTCTGACTTTGTGTCTACACGTGCTGGCTATTTGTTTGAATTCCTCTTTGGTGGTTTCCCCCCTTTTCCATTTTTTGTACACATCCTTTTTTAATCTTAACTCAGTTAAAAGTTCTTTAGATAGCCACCCTGGCTTCTTTAGGCACCTTCCATGTTTCCGTCTCATTGGTATTGCCTGAAGTTGTGCTTTTACTATCTCCCTCTTAACAAACTCCCAGCCATCATGAACTCCCTTTCCTTTTAGTATTACTGTCCATGGGATCTCACCAAGCACTTCCCTAAGTTTTATGAAGTCGGCTTTCTTAAAGTCGAGAATTTGAGTCCTAGTATGCTTGGCTGCTCCTTTCCGCTGTATGGTAAACTTCAGAAGAGCATGATCACTCGCGCCTAATGATCCTTCCACTTCTACCCCACTAACCAGGTCATCAACATTGGTTAGGACCAGATCTAAAATGGCTGTTCCTCTTGTTGCTTCTCCCACTTTCTGGACAATGAAGTTGTCTGCAAGGCCAGTGAGGAATCTGTTTGACCTTATGCTCTTGGCTGAGTTTGACATCCAACAAATATCCGGGTAATTGAAGTCCCCCATTACTACTATCTCCCTTCCTTTTGCATGCTTGGCCATCTGTTCCAGGAAGGCATCATCTATGTCCTCCGTTTGGCTTGGGGATCTATAGTAAACTCCCACAATGAGGTCACTGTTATTCTTCTCTCCCTTAATTTTGACCCAAATGCTCTCACTTTGGCTTTGAGGTTCTAAATCTTGGATCTCTTCACAGGTATACACATCCCTGACATATAACGCCACTCCTCCTCCTTTCTTGTCTGGTCTGTTTCTCTGAAATAGATTGTATCCCTCCATTATTACATTCCAATCGTGGGACTTATCCCACCAGGTTTCAGTGATTCCTATTATGTCATATTTAGTTTGCTGTACCAAGAGCTCAAGCTCATCTTGTTTATTTCCCATACTTTGCGCATTAGTGTACAGACATTGAAGTCCATTAATCATTCCCCCGTGTCTCTTATTTAAGGATTTTTTCCTCCCACCACTAGGTCTGCGTGGAACACAGGAAGCGTCTTCCCACTCGCCAACGGCAGCCGGATATCGAACGCCCGATTGTGGCAGCAACAGCCAACCCACAGCAGCCCTTGCCGCAGCGGCCAACAATCACCCACCAAATCACTAATAATAATAATAAATTTATACCCCGCCTATCTGGCTGGGTTTCCAACAAAATATTAAAATACAATAGTCCTTCAGATATTAAAAACTTCCCTAAACAGGGCTGCCTTCAGATGCCTCCTGAAAGTCTGGCAGTTGTTTTTTCCCTTGACGTCTGGTGGGAGGGTGTTCCACAGGGCGGGTGCCACCACCGAGAAGGCCCTCAATGACAAGCTGCACTCGCAGCTGCAACCAATCGCCCGGCCCCACAATGCACTGCCTGTGTGTAAGACGAGTCCCATTTTTTAACCTTATTTTTGAGTAAAAAAACCTCGTCTTATACAAGGAAAAGTACGGTAATTTGGACAAAAAAGGTGCGCATGACATTTGAGTAAATACGGTAATAACCACCCTGGGGGCAGAGGAAGGGTCAGCTGGGGGGCACCCCCTAGGAGGGGGGTCCTCTGCCTGAGAGACCCCATATCCCTTTTGTGCCTGGGGTGACTCTGGGCAGGAGGCAGGGGGACCCCAACTCTGGGGGAGCCCCACTTACACCACCTCAAGCTGAACCCCAAGCCAGAGGGCCTCAGGCGGCAGTATCCGCCCTCCCTTCCCCCACAGGTGGGCGGGGTTTGCAGCACCGAGCGAGGCTCACCTGGGCAGGTGCCACCCATCTGCTTGAGCTGGCCTTTGGCCCGTCCTCAGCCAGGGCGAACAATGGACAGCCAAAAGAAAGGAGGCTGACTCCTTGGCTCAAGCCTCTTTTGCTGTTCTTCCTTCCAGGACCCCAAGCAAGAGGGCCTCAGGCAGCAGAACGGCTGTTCTCCCATAAGTGCCCCCCCAGGAAAAAAAACCTACCCTGGATACCAAAAGGCACCAAGTCACTGAGGGCCAGTCATGGAGAGCACTGCTGCTTTCAAAAGGATTTTTAATAGATTTCTTACACGCAATTAAACCCCTCCCCCGCCCCCAATGATTTTGAAAAGTTGTCAGACTTAATGCCAAAGCAGGGAACCTGGATCTAGTGCCAACTGGCACTTGATTCTTCTCTGGGTTCCTGGATACCGCCCCCACATTGGGCCCCAGATTATGAAGAGTTTGTGGGTACCAGACTCCCCTAAATTCCTGGGTCTAGTAGGTGTTAGAATGTAATCAATGCTTGGAGTGTTGAAACTGGATACTAGACCCATGTGTATTAAGCTGAGTGCTAGACATTTCTTTTTAAAAAGAATATTTTATTGGTTTTCCTAACAACAACAACAACAACAACACCACAATAAAACAAAACAAATTGATTTCCCTCTAGTCCCTTCCCTGGTTCCATTATTTGTCGATATACTGCATGTCCATTATTAAATTTATAATTTATTTAAATCACTATTGTTCATTCATTCTTAAATTACAAGTACTTTTAAAACCCTGCTAATGTATTAACCTGTGTACAATGCTTCTGTATATATGCAATAAACATCTTCCATTCTTCCTTAATTTCATTGTCATCTCTGTTTCTTAGTTTCACTGTCAGTTTTGCCGTTTAACTTGCCAATCTTCTTTAGTTAGGGCACCATCTTCTTTCCAAAGTTGTGCTAGTAATGTCCGTGTGGTGGTTGTTGTTTAGTCGTTTAGTCGTGTCTGACTCTTCGTGACCCCCTGGACCAGAGCACGCCAGGCACTTCTGTCTTCTACTGCCTCCCGCAGTCTGGTCAGACTCATGTTCGCAGCTTCGAGAACACTGTCTAACCATCTCGTCCTCTGCCGTCCCCTTCTCCTTGTGCCCTCCATCTTTCCCAACATCAGGGTCTTTTCCAGGGAGTCTTCTCTTCTCATGAGGTGGCCAAAGTATTGGCGGTAGTTGCATACATAAATAAATAATGTTGTGCTTTTGGTAAGTCCACTTCTGTAATACCTAGTAGGAAAGCTTCTGGATTTTTTTTTAAACAAAGTTTATTTTAAACATCTTCTTCAGTTCATTATAAATCATTTCCCAATATTTCTTTATAATTTTACAATCCCACCACATGTGGAAAAAAGTCCCTTCTGTTATTTTACATTTCCAACACTTGCTTTCCTTAGTTTTATACATTTTTGCTAGTTAAGTACCATCTATACATCAATTTCATATAATTTTCTTTAATCGCCACACATGCTGTAAATTTAAACTAATTCTTCCATAATTTTTCCCATTCCTCCATCTGAATATTGTGTTCCACATCTTGTGCCCAATTAATCATAACTGATTTAACCTCTTCATCTTTTGTTTCCCATTCTAGCAACAGATTGTACATTTTTGATATTAACTTTATTTCATTTTCTATTATTTATCTCTGAAAAATTGAAATCCTATCTTTTTATGATTCTTAAATATTTCATTTAACTGTAAATATTGTAACCAATCTGTTACATTCTCTCTAACTTTGTTAAATTCTTTCAATTTTAATTGACTTTCTGATTCTATTAACAACTCTCTGTACGTAGCCCATATTTACCCCCCCCCCCCGATATTGCCTCTAGTGGAGAAAGCTACCATGGTGTTTTTTGTTCTAGTATTCCTTTATACTTCTGCCAAACTTTAAATATTTTTTTTTTATAATATGCTTTTGAAAACTTTGATGTACTCTTGCCTTTTCGTACCATAAGTATGGATGCTAGCCAAATCTATTGTCATGACCTTCCAAATCTAATTGATCTGTATTTTTTAATTTTATCCCTTCCCGGATCCAACAAATACATTTGTATTTGTTGGGTGCTAGACATTTCTAATCCCCTGGAATCAGCAAATTTTAAGAGCTAATTAAGCTAGGCTAAGCTTCCCATGTCCAGGAAATAGCCTGGTTGAAGGGCCATTAAGACACAAAGGATCAAAAAGACTTGGTGTGAGACGGCAAATGAGTGGTGCCTTTCCCTAAACAGATAAAGCGAGAGCTTAGAGAGGTCGGAATTAGGAGTTGTGTGACTGAGATGCAAAGCAGCAGAGAACAATGTCTGGTGTCTGTCTGGATCCAAGGCTGTGCCCATGGAAGAAGTAAAACCCCCTCGGAGTGCCGATGCAATGAACCCCTCCATCATTGGGGCTTCCCAAAGGAACCACTGGGATCTGGCACTCTTGAGATTGGGGTGCTATACAGCAATAGGTATGATTAGTTCCAGGGCGGTTTACGACAATTAAAATGCCATGTTAAAAGCAGTTTAAAACCCCCACAGATATAAGGCGGGTTCTACACCTGTCCACCCCAGGTGTCAAACATCCTGCCTGTCTCATCCTGGCTCTGTCCTCTCCCTGAACCCACAGGCTGACCCACTCGGCTTCTGCCTGGAAATGCCCCCCAAGTGACGCTTCTCTTCCTTCCGTCTGCCAAGGCAGAGCAGCTGCACTGAGCGGACACCTGTAAAGGAAGCACCTGGGTGATTGGGCTTGCTGGGGCAGCCAACCAGAGGGAGCCGCTCCGAGGGGAACCAGGGCCTGAAAGCGAAGCAGGGGCAGAAGTGGGTCAGCCCCCCCCCCCCCGCTCAGCCGAATTCCCCCTTCTGCTGTCCTTGCCTCAGGCCAACTTCCTTCAGGTAGAATGAGGAACTGAGGCAGCAGGGAGAGGGGCTGGGGTTTGGTAGTGAGCAGCTTATTCCTGCCATTCAAGGAGCTCTCAAATGAAGTCCCCCCCCCCTTCACAATCTGCCGCTCCAGCCCTCCAAGGAAGCAGCAGCTGCAGCCTCTAATCCGGAGGCCTTTCACCAACCTGACCTACATTCCCCGTCCGGAGAACATGGGAGCCGCTTCAGACCCCCCCCCCGCCAGCTGGAGATGCGCCATCATCACTCCCGCCCACTTCGGATCCAGACGCTGGTCCAGAAGCATCTTGCAACCAGGAGCGAGAGCAGCCTCTGTGCTGAGCAGCCTCGCCTTGGCACGGGCAGGATCTGGCCCTGCCCCCCCCCCCGACTCAGGGCTGGCCTGGCGGGCCCATCTCCCCCCGCTGGGGCTCCTTCCTTAAGGCGCTTTGCCACCTCAGGTTGGGCTTCCCCCTGCTTCGGGCGCCGAGGTGCCTGCTCTGGGGCAGGAGCCCCCTCCGCCCGCCGTGGCCTGGGGCGCCGCGCTTCTGCCTGGGCGGAGCCAGCCCCGCCAAGCCCCGCCCCCGGCCGCACCTGATCCGGCGGCGGGCGACGCTACCTGCGCGGCGGGCGGGCGGGGCTGGGAGTGCGGACCGAGTGACGTCAGCGCCCCACCTGGGAGTGGGCGGGGCCACGCGGCAGCCCAGCGAGCGGCGAGCGAGGAAGAAGGAGAAGGACGACGACACGCCGCCGCCAGAACCGGGAGCGAGCGAGAGCGCGCGCGCGCCCCGACGGCTGGGTGAGCCTGGCTGTGCCCGCGATGGGGCTGGCGCGGCGCCCTCCGCCCGCGCCCCTCCGCCGCCTGCTCCTCGCGTGCCACCTCCTGCTGCTCCTGCCGCCGCCGCCGGGGTCCTCGGGGGCGCCGCCCGCCGCGCGGCCCCGCATCGCGCGCCTCTTCCCGGGTAAGACCCCCGGGATTGCCGCCCGCGCCCCCCTCGCCGCCCGCCCGGCACGCCCAGGCGCGGCGCGCGCTCCCGGGGGCAGCGGCGTCTCGGGGCGCCCCGCCCGCCTGGCACGGCGATGCCCGAGCGCCTTTGCCGCAGCCGCGCCGGGAGGGGAGGGGAGGGGGGATGCCCGCGCCTGGGCTATTGTCTCCGTCCCCTGCTGCGCGGGCGCGGAAGGGCGAGGCCGGGGCTCGGAGGGGGGCTGCCCGGTCCCCCGGCAACGGCACTTGCTGCAGCGGTCCCGGGGCAGGTGGCGCCCGCTCCGAAGCTAGCCTGACCAGCCCCGGAGCAAGACTCCCCCAGGGGCAAGGGTCCCTCGCGGGCCGGAGCACTGGGGTGCTGCGGGCCGCTAGCCTGCGAGATCTTGTTGGCCTCGTCGCGTTGGAAGCGCCTCCCTGGGGCCGAGCCCCGACCCCTCGGCCTCTCCGACCCCCGAAATAGAAGGAGTGGGACGGGCGGGTTGAGCGTCCAGGCTTTGCTGGAACAGCAATGCGCAACAAGCAGCGGGACAGAGGCAAATGAATCGAGCAGAAAAGGGTGAGGAGGCCGCCTTGGACAAGAGGGTGGATTTAATGGCAAGAATGGTTGCAGAATTTTAAGGTTACAGTTATCCAGCACCTTGACGAGTCAGAATGTAGGATTGAAAACAGCAAATTACAAGCAAGCAGCATGTGGTCAAACTCGACTTCACTGGCACAAGCTGTAGTGATGATCCTCACCTTGGGGGCTATAAAAGAGAATTAAGACAAATTAATGGGGGGTGAGACTATGGGTGGCCCCTGCCATGACAGCCATGCTCTGTCTGGGGATGGCCAGCAACCGGCAGCCTCAGGCCCCAAAGGCCTCTGGGAATCCCAAGCAGGGAGGGGCTGCTCCCAGGTCCTGCTTCCTGGAATAGGCATTGACAGGCTTGATCCTATACTGTGCAGGACCAGCTATGGAAGGGAGATGCTCTTGCACCAGCCACTTGCAGCCACCTGCAACCTGGTCACTTCAATAGACGGCAGCTGAAGTGCTCTTTGTGGGGCTGCCCTTGAAGACTATGCAGAAGACACATATTGTACCAGGACTGGTTGGCGCTGTGCTTGAGGGCCTGAGTCAAAGTGCTTCTGTGGCTTCTGATTGCTTTTTAAATATGTTTTTATTAAGATTTTCCAAATGTAACAAGTGTGTGTCTATTTTCAAATCTTCTGTGGCTTCTGTTGGCATGCAGAGCCCTCACTGACTTGCCCCCAAACACCTGAAGCAGCGACATCTGTCCAGACCCACCTAGATGTTGGGGTCTGCAGGGAGGCCTTGCTGGCAGCTCCACTGGGGGGGGGTGTGAGAGAGAGGGGGGGCTCTTCTTCCTGGTGGCCCCTGAGATGGTGGGATGCCCCTTCTGGCACCCAACAGCACCTGCCTTTATTACTGTATTCATGTCATGTTAGGTAACAATGAGCCTTTTTGGGTGGAGGATGAGATCAGAATATCCCTCCTCTCATCATAGTGTTGTTGCTGTTTCTGACTCCTCTTGATTCAGTTCGTTTATGGTCTTGTAACATTTCTGTGTTGCATAGTTTGCTTCTTGTAATGTGTTGTCCGTCATCCACCCTTGGACTGCATGGTGAAGGGCAGGCTGTAAATGCACAGCAACATATAAAATCCTGCAGCAAAGCGTTCTGCAAGTGTTGCATCTCTTTGGCCTTATTCTGCCGCCGGTTGTTTTGGCTGTGTTTGCCCAGGGCTGCCATGAAGAACGCTTGGTTCCCTCTGCGCCTTGCAAGTCCTGCTATGTCCTCTAATTGGTTCCTTCCCAGCAACTGCCCTGGCTTCCTCCTTGAGGACGTTGCTGCAGGCTTGAGTTGCCCTGCATTTTAGTTATGCTCCTGGAGGCCCTCAGTCCTACTCACTGCATTCCAGACATGAGCCAGGGCAGGGGGCGCATCTAGAAACTTTGCATTCCTCCCCACTTTAGTGCAATGCAGGGGGCCCAGGAGAAGGAAGTCTCTTGTTCAAATCTCACTTCTGGCCTGAAGTGACTAAGTAGCCTCAGGCATCATCATGACTTTCCCGCTTTACCCCAGTGATGGCTAAGTGTGATGATGTGCAGGAAGTGCTTAGCGCACTCTAAAGCTTTATACCAATGCTCAGGACTGTTACTTATTTCAACTCACATAAGATAAAGCAGCAAACACAGCTGATGTGATCAGTTCTTGTTTTTCTCTCTCTTTTTTTAAAAGATATTTATTAAAGTTTTTAAGGTATAACAAAAAAAATGAAAAATAAAAAGAAACATACAAAATAAAAACAGTTAAAAACACATTAATTTTCATATCTTCCTTACGCTTATTTCCCCAGACCTCCTCATACCTCCCTTTTTTGTATTCCAGTTCAGTTTGTTAGTTCAGCAAATCCTTACTATTAAACTTTTACCCATTTGTACAGTTCTTGTTTTTCTCTATGTGCATTAACCTCCTGGTATCTCAGGGAACAAACAGAGCAGAGGAGAATCCCTCTCCCTTGTTCTGCCAGAGGGCAAGGCAGGTGCGATGGGCCAATGCCCCCCCTTGCTTCTGGCTTGGTTTATAAGACCACCAGGAGAACCTGACTGCTGCTGAATCAGACCACTGGGGGCTTGGCTGGCCAGCCGGTGGGTGGAGGTTCCCGTGCAGGACTTGAGGGCGATTCCCAGCTTCCTCCCACAGCAGAGGGAGACTTCCTAGCCTAGCTGCTGAGCCCTTGCTTCAAGCCCTGCTAGACTGGAGAGCTCCAGTTGGGGACTCCAGGGAGGACCCATTCCCATGGCAGTGCCTAATGCAAGCCCCCTCCCCCAACAACAGGGAGCACATTTTAAGGCTCCCAGTTCTTCCCTTTACTTGCCCCACACCCGACCCCCTGCCTGGATCCCCAATGAATATGTTCAAAAGCGCTGGTCCCAATATGGACCTTTGGGAGACTCCACTTTCTACATCCCTCCTTTTGCAGAATTTATTCCCACGCTCTGCTTCCTGCTTATTAAGCAATTCCTGGGCTCCCCGGGGCCTCTCCTCTTATTCCTCTGGAGTCTTTGGCAGGTAGTTGACATCTGAAGTGTGGTGTCTGTTGGATCAGTTCAGTCGATGGCTTGCAGATACTCTTCAGAGAACCCCAAGAACAGCCTGGGAGGCAGGAGCTTCCCCGCACAGTCTGCCCTGCTTCAGTCCTGCCTGCTCTGCTATCTGCTTGGTCATTGTGTCTCTGACAATATGTTCCACCACTTAAGCTAAGCGGTTAAGCGGTTTGTAATTTCCAGGATCCTCCTGGATCTCTTTTTAAAAACTGGTCTGTGTTGGTCATGCTCCAGTCCTCAGATATGGAGGCTGATCTGAGGGACAAGGGACATTTTTTTGTTTGCTGATCCGCCATTTCACATTTTTGCTCTTTGAGAACTCTCGGGTGGGCCAGAGGTTTGGGCCAAAGTGTGTGTTCCCTTTTTGCCTCATTTCTCAGGGAAGCTGCTCTGACTCTGCTCATTCACCATGCTGGCATCCTCTTGGCCTTCCTTGATCTGCGGATATATGGAGATATTAGCTTTCATTATTGTGGCTTTGAAACACCCCCAGGCATTCCAGAGCGAATGGCCCTTTTTACAGGGCCTTTTTAACAGCCCCCTCATTTGGGGAAAGTTGCTTCTTTTGAAGTCAAACTGACTGTTGTTGACGCTTATCTTGAATGGGAGAGCACTTGGGTCACTGTTCTCAGGCCATTCAACAACACCTAACATTTCACACCAAGTGCTGGGAACCACTTTGGATTAAGCCCAAGATTGCCCTGTCTCTGGCTGGTTCCTTGGCCAGCTATTCTGCAGACAGTGCTGGTCTAATTGAAATTGCCCATGGCTGCAGCACTTCCTCCTTGGGAGGCCTCTCCGAGTTCATTCTCCATCTCAAGATCACCCTGGGCATTTGGGTCCCCAGGACTAAATGTCTTTAGGGCCCCCACTGTGCAGGCCCTACGCTTGACTCCCTGGCCAAGCAGCCTGAGGGCCTGCTCCCTTGGCAAGGGCTTGCCTGGATCAGGGCTGCCCTCCTCCCGAAGCCAGGTCTGGTGGGAGAGCTGAGCCGAGGTGCCCAGGGTCCTCCGAAAGGGAACAAGCCTGGCCGGGCTTTGTGGGCAGTTGGGGATAGGCTGCATGCCTGGCAGGGGTGAGGCCTTGCTTCTCTTCAGGGAAGGACTCAGCCGCTTCCCACCCGACTGGGGAGCCTGGCCTGCCCCCCCCCCCGGCCTCTGGTCACACACGGCCTGCCTTGTCTCTGTGTTGTGCCTGAGGCCCTTAGCCTTGGCCTCCTGCCCCTGGAGCACACTGGGGTGTTTGTCTGGGGGCTGTGCAGGGGCTGCCCTGCAGCTCAGCCCCCGTGGAATGTGGGGCCACATCCAGCTGGGTGCTCAGCTGCTTGCCGGGAAAGGGCAGGGCTGAGTGCCGGGATTCTGCTGCAGGAGGGCGGAGGCTGGGATCTCTGGGGTGCCCAGCTGGGCTCTCCCCTGGGGCTGCTCCGAAAGGGGCCTGGGCTGGGGCAGGATGGCTCCCTTACCCCGCCTGATCTGACCACCTCCAGGGTTCCTCCTCCCCCTCTGGGGTGCTGAGGAGAGGTGGGGCAGCAGGAGCCTCTGCAAGGAGGGGACCCCTTGTCTGGGCAGGAGTCACTGTAGCAAGGGCTCTTCTCCTGGTCACTGCCTGGCAGTGTGTCTTGTGATGGCTGGGGGCCTGTGCCAGGTTTCCAGGGCTGTGGGTTTAGGCAAGCCACTGAACAGTGCTGCACAGGGAACCGCAAATACCTGCAGAATAAGGAGCCAAAATGGACTGAATTCTGTACATCAATAGATTTTAGCAGGGAGGCAAAACCTTTCAGTGTAGGAATGCTGCCTTAAGCCAAGTCTTAGCCATTGGGGCCCCTGTAGCTCAGCACGGGCAGGCAGCAGCAACCCTGCAGGGCCCAGGCAGATGTCTCAACTGACCCTCCTGGCAGCCGCCGATGGTCTTGTCCTGGGCTACAGGGTCTCTGGGTGCTGCTTTCCCATGGCTTCGGGGTGTGCCCTCCTGTGTAGCTCCCCAGGCCTGCAGACGGGGGCAGATCCTCCGCCTTCCTTTGCAGTGGCCAGGCGGGTGATGCTCCTTGGCCAGGGGGGCAGGGACGTTCTTGCCTAGGCGGAATGATGTGGCCTGTGCATCTGACTGTGGCCCGGGGCTAGTTTAAGTGGCGGCTGCCAATCCCCGAGAAGGGAGGAGCCCAGCCGGCAAGAGGCCCCAGGGGGAGGCTGGTTCTCTGGCATGTTCACGGGGCCGCCCAGGTGTCGGGAACAAGCCACCGGCAGATGGGTGGGGCTGTGGGTGGGGAGTCCCTCTTGGCACTGGGGAGTGCCTGGCACAGGGGGTGGCATGTATGAGCCCCTGGGCCCCCTTTCCCTTGGTCAGAGGGTGGTCTTGAGGGCTGGGGGGCAGCTGCTTCCCTTGGCCCCACTCCTTCCAGCTGCCTGGCCTACTCTGTAAAATGGAATGGGGCCTGCTTCCTCTCTAGGGCTGCATGCCCTCCATTGGCCTGCCTGTGTCGAGCAGACGCAGGATCTCTCCCTCTGGCATCAGCAGGGCAGCCCTGGAGTGGGGAAGGGCCCTGTGCTGTGAACCGGCCCCCCTGGGGCTGTGGGGCTGCCTCTCTGGGACCGCCAGAGCCCCCAGCCCTGCTTTGCCCATTGTGCGGCACCTGACTGCTTGCAGCCGCGGAGGTTCCTCTTTAATTAGCGGCAGGGATTTCTCCGAGCAAAGCCAGCGGCCGCCTTATCTGCTGCCGGGAACTGCCATCACCCACAGAGATCAAGTTCCCACACTCTGGTGCTTCCCACACAGGCTCGTGCTGGGGGGGGGTGCTGGGGGGGGGCTCAGTGGTTACTTGAAGGCTACTGAAATGGCAGACTTGACACTGATTCCTTCCTGGGCGGGGGCAACTCCCTTTGTCTCCAGTGAGTCTTCAGCCCCCCCCAATGCAACCCCCATGCTGTTCAGATGGCCCTTCCTGGAGCTGAAGAGCTTTGAGAAGCAGGTGTGGGTGTTGTGGGAAAGGGGCAGGGTGGGGGGGACCCAAGGAGAGGGGAGCCCCACATGCTCTGGGTCCTTCCAGCTCTGGAGCTCTCCTCAGGTGCTTCTGAGACTGGCTGGGGGTGCCAGGCCCCTTGGTTCTGCTTCTGTTGTGGGGGGGGGTGGCCCCCAAGCAGAGCAGAACACCTTTTGAGGGACCCTCCTTCCCTCATTGTGAAGCCCCCAATATCTACTGATTCTTCTTTCCACTTCTTCATTCACCTGCCTGCCTTGCCTGGCCCTGATCTCTCACTGGCTCAACCTGGGGATCAGTAGCAGAACCCCCCCCCCCCATGATATGGTTGCAGTGGGGAGGGGGCCCCTTTGCTGCGAGGCAGACCCCCCTGCAAAGGGCCTTGGCTCAGAACCTGCTTTCTGTGTGGAAGCCTCCAGGTTCAAGCCCCAATTGCTGCCAGTCAGTGTGGGCAGTGCTGAGCTTGATGGACAATGGGGTCTGACTCAGGCAAATGCCACTGCCTCCATTTGCCCCGCTTGTGTTGCTGCCGCTTTAAGGGCCGTGATGACAGATGTGCGCAGAGAGCAGAGCAGGATCCTTGCAGCTACAGCAGTCCTTGCAGATGCCCCCCCCCCTCACTGGTTGAAAACCTCCAGAGGTGGGATGGGGGAGAGTCCACATCCCGGATGGGTGGCTCTCCAGTCTCTGCTCTAAATCCTCCACCCTTCGTGGCTCCCAGGCAGAATCTGCTCCTTTGCAAGTGGCTCACCCTTCCTAGTGTTGGGTCTCAATCCAAACTCTCTCCCTTGTCATTTGAACCCTCAGCAGCAGAAAGCAGATCTGCTCCATCATCCGGCAAAGTGGCAGCGCTTCCAATGCCCACATGTGGCTGTTGTGTCGCCCCTTCTTTGGGCGGAGCATCTCTCATAGCTTCCCACCGACAGGATTTTGTCTTCAGCCCCCCATCCTTGCGGCCGTCCTCTGGACACTTTCCCATTTGTCCAGCCCTAGACACGGCCCTTTAGGTGAGATGGCAAGGCTAAGCGAAAGCGAGTGGGTCCATTAGGACAGGTCTGCGTCAGGCCTTTGGGCTGCCGGATCCTGCAGCTGACTCATTCTGTAACTTGTGGTCTCCTCCGAAACCCTGAGTTCCCTTCTATATGACTGGATGACCTTTAAGGTTTCTCCCAATTCTCTGATTCTATCAGCCAGATGACACCCAGCCTGTTTTTTGTCCATCAGCTTATTCTTCCCTGCTTAAGTGCAGAATTTTACATTTAATCTCTGTTGAAATTCCTTTTGTTAGTTTTCTCCATCTGTTTCTATTGACTTCAAACTCCAGCAATGGCTGGACTTCACCATCTCAGGCCTTTTGTAAAGGGCGGCTGGAGGCAGTGATGGCTACCAGCTTGAATGGCTTTAAAAGAGGATTAGACAAATTCATGGCGGAGGAGAGGGCCCTCGGAGGCTCCTAGCCCTGGTGACTCTGTTCCTCCTCAGCTACCAGGGACAGAATCCAACGAAACTGAATGTTGGAAGATTCAGATAGATAAGAGGAAGGAGGCAGAGGCAGTAATGTCTCTGAAGGCCAGTTTCTGGAAACCATGGGAGGAGAGAAGTCTCTCGTTCTCACATCCTGCTTGTGGTTTTCCAGAGGCATCTAGGAGAACAGGATGCTGGACTAGATGGGGGGGGGGGGCTGTTGTAGTTCTCGGCAACTTCGATGGCTTCTGAAAAAAGGCTATTTAACTCACATGGTAGATTCTGGTGGCAGACGTGGCGTGCGGAGCCCGGATGGAGGTGGGGGCAGGTTGGGAGAGGGGCCCTCCTTCCGTGGGGCAGCATGGCGAGGCAGGGAGGCCCTGGCCCTGGGAGGCCCATGGCTTGTGCTGTGGGGTGGGCTCAAAACAAGGTGTGGAAAGATGGTTTCCTGCCTTGGATGGCCACGTGGGATTATGTGGGCCCTGGGCTGGGGCATTGAGCCCTGAGCCAGAAGAATGTGGGCCCAGCCCAAGGCTTTGCTGTCTGAGCCCTAGCCTGGCTACAGAGCCACCGCCGCTCCCTGCCAACCCAGCCATGGGGGACTTGGCTGTGCCTGGCCACCTTGCATGCCACTCTGGCCATGGCCTGCTGTCACCGCGGAGCATCTGGCCTGGCTGGGGACGATGGCGGCAGCTGCCCCTGCCTCTCTTCCCCCACTCTCAGCAAGGCGGTTAGTGCAGAAGCCTTTCTGCAGTGCTGCTCTGGCCTCTGGCTGCTCCTTCAGATTTCTGCTCTCAAAAGATGTGATTGTTTGTGGCTCTCTGCGTGCTTGTGCTCAGACAATGCCTGCCAGGCCAGGCCCTGAGACGCCAGCCCCCTCACAGGCTGCCCCACCCGCCCTCAGCCTTGAGCCTCCATGCGCTGACAAGGAAGCAGTTTGAAAGCGTACCAGTGCAGGTAGATAAATCGGTATAGTTGCAGCAGGAAGGTAAACGGCATTTCTGTGCACTCTGGTTTCTGTCACGGGTCCCGTTGTGCCGGAAGCGGCTTAGTCCTGCTGGCCACATGACCCGGAAAGCTGTCTGTGGACAAACGCCGGCTCCCTTGGCCTGAAAGCGAGATGAGCGCTGCAACCCCAGAGTCGCCTTTGACTGGACTTAACCATCCAGGGGTCCTTTACCTTAGATCCTCTGGAGTGGGCCCACGAAAGGAGTGCCTGGGGTGGGTGGGGGGCAGGCCACCCCATTCCCACCAGTTCACTGGCTGCAGCAGCACTGGACCTTGTCAGATGGGGAGGGACAGGTCTTGCCTGCATCACTTCTGCATGCACACAAACGGGAAGGGAGGGGAGCAGTGGCCTTTGGGGTGCAAGGAAACTGAAGGAAGGTCTGGTTGCCTCCCCTCAGAAATATTGCAGAGCTGTGGGGCGGGGTGGGGGTTGACTCTCCTGTGAGGAAAGGACTTTTTTGTTTAGGGAAAAGGCAAGGGAAGTGGGGCATGGAAGAGGTGCACAGAGCCAGGCCTGGCTGGGAGAACATGGGCAGAACAATGTTTTCCTCTCTTTCTCTTAACCCTGGGAGTTCTGGACATCTGGTGAAGCTGAGGGTTGGGAGGTTCAGGTCTCCTCTGCAAGTGCCACCAGCTGCCCACCTGGGTGGCAGTCCCTGAAGGCGACTGGCAGGCAGTCTCTGTTGGCCCTTCCTGCAACGCCCTTCCTGGGATGTTTGCTGAGAAGTCGGTGGCTGCCAAAGGTCAGCCTAATAATCTTTCTTGGAAGCTTCCTGCTGGCAGCGCTGCCCCTTTTCTTCCTGCTCCTTGAGGGGGGCTGAGAAATGTCCTGATAACTGCCCCCCAACAGCCTTCTCTTTGTTGGGCCTTTCTCTTTGCCTTTTATAGCAAAATAGGGACCCCACCAGCTGCTATGCGAAAAAGGAAAGCAGCAATTAAAGCACATCCTGTTGAAAGTGGCTGATTCTGCAGCAAAAGCCCTTCCCTTCCCCATGAGGCCCCTCTCTCGCTCCCCACCCCAGGGACCCCCACCCCACAGCAAGCAGGAACTTGTGGTGCCCCACATCCAGCCAGTCGCTGAGAGCCAGGCCCCACAGCAGGAGATGAGGGGAGCCTGCAGCCCTTCTCGGGGTGAGAGCAGCGTGGCCAGAGGACTGTCATCTGCTGGGTCCTCCCTTAGCCTAAGAGGCTGCGGATGAGCTACTCAGGCAACCCTGCAAGTGGTCCAGGACTGGGCGCTGAGCGTGGCGACTGCCTCTGTGCCCGGGCAGCTCTGGACATAGGGCAGGTGGCACCCAGGCATGGCTGGCATTGGGTGGGTGCAGCTGGCACAGGCTGTGGCTCCACTCCTTGGAGGGCGAAGGCTGGAGGTGATGCTTGCTGACACCATTTATTTTATTTTATTTTTACTGAATTTTTATACCTCCCTATAGCTGGATGTCTCTGGGCAGTTCATAGAAAATATCACAATATATAAAGTCAAAATAAGAACAATAACCCAGTAACACCCAGTAGCATGGGAGGGAGGGTGGCCTTCCTGTCTGGACGTGCCCAGTCCCCTCTCTGCCCAGGGCTGCACACAAGCCCTGTGGGGATGGCGGCTCTGGGGCGATGCCTCCCCAGGGCTAAAGGAGGCACTCCTGCCCCCCCGACCCCTTCTCCTATGCTGTGTCTTTCAGTGCACTGTGGGGAGGGGGGCAGAGCTGGCCCCTCCTGGCACTGGCCGGGGGCCCACCTTTGAATTGCTGCCCCCATGCCTGGCATACGCCTTGGGTGCTGTGTGCCGGCCAGTCACCCGCGGGTGCTCTCTTTGCAGAGGTGGAGGGTCTGGTGCAGCGATTCTCTCACGAGGCCATTTCCAACTACAGCACCTTCCGGGTGGATCCCCGATCCCACACGCTCTACGTGGGAGCCAAGGACACCCTCCTCGCCCTGCCTGTGGGCACCATCAGTCAGGGGGCCAAGAAGGTGAGCTGGGTGGCAGCCGAGTCCCCAGGGATGGTTGGGGGGCCTGAGCCCTGTGGCCCCTGCCCTCCTTTTACCTCTGTCGCTTGGGCAGGGAGCAATTGGGGCAGGGCAAGGCGGTGGGTTTTTTTTGGGGGGGAGGTGTTTCTGCCATCCTGGCCAAGGTGCCTCTGCTGGGCCAGGAGCGTCAGATGGTGGCCCTGCCTGCCTCTCCCTTGCTTGGGTGGGGATCGCAGCCCCGCTGCATGGAGCAGGAAGGGTCCTCTGTGCCCCACTCCCCTGGTGGGGGAGGGGAAGATGGCCACTGGCAAGCCTTGGGGCTTTTCTTCCCTGTCTTCCAGGTAGCCTGGAATGTGCCTGAGAATCTCCAGATCTCTTGCACCTTGAAAGGGAAAAAAGAGGTAAGTGCTGCTGGGGGCTTGTGGGGGGGGGCTTTGGCCTCTTCCTCCTCATCTTCCCGAGGGCTCTCAGTGTTGCTGTGGAGCTGCCCATATCCTGGAGCCCCACAGAGCAAAAGGCTCCCCCCAAGGCCAGGAAGGTGGGGGGTTCCTGGCCTCTCCCTCTCGCACCCGGCTGACGGCTGCTTCCCTCTCGCCTCCCAGGCCGAATGCCACAACTTCATTCGCATCCTGGAGTTTGCCAACCAGACGCACCTCTTCGTCTGTGGGACCTTCTCCTTCAGCCCCCAATGTGGCTACATTGTGAGTGGCTGCCTGGCTCAGCCGTGTGTGTGCGTGTGTGTGTGTGTGTCTTGCAAGCGCTACCCTTCAACTTGGGGGGGGGGGCTGTATTGCTTCCACCATGACTGGGACAGATGTCTTTCAGCCTTGGGGAGGGGCAACTCCGCAAAACCCCTTGGCACCTGCTGGAGGGTTTCAGAGGGTAGGGGCCCACCCCCCCTTCCATGCCGTTCACGTGCAGACATGGCTGGGGGGGTCCTTCCTCTCTTGCAGAAAGTGAGCGACTTCCGCACTGTGGAGCGGCAGGAGAGCGGGCGGGGGAGGTGCCCCTTTGAGCCCCTGCAGCCGTCTGCAGCCATCATGGCAGGTATGGGGGGAGGGGCGCATCAAGGGGGGGGGCTTGTGAGGGTCTGGCAGAAAAGTGCAGCACCCACAAGCCAGGGGCCACCTCAGGTGCCTCCGTGCGTGGCTGGGGAGTGCCAAGCCCCTTGTTCCTGCTTCTGTTGTGGGGTGGGGGCCGGATCCTTCCCTGCCCTCGTCCAGTTGCCCTTCTGGCTCCTCCTTGCCATGGATGTAGCTGCCCTGGCCTTTGTCCCTCTTGGCTCCTCCCCTTTCGTCTTCAGCCTGGCCGCTCTGCTGGGGTGCGGCCACTTGCACCCCCATCTATGAAGCCTTGAGGTGGCCCTTCCCGCCCCCCATGTCCTGCCCTTTCCTGCTATGCCTCTTTGCCCCCTAGATGGCGTCCTGTATGCAGCCACAGTCAACAACTTCCTGGCCACGGAGCCCATCATCTCCAGAGCCACAGGGAACCCTACAGAGTTCATCCGAACAGAAAACTCCGTGGCCTGGCTGAATGGTGAGCTGGCGAAGGCAGCGGCTGATGTGGTTGGGCAGGGTGGTGTATTGGGATCAGGGCCTGGCGGGGGGCTGGAGAAGTCCTTGCATGGAGCTTTGCTTGTTTCTTCCGCTGCCCAGATCCCGAATTTGTGGCCTCGGCTTTTGTGCGGGAGAGTGAGAACGGCGAAGATGACAAGATCTACTTCTTCTTCACGGAGACTGCGCGCGAGTACGACTTCTACGAGAAAGTCAAGGTTGCGCGCGTGGCCAGAGTCTGCAAGGTCAGTGCCCTGATGGGGGGCGGGGGGCTCTGGGGCTGAGGCCTGGTGCCCAGCTGGTTCTCCCTCTTCCCTGGAAGCCCCATGTCCTTCTTCCTTATGGGGCTGTGACCCACTTCCTGCTTCAGCTGGCCTTCCACTCTTTGCCCCAACCACCTTGGCTCAGTGCCCCCACACCATCTCCCCCAACCCAAAATGTCTGCTGGGGTGGGGGCTCCTTGCTGTGCCTGCATTGCCCCCTCCATCTCTGCCCACTTGTCTGCAGGGAGACTTGGGTGGCCAGAAGACGCTGCAGAAGAGGTGGACAACCTTCCTCAAGACGCAGCTGGTCTGCTCAGACCCTCAGAGCGGCACCGTCTTTGGCATCCTGAAGGACGTGGTCACTTTGTCGTCAGACAACTGGAACGCCACCATTTTCTATGGGGTCTTTGCAGCCCACAGGTGAGGGAGGCAAAACCCATGGCAAGGCCACCTTTGGGGCGGGTAGGAGGGAAGGTGCCTCCCTCTGGGCTGCTCCACCAGGCAGGCTTTTCTCTGCCCAGATGTGGGTGCGGCGGCAACATCAACATGGGCTCTTGCTTCTCTCTTGCTGGGACACCTTGTCCTGCCTGCCACCCTGGGCACAGTGCCAGCCAGCCTTGGCAGAGGCAGCCAGCGCTGAAGAGGGAGGAGCAGGACTTGGCTTGGTCTGTTTCTGGAAGGCGGAAGGAGTGGCAGGACGCCTTGGCAAGGCTTGGCTGCTGGATCAGACCAGAGGGGAAGCCCCAAAGCTGGACCTGAATGCCAGCTGCCTCTTTCCTGTGCTTGTTGCTTAGCAGAGAGGTTTCAGAGGTAGACTGCCCTTGGAAATGGGGGCTCCACTCACCTGCTGTGGCAACCAGCTTCTTTCCTTGCTCCTTTCCAAGCCATCCCTGCTTGGTGGTTGGGGTCAGTCTCCACGAATCCTTTCTGGGTTGCATAATGGAGGGCTTTGCTCTCGACTTTCCTGGATTCCCTCCCAGCCAGTTTCATTGGGGGCCGAGATGGAGGTGAAAGGGGAAGCCCAGTGGCAGAATGGCTGGCCTGGCAGGGGGAGGCTGCTTTGCTGGGGGGTGCTGTCTCAGCTGGCAGAGCAGGGCTCCACTCCCCCGCCCCCCTGAGTGAGGCTGCCTTGCTGGTGCCTTTCAGGAAGGAGGGGAGTGCCATTTGCGCCTACAGCCTGCAGGATATCCAGAGGGCCATGGCTGGACGCTTCAAGGAGTTCCGGCGCGACTGCGACAAGTGGACAAGTGTCATGCAGGACGATGTTCCTGACCCACGGCCGGGGGCAGTGAGTGAGGCCCACGGGGGTGCGGCATTGGGTGCTGGGTGGCCTGGGTCCCCTGGGCTTGAGCAAAGCCCCCTGATCCTGAGCCCCCCATCCTCTCTTCCCCTCAGTGTGTCACCAAGAGCCTGAAGCTGGAGGGGATCGGGTCCACGCTGGCCCTCCCAGACCGAGTCCTGACCTTTGTTCGTGACCATCCTCTCATGGACGAGCCTGTCCACCCGCAGCAGGGCTCTCCGCTGCTGGTCCAGCCGAACACCCAGTACTGCCGGCTGGCTGCCCACCGGGTCAGGGCGCTCTCTGGGCAAGAGTATGATGTCCTGTACCTGGGAACAGGTAAGGAGGTGGCTGGGCAGCAGGTAGGCATTCCAAGTGGGGAGGCAGTTATCGGAGGGGGCCAGGCTGAACTGCCCTCTTCTCCCCCAGAGGACGGACACCTGCACAAGGTGGTCAGGACCAGCCAAGAAACCTCCCGGGTGATAGAGGACCTGGAGCTGTTTGCTGAGCCTCAGCCCATCCGCAACCTGCAGCTCCACCAGGTGAGTGACCTGTGGGTCTGGCCTGGCCCAGAAGGGGGACAAGGGCCAATGGGATCTTCTCTCTCTGGCCCTGGGACCCCCATCCAAAAGGGCTGGACTTGGCCTTCCTTGCCCTCCTTTTGGAGGAAGGGGGGAGTCTGGCTCCTCTTCAGGGTCCAGCCCTTTGTGGCCCCTGCCAGACAGTGGGAAGCTGTCCTGTTGAGTGAACAGGGAAACTGCCCCTCCTTCCTTCTTGGAAAGGGAACAGTTCCTGATCCTCCCAACTCTGCTTCTCTGTCTCTGCAGAATGGCCAGTGCAGCACTTGGGTGGCTGCTCCACATTTGCCCCCCAATGGCCACAGCTGCCCCCATGTGGGAGATGCTGCGCACCTGAGGGACCTTTCCCTCACATGCATCTTTGCAGACTCCCTCCTTGGGACCCCCCCCCCCCAATCTCCCAATGAGCAACTCTCTCTTCTTGCTTCCTCTGCAGAACTGGCTCTTTGTGGCTTCTGACAGCGAAGTGACCCAGATCAGCACCTCCACCTGTGCCACGTACAGGACATGCCAGCAGTGTGTCCTGGCCAGAGACCCAGCCTGTGCTTGGAGCAGGGAGCAGGGGGCCTGCATGGACCACCACGGGCAGGCTGGGTGAGTGAGGGTGGGGGCTTGGGGGCCCAGCTGCAAAAGCAGAGCTGCCAGGACCCCAATGCAGCCGGCAGGCCTTCCTAGGTGCAGCTTCAGAAGCACCTCTGCTTGGCGTTGGGGAGCCGGGAGCGATAGACTCTGCTGCCAGCCAGTGTCGGGGTTGGGGAGGTCACCACGGACATTATTACTATTATTTATTGAACTTATATACTGCCCTATATCGGGGTGTCTCAGCGTGATTCATAAAATAAAATCAAGATATAAAACCACAAAATACCTAATAAAAATAAAACCAACCCAATAGCCCCCCCAAACCACATTTTAAAGGGACATCAGTGTGCACGGCCAGCGGGCAGCAAGCAGAGCCTTCTCTCAAAGCAGGAGGCTCGTTGGGTGCTGGGCCTCTCGGAAGGCTGCCTCTTTGCCCAGCTGCTTTGCTCAGCAACTGCCCCCTTTCCCTCTCCTCAGCCTGGTCCAGGATATGACGGCAACCAAGGTGCTGGCGCTCTGCCCCACAGAGGAAGGCCTTGCAGGTGCGTCCGACCTTCTCCTGCAGAGAGGAAGTGCCCAGGGAGCTCCCTCTGACAGTCAGCTGTGGGGCGGGAGAGATGACCTGTGGGGGGCTAGAGGGGGAATTGTGAAGCGGGGAAGGAGGTTTCGGTGGGGTGCCGCCTGGGCATCAGCTGCCACAGTATGAAGATTTGGGGGGATGGGCACCTCAGCCTCTGCTCATGGGCTGTCCTGGTGCTTCCACCCCCTCCCCAGTTCCTGCTGCCCTCTGACTCCCTTGCCTTCCTTTTCCCCGACAGAGGCTGCCCCGGTGGTCGAAATCCTGGCCCCCCTGTCTGCCCGCGTGGTCCTGCCTTGCGCCCCACAGTCTGCCTGGTCCAGCTGCGAGTGGCAGAGGCCTTCGCAAGACACCTCCGCCTACGTCCTGCGCAGGGATGGGCTGGAGTTCACGGCTGCCGAAGCCACGCTGGGCAAGTACACCTGCCGCTGCACAGAGCGAGGGGTGGGCGGGGTGGTGGCTGCCTACAGCCTGGTGCTTGGCGGGCGGGGGGCCAGCAGTGCCCCTCGCTCAGAGGAGCGCAGCTACAGCGTCCTGGTGGGGGTGCTCTGCTTTGTGCTGGGTGTCCTGGTGAGCAGCGGCTGCCTCCTCGTGCACGAGCGGCGGCGGAGGGAGCGCCTCCAGCGGGAGCTGATCTGCCGTGAGCGGAACGGGCTGGACCTGATGCAGTCGACCACCACCAGCTGCAGCCACGAGCCCCAGACGCCCAGCTCCCCCGAGGATGAGCGCCACCCGCTGGCCAACAGCAAGAAGAACGGCAGCCTCAACGGCTACCCCCACCTCTACATCAACGAGCTGGACACGGAGCAGGCCCGCATCTACCTGGCAGGGGTCCCCCTGGCCAAGTGTGACGAAACCTCCATCTAGAAGGGGGCGTCCAGCTCACTCTTGCCGGATGGCTCTCTGGAAGTGGCTGCCCCACTGCAGCCAGGCTGCTGAGATCTCTCTGGGGCCAGGGCAAGTTTGTTTGGGGGCCAGCTGGGCTGCTGCTGCTCCTGGCAGAAGGCCAGGCTCAGCAACTCCTTCCTATGTTGGGAGACCAGAGGTCCCCCTGGCTTTCTGGTGGCCAGGGAGAAGCAGGGGGCTGTGAGAGAGGCCGCAGGGCTGGTTTCCAGGGCCTGGAGAAGCCCCCGACTGTGCCTGTGTGATGCGTACTGGAAAGTTTGGTTTGCCTGCCTGCCGCCCTCTCTGCAGAGGCTCAGCCATGTTGCCCGAGGGGGCCGTGAGCGCCTGGCCCTGGGACCTGCTGTGAAGGACGTGACAAAGTGCCCAGTGAGGGGCGGTGCCTTGGCACATGGAGCCCCCTTGCCAGCTGCAGCGGCAGCACCTGGAATGTTTACTGGGGGGTGACCTGTTCCCCTCACCACCCACCTCCATTTCAATCCCTGCAGCTGCTCTTTGGACAGAAGAAGGTTGGCAGACTGCCCCCCCCTTCCTAGCAGATTCGGACTGATAAATGTGAAGGATGCTCCGTGTGGGAGCAAAGGACCTTTTGGAATACCTCCCTCCTGCTCAGTCTCGGAGGGACACAGACTGTGGTCCCCCCCTTTTGAATGTGGCCAAATGTGTACCCCCTTTGATCTCATATCCTGGATCTCTGCCTTCCCCCCCTTTTGATGTCCCACAGGGTTTTTGCTTCCTAAGAAGCTGTACCAGGGACCATCTTTCTGTGAAACGGGTGTTGTGCTCTCCTACTGTTGTATTTTCGTTGTTTTAATTTCTTGGTTTTGTGACTTATTAAAAGGGATGAAACTTAGGAGCCCAGTCTCTCTTGTGCTCGAATCCTGCTTGCTGGTTTCCCACAGGCTGTTGCTTGGCAGCTGTGAGAACAAGAAGCTGCTCCAGGTGGGCCAGTGGTCTGACCCAGCAGGCCCTGCTTATGTTTTTAGTTCCAACTAGCAGGAGGAGGGGTGGCCTGGCCAGTGGGGGTGGGGGTGGGCTGTGCTAGAAGTACCCCTCCCCCTGCTGGCCTGGCCACAATCCCAAACAAGCCAAGTTGCAGCGGGGAGCCTAGGCTGTGAACCCTCCTGCCTGGCCCTGCCACAGCACCCCCTTAACTGTCTGCTCTGCAGCCTTTCAGAGAGCATTTGTGTCTGTCTCCAAGGCATGTTTCTTCACCTGCTCTGAAGTGCATTTGTGCCCAATTGTTTGAAATTCACCAGAGCTACCTGGTTGGCATAATTGGAAGGGATCCAAAGGATCATCTAGTCCCACCCCCTAAACATACCCAGCTCCTTCAAGCACTCCTTGTAAGGCTTAGTTTCCAGAGCCTTGATCATCTTGGTTGCCCTCCTCTGCACAGGTTCCACATAAAGTGGGACAGTCGGAAGGGGACCCCCAAGGGTCATGTAGGCCAGTCTGGAGAAGCCCTGCCAGAGGACCGCACCACCTCAGGCAGAAGGTGCCTGAATTTTTATGCAGCGATGATTCTCCTGACCCCGCCTGTTACACAATCAAGCCAGCTTCCGGCTTCGAAGTGGAATTGTGTCTTTTGTGTACCAAGGGTGCGACTCCGGCCTGGTTGTCGTTAGGGGAAAGACTGCAGCCCTTGGCCCCAAAGAACAGCCCCTCCCAGCTGGGCTTCATCCTCCCTCCCGGAACAGTGCGGGGACTTTCCTCCCAAGTCACGCGGGAGGCGCTGAGCTCTGCTCGCTGCCTCTGCCGTTTCCACGAGGGCCGACCCACTGAGGCTTCCGCGGGGCGGAGACCGCAAGCGGAAAAGCCGCCGCCCAGCCCCACCCTGCCGGGGGTTGGGCTACACGCCCTCCGGGGTCCCCTTCCAGCCTTGTACTTCGGGGATGCGGCCCGCCGCCCAGTTCCACCTCCCGGCCAGAAGGAGGCGCAGCTACGAGCTTAAGCACCGCCCCCTCACGCTCGCGTCACGTGACAGCGACCCTCCGGCGGCCTCTGAGCCACTTTCGGCTCCGCCATGACTGCGGCGCCGCCTTTGCTTCCGAATCTTCGCCCTTCGCGGCCTTTTTGCCGCGGCCCCGCTTCTCTTCCTGCGGGTGCAGCCGGGACTCGCCTCGCGCCCCTCGACCTCCCTTTCTCTGGGGGCGAGGAAAACAACAAGGCCGTTTAACCCGGAAGTCAGATGGAGGCGTCTCCTCTTCCTGTTTCTATCTCTGCGGGCCAAGGCGTGTCTTCCGGGGCGTATCTCGGGATCCGGATGCTGAGGCGGGAGCGCCGCGGAGGTGCTTTCCCTCCTCCTCTCTGTGGCAGGAAGGAGGCCAGGGAGGCGCCTGGCGCGAATAACGAAGAGCGACGGCGTCCCGGGGCCAAGGCGCGTTCTCTCTTGACGAGAAACTCCCAGCCAATCGCTTTTCGAAGAGGCGGCGCTGCTCCGCAAGGTCGAATCGGCGGCTGCGGCGCTTTCCTCGCCACCAGCCAATGAGAGGAAATGGAACGCCTCCTGGGGGCGTGGCGGTGGGCGGTGGCGCGTCCGTTGCCAGGGCGACCGCTTGAAGGAGGCGCTCGAGGCGGGCAGGTGAGCCGAAAGGCGGTGATGGTCCCGGGACGTCATCCTCCCTCGCTCTCCCCAACGGAGCTGGGCTTGGAGGCTCCCTCGGCGGCTTGGCCCGCCCTTCGGCGCCGCGTCCCGAGGCCGCGAGTTCCGCAGGCGAGCCTCCAAGCCCAGCGGCAGCTTATCTGCGCGGGAGAGGGAGGGCAGCGCAGCAGGCGGGACTCGGCTCTCCGTCCCCGTCTGATCCTGCAAGAGCCTGGTAGGGGGTGTTTCCCGCTGCCCCCTGCCTCTGACCTCGAGCGCCCTCTTCCGCTCCCTCTCCCCCCAGGGATCTCCCGGGGCTCATGGCCCACCGGCGCCTGGCGGAGGCGCTGCAGGTCTCGCGGGACTTGGTGGTGAGCGGGTGCGGCAAGGACGGGGTGTGGCCGGCCGAAGGGGACTCCTGCTGCCCCAGCAGCCTGGCCTGCCTGCGGCAAGTGCCCCTTGGCAAGGATGCGCATGGAATCTACAGCCTCTGCTTTGCCCCGGGTGGGGGGCAGCTGGCAGCCGGCTTTGGCAACGGCTCTGTGCAGGTGAGCGGGGACAGGGGGCAGCCCCCAAGTGGGTCCTGCAGACCTCGGCCAAAGGAAGATGCAGAAGGGGTTGGCCTAAGGGGCTCTTGCTGGCGGATTGAGGGTGAGGGGACCTCTGGGTGCCCCAAGGGGGCAATTGAGCCGCCCTGGGCTCTCCCCGCCTTAGCCCAGTGGGTGGAGAGACAGCCAAAACTCCTGCCCCCCTCTCTGCATGGGGCCCCATCTACCCTGCCCCCCTCTCCCTCCCCCAGCTGGTGGATGCCTCCAGGGGTTTGCCTGGCCCCTCCTTGTTCCCGGGGCACCGCACACGGCAAGCGGTCACTGCTCTGAAGTTCCACCGGGCGAAGCCAGGCCTGTTGCTGGCTGCCGGGGCGGATGGCACCATCTCCATCTACGACCTGCTCTCACACTACCCTCTGGCTTCCTGGACAGGTATGGTGGGGTGGGGTGGGGAGTCCAGCCCTCAGGCGCTGGGCCTAGGCTGGGGGTCCCCTGCTGCTGCCCTGGACCTCCCCTCTCCTTCTGCTCCCCAGAGACGGAGAACGAGATCAACGCCATGGACTTCTGCCGGGACGGAAGCTCCTTTGCCACCGCAGGCAAAGATCGCCATATCCGACTCTACGACAGCCACACCAACCAGGTGAGCCTGCAGTGCTGGTGGCCTGAGATCTGGAGATCTGCACCCTCTGGGTCCGTGGGATGCTCTTCGTCCACCTGCCTCTGACGCTTCTCTCCCACTCTGCAGCTCTTTCACATCATGCATGCCCCAGACTTCATGGCCGGGGATGAGTTCACACCCCTCAGCGGACACTCGCGGCGGATCTTTGCCTTGCGCTTCCACCCCACAGAGCTGCATCTCTTTCTGACGGGGGGCTGGGATAATTCTGTCAAGGTCAGTCCTCGGGAAGGCAATCTGTGTGCACGTGCGGTTCCTGACCTTCTCTCGCTGCTTTTCTGCACCTGTGGGGGGCAGTGGGGACCTGGCCTCTGCCTGCTGCATACAGGGGGATACACAGTTCACCCTTTTGCTCTTCCCTGTGCCAGGTGTGGGACAAGCGGGTGTCCAAAGGTGCAAGGAGTGTGATCAACGGGCCTCACATCTGTGGCCCCGGGATTGATGTGAAGGTGAGGAGCTGGAAGGAGGGGAGCTGGGTTTCCCCCTCTGCGGCACAGCGGTTCAGGAGAGCTTCACTGGCTCATCACTTTTATCTAGTGGGGTTATTATGGTCTAGATTTTTATTTATTTACTCATTGGACTTTTTGTCCAGGTTTCTCTCTCAAAAAAGCCCCGGGTGGCAGAACAGAAAAACTACAACAGAAAAACTTTAAAATATGTTTAAACAGTCACACACTTTCACTGCTAAATAATATCAAGGTTGCCAGAAATGATGGAATTCAGGCATCAAGCGTCTGGGTGAAGTGAGATGCTTTAACATCCTGCCTAAATGTCCATAAGGAGGAAAACAGGCGCACCTCACCAAGGATGGGGGCATTTCTCAAGAAGGAAGCCGCTCTGGAGATGGACTTATGGAGGGTCGGCACCAGTCAGGTACCCCCCCGCCCCCCGCCTGCAGTCCCACCATCAGGACCTCCTCCTGCCAAGTGCAAGGTCTGAGGTGGTCCCTCTTGGAAGGGGGCATCCCTGAGGTCCTTCGACCCTAAGCCACTTAGGTTTCTGCATGGTAGTTCTTGGTGCTTTTAGGATTGGTGACCAAGGGCTCCATTCGTTGAGCTGGTGGCCCCCTTCTGCACTCCGTGCAGCTTCCACACACCTTCAAGGGTGGCCCCACATGGAGCATATTGCAGTAGTCCAAGCGGGAGTTCCTGCAACTACTGCAGTTGAGGAAAAGCTGTGGCTGGCGGAGTCTTAGCCAGGTGCAAGCACTCCTCTCCACAGAGGCTGGTTGGCCTCCAATGACTGGCTTCATGATTAACTTTATTAACATGTATTTATATAGCACCATCAATGCACATGGCTTTGCACATTTAAAAGAAGAAATTGAACCCTCAAGAGTGCAATCTAAGAACTGCAGTCTAAGAATTGCGAGAAGGGCTGCTCAGCGACTGATCTCCTCATGTTGCGCTCTCTGGCGGAGGAGGGTTTCCTGCTTGTGGGTTTCCCTGTGGGGCATTTGGCTGGCTGCTGCCAGAAGAGGGACTAGCGGGCTCACTGGCCTGACGGACCAGGCTCTGCTTCTGCTCTTGGTTCCACCGAGAGGGAGGAGGGATGGCAGGGACGGGGGGGGGGGCAGCCTGTGCCGTTGGCCACTGTGAGAAAGGGGTGCTGGGCTTGCTGGGCCCTTTTGGCCTGATCCGACAGGCTCTTCTCTTCCCAGAGAGAGGAGGCCACCAAAGAGGGCTTGGGCTGCATGCCTTGGGGGTGTGCCTGCACATGCTTTTGAGCCAGGAAGCCCGGGAGGGAGACTCAGCGGAGTTGACTTGTGCCCTTCTCTCTTCCTCGCGTAGGGAGACCAGGTCCTGACGGGCTCGTGGGTGCCCCGCAATGCCCTCCAGCTCTGGGACCTGCGCCTGTCTCGCCTGTGGCAAACCCTGCCCTTCCCCTGCAGCCCCACGCAGGGCGAGTTCCTCTACTCGGCCCAGTTTTGCATGGGGGACGTGGTGCTGGCTGGCGGCAGCGGGACCAGTGGGGCAAGCGCCATCCACACGGGCACAGGCCAGGTAAGAGGACCAGCAGCTCAGGATCCTGCGCCTGCTGAGTCACGTTGCCGCCTCTGCTGGCAGCCCCATTCCCAGGGCTGAGAATGGAGACGGGCACATGCCCTGAACAGTCGCTTCTCTCCTGGGCTACTTCTGCCCCTGCTGGAGTGCCCCCTGCTGGATGGGGCCTGCCTGCCTCCTGCCAGGCTCCTTGCTGACCCCCCTCTTCTTCTTTCCCTCTTCCTGGCAGGTGGTCGGGGAGATTCTGCTGCCCAACAAGCCCGTCCATGTGGTGGCCTCTGCCCCCGGAAGCCAGGCTGTGGCTGTGGCTGGGGCAGGGGGCAACCTTCACTTGGCAGAGCTGCACTGAGCCCTGGAAGGAAGAGGCAGAGCATCCTGCAGATGCCCAGCCCTGGAGTTCAGGGGCAGGGAAGCCGTCAGCCCCACGCTGCCACGGCCAGGGCGGCAGAGCCAAGCTGCTGCCTCTTGCCACAGGGGTGATGTGGGTGGGTGCCACCCCCTTTCCCCTCCTTGCCCTGCCCAGGCCCCCTGCCCTCCCTGCCTCAGTTTCCCTTGTTTGTTCTGCCTGAGGAGGGGGCTCCGCCTGGACCAGGGGATGCCTGGAGCAGAGGCTCTTCCCTCCTTCGGATCTGTGCAATAAAAGCTTCTTGCATCTGGAGAAGCGGCTGGCAGGATTTGTTTCATGGGTGGGTCAAGTGGATGGGACCCACAGCAAGGCTGGAGCAGGAGTCTGGGTGCGGCGCTTGCCTCAGCCAGCAGGGAGGGGTTGGCTAGCTGCAGGTGGGCTCAGCTTTTTGAGGACCCTGAAGCGCACGTGGTGAAGTTTGTACGGTAGAATCCTGGCAAGACTTGAACCACCCCTGCTCAAACCACCACCAGTTCATTTGTCGTAGAGCTAGCTGTTTTGACCAGCATCTGGAAGCGGCTACTGCCTCTGCACTTCTGACTTCACAAGGCCTTGTTTTGTGGCGGATGAAAAAACTCCTGAGTCTGCCGTCTTTCTGTCCCTGGCTCTGCAGTGGCCCAGCAGCCCTCCTCACTGATGGGGCTCCGTGAGCCCCCCTAGCCCAGGGAAGACAGCCACACGGTGCTGCCTCTCAGGTCAGAGGCATCTGGGGGGCCTGTGCAGGCAGGGGCGGCTCCATCAGGCAGTGGGGTGATGGGCGTAAAGCGCCTGCCGGCATCTAGTTAGTGGCAAAACTGCCTCTCTGCTTGCTAAGTCTCTTTGGAGTCGGGGGGGCAGGGGTCCCTCTCCCACCAACCACAAAGCTCCCTGGATATGTCCTCCTGGCACCACCTTTTGGGCAGTGCCCCCCCCAACCCAGAAGGCAAACACCTATGCAAAGAGATTTGGATGGGTGTTCATTTCCTGGGCTTTTTTTGGGGGGGTGTCCCCAGTTGGGCATTCCAGCAAAGAGGGAATGCACCTTTTCCTGCTTCCAAAAGGGGGGAGGCAGTGGGAGCTGCCCTAGCCCAGCTTGTTTGGAGACTTCCCTGTTGTTGGAGCCATTGAAGCATTATGGGGTGGTGGCTCTGCTGTCAGAAGCAGGGTCTGGGACTCCAAGGCAGGAGGTGAGCTGCTGGGGAGGGTCTTTGAGTCCCAGCTAGGAAGGAGGGGGGCAGAGGAGGGGGTCCCTTGGCGCTGCTGTGGCCAGGCTTTCCGGGTGCCCCTCAGGCAGGGTCTCCCGCAAATGGTTCTGGGGAAGCAGTCCTGGCCAGGCTCACCTGCCCTGTGGTGGAGAAATGGCCGCTGCCCAGCCAGATTCGTGCATATTGATTTATTTTTAACATTTGGATCTTGCCTCGCAGTCCCAGGGAACCCTCAACCCAACTCACAGAGCAACTTCAAACTCAGGTCCTGCCAGGCCACCAAACCGTTCATTGTCCTGTGTGCCAGTCACACGCCATCCAGTATTGGGGGGGGGGAAGCTTCAGGGCAGGCCACTCTTGTGGGTGGGGGCTGGCAATGGCACTGTGAGTTCTACACAGCAGCTGGGTCCCCCAAAGCCTCTTCCCTCTCCTGCTGCTCTTAGATCCGGCGCTGCAGCTGGGCCTGGCGGCCTTCCTGGTGCCAAAGGCTGCCCACTTCTGGACTACTGCTGAAGTCTAGGCCAGTGCTTTGGCTGGGCCTGCCCTCCTCAGTCCTTGCCCACAATCCTTCAGGCCTGCGATGTCCATGTGGAATCGTCTCTTAAGAATTCCCTGCCAGATTTGTTTTCAGAGGCTCGTTCCTTTTGCTATTCGGGGAGGGTCTCTGGGAAGCAGTGCAGGGAGAGGGATGCCCGCATCCTGCCCACTGCACCCAGGAGGCTCCCCCCCCCAAGCTGTGAATGCAGCAGCCCTCTGTGGTGGTGCTTTTGTGCGGGAGGTTGCTGGTGCCACTGGGAAGGAGACCTGCGTTCCAGAGGAGTAGGAGGCAGCAGCTCTGCCACAGCAGCTTGATCCATGAGGGCTCAGTGCAGAACTGGCAAAGCCCTCTTCTGCTCCAAAGGCGTTTCCCAAGTATGGAAGATGTAGGTCCATGGTAAGAAGTCCCACTTCTGTGCCCTTTGAGCCTTCTCTGACTGGCGTAAGGGAAGGGGCTCCTTTCAGAGCCTGGCCCGGCCGGTCACCCAGCTGGTACGTGAGGGTGGGCGCCTACAGTCCAAGAGGGTCCATGAAGTCACAGTAGACCAAGGGCAGTGGCAGGAGCCTGGGCTTGACTCCGGCGCATCATGGAGCAGCCCTGCTGTCACCTGCGGACAGCAGCAGCCAGGGCCATTGGGGGGGTCCTTGGAGCACAAGGTGGGGGCCCCCCCTCTGCAGCAGGTGCCTCCAAGCACACCATTTGCAAGCAGCCTGAAAAAGGCAGAGAGATGTCAGGACATGGGCTGCGTACTACTAAAACAACTTTATTATTTTTACCCTGCCACTCCCCCACCCCCCATGGTGCTGAAAGAGGGCTGGTGTGTGCATGCACTGGGGCTGCATCAAGGGATGGGAGTTTTGGACCAAGTGCTTTGGCCATATGGTCGACACCCCGTCTTGGGACGCTGGGAAAAGCTTGTGCCTTTTTCTCCTGCCTGAGGCCCTTGACTGTCATGCACTGGCTGGACACCCTCCATCAGTTGCAAACCTAAAGGTTAAACATGGGCCCCAGTCTGTTCAGAGGGGCTGAGGCTGAAGGGGGAAGCAGGTGGGCAATGAATATCAGGAGCTGCTTAAAATATCAGTCATTTTGGTTTCAGTCAGCTGCTGCAACTGGAAATATTCTGCATCCCCCATTTCTAAATAGTAGAGCCTTCTGCTAATTTCTTTGGCTAGACTCCTTGGCGGAAGGAGGGAAGGTGGGCTGGCTCTGCTCAGATGCTGGTTTTAACCTTTAAAGCCCTATACGGCCTAGGACCCTCATACCTACGGAACCGCCTCTCCTGGTATGTCCCATGGAGGACCTTACCGTCTTCAAACAAAAACATCTTGGAGGTCCCGGGCCACAGGGAGGTTAGGCTGGCCTCAACCAGAGGCAGGGCCTTTTCGGCCGTGGCCCCAATCTGGTGGAACGCTCTGTCACAAGAGACTAGGGCCCTGCGGGACTTGACATCTTTCCACAGGGCCTGCAAGACAGAGCTGTTCCACCAGGCCTTTGGCCAGGACACACCTGACCCCCTCCTTTGGCAATCCTCACAGAACTCTAGCCCAATGGTTGCCATTAATCTGATTTGAATTGATTTTATAATGAAATGATTTTAGAATGTTGTATCATTTTTACTGTTGTTAGCCGCTCTGAGCCTGGCTTCGGCTGGGGAGGGCGGGATATAAATAAATAAATATATTATTATTATTATTATTATTATTATTACTATTCTGCTCTGACGTGGCATGGCTCCTTTGGGTGCTCTTTGCCCACAGGTGCCCCAATGTCATCAGTCCAGGGAAGGCCCAGCACACTTGGCCCAGAGACTGTCCTAAAGCGATACCTTTATGGTCGACCGTCCACCTGGCTCAGGTGGGCACCTGCATGCTGAGGGCTCTGCTTCCTCCCACCACTGGCGGTCCTTCTGGAAGGAGTGGAGATCCCAGCCGGGGCCTCAGCTGAATGCCTTCGGTCTCCTCGGCTGGACTCGGTGGGCTGCTTCCCTGTAATGGGGCAAAGTGGGCAGCATTGGCATGAATAGCCCCCTTGACCATCCTGTGTTCTGGGAGAAGGAAGACTGGAACCCAAAGCAAGCAAGGGCCACTTGAACACTGTCCTCTGGCCCTCCCTGCCCTGGAGGCTGAGGCATGTCTGAGCCAGCCCCCCCTCCCCCGCCAGCAATACCTCGCTGAGTGATGCTGCGCTTGGCTCTCCTGGGACTTTCCAAGCCCAGAAATGCCGTCCCTTCCAGCAGAGGGGGGCGTGGCGTTGGCGATTCTGGTGGCAGCAACATTGGGCTGGGCGCTCTGCTGTCACACTCGCTGAGCAGTTTCCCTTTGGGGTGTGAGAATGAGAGAGACCCAAGGGGTTAACCTCAGCCTGCCCACTTCCCAGCACTTCTAGCCACACAGCAGCTCAGCTTTCCCCCAGCCAGGCAGCCACTCCCACATTGCCTCATTAGGGAGACCCCCCCCCCCAGGTGATGGTGAGCAGAGCAGGACTTGGGTCTGGGCCCAATCCACCTACTCCGCGGAAGCCTCTTGCCCTCTTAAAAAGGGGACAGAGGAGAGCGCCAAGTGCCTGGTGGTCACTATCCTGCAAAGAAGCAACCAGGGCTGTTACAAAGGGAGGAGGGGTGAGTCTGGGTTCTTTCTAGGCCTGTGACTGTGCCAAGGAGGGATGGAATCCCGCAGAAGAGGCTGCTGAACCTGAGCTGGCTGTGTCTCACCTGCAGAGCTGCCCTTGGTCTCTGGAGTGCTCTTCTCTCCAGCACCTGACAGCCTGGAGGGGAGGAAGGGCAGATGGCACTTCAGTCTTTGCTTCTCCAGGCACCTTCCCCATCCTCTGGCTTCTTGCGGACGGCTGGTCCTGTGGCCCTGGTCAGCCTCGCTCCTCCCTGCCCCTCTCCTCCCGCCACTGGCCTTGTGTCCCTGGCCTTGCACCCATTCCTCTGCCCCCCTTGCTCCCTTGCCCAGGCACCCCCACCACACATCCTGCTCATCCCTTGGCACCACTAACGTCTCCACTTTCCCCCGAACACTCCCCATTCTGTTGGCCAAGGTGTCTTTGGCGCCCGAGGGCACCCACCCACCTGCCTGCCTCACAGCTCACCTCCGCTTCACTGACAGCTTCTGCAAAACCACCCGGTACGTTCTTGCAAAGTGCACCATGATGGGATCTGGGCTGGACTCAGACTCCTGGAAGACTAGAGCAAAGCAGGTGTGCTGGTCACAAGGCGGTTCCAAGAAGGCCTGGCTGCCACCAATCACGGTGATGTTGCTCACCCTGGCTAGGATTGCAGTCCTATAGAAGCCCATGGAGAAGGTCAGCCTCACGAAGCCCTCGCTCTGGACACAGTCCTGGGAGCAGGAGCAGCACCAGCCACCGGAGAACCCCTTCCACAACCCTCACGGTGGCCTCTGGGTTGCACAGGGAGGCAGAGGCTGCTTGATCCTCCACTGCCTCCCTCCAGTGGAGCTTTCACAGCGGATCCATGGGGCTAGGCCTTGAGGGGGCCCATCCTGACTCTCAGCTGCTACTGAGGTGGCCAGAGGGACTCTGGTTCTGTGGTGGCCCCGTCTGGCTCTTGGGGCAGGAGGCAGAGCCCTGGCCGTCTAACCCCAAACCAGCTACAGGGGCTTTCCTTCCCCTGGAGATGGAGATGGGGTGGGGGGTGGGGGGCATCAGATGCTGCTGCCCTGCAGCCCCACCATCTCTGGCCCAGAGGATGGGAGCTGTGAGCCCAACAACATCTAAGGCATTTCTAAGTCGTTTGACTTTTAAAAGTCCCTCAATCACATGAAAAAATACAAGATAAAGATAATAAAGCAGAACCACAACGTCATACCAACCAGTGAAACATGACTATAAAAGCAGAGAGAAGATGGACTGCAGGAACAACAGGGTCAAATCTGACGGGTCAGGGAGAGACGGGACACACAAGAAAGAGGCCTCCGCAAGACGCCTGAAGCGATGGGTTGTTTCATGCCTGGTGGAGGGGCGGGCATTGCCTCTGTAGCTCTGGGCCTGCACCAGAAGGTCTTCCTCCCCAAAGTGCGCAAAGCGGAAGGGCACCCCTCCCCCCTTACCTTTGTTCAGGTAGACAATGTCCTCCTGCTCAAGGTTTTTTGACAGCTCAGAGCTGTAGTAGTTGAGAGTGTGACCTACACAAAGAGGAACACGAGGCAGTTTGGGCTGCTTCTCCAAGGACTGCTCAAGACTCTGCTGGTTTGCAAGCGGAGAGATCTACAAGCCCAAACCCGCACCCAAGTCTGAAGGCACCATTTCAAATGCAAAGGCTTATTCATCCTTGTGCGGCTCATTCACAGATCAAGGCAATAAACATTGGGAAAGGGGTCTCAGAAAGAGGGGAGGCCATGTCAGTGGAGGTGAGGCAATGTCAGGAGGCCTGAGGCTCCTGCTGGCCCTGATTCTGCTCCCCCCCCCCCCGTGGGGGTGAAGGCAAGAGCCCACCCACTGCCTGTCTCCTGGGCTCCTTCTTACTGGCTGGGCTGTCACCCCAGGGATGCATCACCACACATCCTGCAGGGAGCCCAGCACACTGCATTGTGCTCCCTTTCTTCAGCCACAAAATAATGTCAAATAGTGAAGGTTTATGGGGGCACTTGGGCATCCAGCTGCATTGGCAGAAGTGCTAACTCCGAGTAGGCCTATTTCCCAGAAGGGGAGAGGAGCATTGCTCTCTGCTCACCTGTGAATCGGGCGGCTGCATGACTTATTTCTACCTGGGGGTGATGGAGGTATCCCAAGGCCTGGGATATAAAAACGTGGATGTCATCGTGGTGGTTCCTCATCTGCAGAGACAGAAAAGGCTGGCATGGATTGCGGAGGCTGCTTTGATTCCTCCTCGATTTTGAGTCTGTTCTTACAGGCAGGTTAACCTGCCCTCTGATCCGCGGGCAAAGGGGGATATATACATTTAATAAAGAATGATTATTGACAAGCCTTTGCTGCTCCTTAAGCAAGCAGCGCAACCAAGGCGGAAACACAACAAGGGCCTTTTCAGGATGCGGCCCCTTGGTGCTGCAGCCCCAGCAGCCAGGTGCACCTTTAGGGAGACTGGCTGGCCATTTGCAGGGCCTGGGGAAGCAGAGACTCCCAAGCAAGCAAGCACCTCTTTTCTCTCCCTGGTGAGAGGCAGGGCTGGGCCTACTGCATCACACAAGGGAAGCCCTGGCCCTGCAGATGTTGCTGAACTACAACTCCCATCAGCCCCACCAAACATGGCCAACGCCAGGGAGGATGGGAATTTTAGCTAAAGGTGTATAATGAAGGCACCAGGCGAACTTCCCTGGGGAGAGCATTCCACAAACAGGGAGCCACTGCAGAGAAGGCCCTGTTCTCATAAATGAAGTGGGGCAGCTTGGAAATCAAACAGATAAATGACGGGCTGATGTTTACAGCAGAGCCACATCTGACAGCAGGGGTGCCAACCTCAATAAAATATGGGTGGGAGGCAGGAAAGTCCCGTCCTGCATAATCAACCACATGACATGGTGCACCCAAACCATTTGAATGGCAATGCCCATTAACTTTGGGAAGGCCCAGCCCCCTCAAATAGTTTCGGGGGGGGGCGAAGACCCCTCAGCCCCTAGGAATTGGTTCCTATGCCCAACAGCACAGCTTGCCAAGCTCTTAATCTGGAAACCTCCTGTTATCGGGGTGGGAGCACCTGTGGGAAGGGAAGGATCCTTTTTCTCTCCTGTGTCTGTCCTCTGCAAGAAAAAGAGCAGCTGCCCTCCAGCCCCAAAGCTGTGCATCTCCTTCGCTCACAGCAGCAGAAGACTGTGGCTCTGGAGGCCAATTCAAGGAGGCGGCCGCACTGGGGGCAGCTTCAGAGACATCGACAGGGAGGAAATAAAAAAGGCTTGGAAGCTGAGGGGGGGCTGCTGAGCATGATGGGGGTCATTATGGAGGATGAGAAAAATGTGGCCGGATGGGGGCATGGAGACACATGAATGCCAATAATTTTGTATCTATCTCTGAAAACCAAACCTCAGACTCTGTGCCCCACTGACCAGGTATTTCCACACATTCACCACGCAGTTCCGGGAGTCATCCCAGGCCAGGCTCCGGAACATCAGCTTCAGGTGGGCCCACCCGAGGAAGACCCCGCAGTGCAGGAGGGTCAATTTGCAGCTCTGCAAGCAGAGGGAAAGCCAGGGGGGTCACCCAGGGAGGAGAAGGAGAGGCAGCTGCACTTGATCCAAAGAGACGCTCCAGAGGACGGCTCCCCCCACTTTGCCAGCAGCCGGTATCTCCTTCCCTCTCTGCTCCCCTCCCTGTTGGCTGCCCAGATTCAGGCTGCTTGGTCAGGAGAACTGCTAGGAGGAAAGAGCGCTAGCTCACCATGGCCAAGTCACCAGCCCAGGACTGTCCGCACGGACCAGCAGGGATTGAGTCTGGGACCCTCTGGGTGGGGGCTGCCCTGTGGAGTGGTGCCATTTCCCTCAACCCAAAGGGAGATTCCAGCTGGATCTACATTGATGCTCTAAACGTCTTAAATTAAAACGTTCTATAAAGCTTAATAGGAGTTTCCCATTGTCACGAATATCTGACAGATATTGAGTGAATCCAGAAAATGATTAGAGTGAAAGGAGAGTAAAGTCAAGATAGAAGAAGAGATTAAAGAAATAATGAAATGCGTTTAAGCTAGATGGAAAAATAAAGTAGTGTAACAAGAATGGCTGGAAGTCAAGTCACTTGGTGGGTGTCTGTGAGGTGTGTAGGTGTGATGATATGTACAGTATGTTGTTGAGTCGTTTAGTCATGTCCGACTCTTCGTGACCCCATGGACAAGAGCACGCCAGGCACTCCTGTCTTCTGTGTACAGTATAGGTAGGTAGTATATAGAGTAATGTAGGTATGTTTTATGTTATGAAAATAAGGTAGTGTGTTGTGTATGTGTATTGTGTAAATGTATATGTATGTGTTTTATATGTTAATATTTTTTTTTAAAAAAGGAGTTTCCCATTGTCAGAGGCTTGCTGCTCTGCATCACCCTCTGGTGTCATATTTTAATAATGCATTATTAAATGACAAGTGTCAATCAGTCCTCCACTGCTCACGATGTAAGGGGAGCAGTTTCCCAAAAGCTGCCTTTCGGTGAGTCAGACTATCAAGTCTGCCTAGCTCAGTGCTGCCCACACTGAATGGCAGCAATGGCTCTCCTGGCTCCAGGCAGGGGTCTTGCTCAGCCTTCCCTGCAGATGCTGCCAGGCAAAGCATCTTCTGCATGCAAAGCAGATGTCCATGGCCCCAAAGCGCTGGCCTTGCCAGTGTGCTGGGCCTGCAGATCTGAGGAAAGGGCTGGGCTCCCTCCCTCGGGGGCACTGAGGCTACTTGCCATGGCTACTGTGCCGTCTCGGTCCTTCAGGTGTAGCAGCAGAGAAAGGAGGCTGTAAAGGACTTCCTTCCTCAGGAGAGGCTTGTCTGCTTCTTTGGCCTTCATCACCAGCTGCCCAAACAGGGAGATGGATGCTGCACGGACGGGGCCTCGCTCCTGGGAGGGGGAACACCAAAGCGGACAAGAGGCACCCAGGTCAGGGCCAGGACAGGAAGGTGGGTCGGGGGGGCACTGGGTGACAGGTGCTTCTCGCCCCCCAGCTCTTGGGGGCACTGTGCCTTCTCCAGCGCTGTTTAACTGGTGGCCACTGGGATCGGGGCGGAAGAGAAATGCATTTTGGCTTGCACCTGAAGCCAAATCAATCAAATCCACACTTTCTAAAGCAATGTGAGAACAGAACCATCCTTTGAAGTTCACATATATTCAAATTATGTGATGCAATTCTCCAACCAATGTTTTCAAAATGCATACTTTGGGCAAAAGTGTGCACAAAAATGAAGATACTAGTGAAAGCAACATTTCTCAAAAAGATTTGAACCTGTCCAGGCACTCAGGGGAAAGCGTCTCTGCCTCCAGGCTCCCTTCTCTGCCCTCAACTGGGTGTCTAAGCAGCAGCAAAGGCCAGGGCCAGAGGAGAAGAGGCAGGCCCCCCCTCCCTGGAGGCCAGGGACCCTCATGGCTGACCCTGACCCTCGAGGCGCTGGCTGCCTGGCCTTGTGCCTTTGCAAACATCCTCCTTCCCCAAATGTCCCCACTCACATCTTCGAAAAAGGAGCGCACATTAAGGGCCAGGTCCATGCAGAGGGGCCCGATCCCCTGGCCGTCCATCTCGTAGATGGCAGTCATGATGTCCTGCAGGCCCTGCAGGATGTCTTGTTCGCGGCCACTGAAGACGGAGCCAATCAGGGTGGGCAGCTCCTCACGGAGAACCTTGACCTGGGGGGAGGGGGGAGAGAGGGTGGAGGGGCTGAGGGGGCTCAGCATCCGCCACTCACACCAGCCTCATCTGTGAGGGGTGTCAAGCACCCCCCTTGCTCAGACAGCCTCCCAACTGCTTCCTCTCCCACCCCAGCTTTGTCCTGACCAGAAGTATTTATTGCCTTGGCAGAGCACCAAGATGCGGGTAGGGAGGAGAGTGAGCGAAGGCAGGGAGACCCCCACCCACCAGGGGCCGGGTGAGGCAGGAAGCAAAGGCTTTGAAGGAGCGGAGGAGGTTTTTGGGGGAGTTCTGCTGACTCCTGATCTGAGAGGGTTTTCCTGGCTAAAAGCTGACCCCCCCGTGCCCCCAGAGTCTGCTGCAGCTGCGCTGGCAAGAGGCTGGCTGGACACTGGCTGCTCCTTTTCCCTGGTGCTTGTTCAGGATCTCCCTTTGGCCCTTTGGCCTGGGGGTTAGGGGCAAAGGGGCTGGAACTGCTTGGCCACCCCCTCTTGGAAGAGGCTACCTCCTCCCTCCCTCCAGGAGGCTGTGTCCCAGAGGGAGCCTCACCTGAGCTGAGCACGAGGGGCCCAAATGGAAGCCCTGTTGTGGGGGGCAGAGCATGAGGCCGCTCTCCAGCCCCTGGGGCCCTCCAAGCTCCAGCTGCTTCCTGGGGCCCCCCCTCACCTTTGCCGGCTGGAAGACAAAGCTGCCAAGCCCCTTCAGGCACAGCTCCTTGATGATGGGGTTGGCGGCTGCTGATCCTTCCTCCAGGTGGTCTCGGAGGCTGAACCGGTTCATCATCTTGACAGCGGATGGGCTTTTGAGGAACTGAGAGGCAGGAGGGAAGGCTGAGCAGAAGGACCCCCAAGCCCTGATGGGACCCCCTCCTACAGAGACGCCAAGAGGCAGCCTGAGAGGAGGCGAGAAACGACTCAGTGAAGCCCCCCCCCCCGACTTGCCCTGGGCTCCAGGGCCGTCCTTGCGAGAAACCCCTTTCCCCAGCCCTCCGCTTGCCCTGACCACTCAGGGCTTCTGAGGGGTGGGAGGAAGCATCCAGCTGGCAGCTGCCCCTCTGACCCCCTGGCACCGCCTCACCTCGATGACGAGAGCCAGCGCAGTCATCTTTTTCATCTCGTCCTCCTCGCTGTTGAGGATGAGCGCTGCTTCCCCAAAGATGCCGGGGATCTGGGGGCTGTCGCACTCGGTCATGGCCCTGCTCAGGCGACAAGTGGAGAAGGCAGGATGTCTGGGGAGGGCCAAAGTGGGGAGGAGGAGCAAAGGCAGCGGAGAAGGGGAGCCGGGGAGCCGAGGGGGACCTGCACCCCCCAGGAAGGAGGCCTGGGAATAGCTGCCTGGCAGGGCTTCCCCTCACCTGGCCATTAGGCGAGTGCCTTGCAAGAAGCGATCCGGGGTGCTCAGCACCATCCATCCCTGCTGGAACTCAATGCAGGCATAGACGGCCCAGTCTCCAGCCACAGAGAAGAGGTTCTTCATGATCTCTACCGAAGTTCTGCAAGGGACCACCAGGAGTCAGAGCTCCCCAGAACTCCCCCAAACTCTCCTCCCGCAAGATACTGCCTTGGGGCTGGCTCTGTGATGAGGCAGAGAGGCAGGTGCCTCAGGCGGCAGGGGCTGAGGGGAGGGGACTGCGAGGGTCACATCGCCTGCCCTGTAGCCGCCATGCTAGCCTTCGGCCCTCAAGTGCGTGGGAGATGCTGTCCTTTCACCAGCACTGGAGTGAGATCCGCCTGCCAATCCAACGGGCATCTGTATGTGCCTGGGGGGAAGGTACCACCTTGCCCTTCACCTCATGCAGCAAAACGTCTTGAGAGCCAGCTCTGCTGCCCCATTTCTGAGCAGAATGTGGCAGGAAGAGAAAGCCAGAAGCCTCCTCCAGGCACCAGTGAACTCCATCTGTGCCACTCCTGCCTGCGGCTCCCAAGTCCAAAGGAAGAGGCTTCTTCCATTTTTAGGAGACGCTGCATTTAGCAACGACTTGAGAACAGGCAGGTGGACTCAAAGGCCCCTCCTTCCCCGCTTTCCGCACAAAGAGCCCCAACCCACTTGTTGCATCAGCTCTTTCCTGCCTGCTGGAGGAGGCAGAAGGACCTTCTGTCATGCTGCACCACACAGGCCCCCCTGCCTGCATCCCCCCCAGTTCTTCCTGCTGCAGGGCAGGACCCTCCCTGCCCCCCCCCAACAGACGCACACTGCTTCCTGCTGGGGACCAGCCTGGCCAACCTTCCCTTACGGATCCTGTCAGGTACCTCTGGAAGCTGAGGGTGCTGGTGTTTTCTCTGAGGAGGATTTCCTGCCTGACTTTCAAAGAGTCGGGCAAGTCCAGCTGCATCACATACAGGACCTGCTTGAGCAACGGGATGAACAACTGCAGGTGCATCTCTGCCAAGGCCTTGCGGTATCCTGGGATGTGGAAGGTCTCGTAGATGACGTTCATGGCCTGGAGAAGAGGAGCGCCAGGCACTTGTCCTCACTGGCCCTCTGCACCCAGCAGCTTATTCTTCTGGAACATGCCATGTCCCCTCAAGGCCATTCACGCCACTGTCGCCTGTCTCCAAGTGCCAGTGCTCACACCCAAGAGAGAGGGAGGGGCCCTCTGCCTAGAGAAGACCAGCTTCCCACCCGCCAGTCAGTGGGACACAGCCAGGCCCCGTTACTCACAGCCAGAGACATGGTGGCACTTTCTTCGTTGCTCTCCAGGGGATCCTTGACCTGAAGGTGCTTCAGCAGGAGCTGCAGGACTTGGATGGCCACCTGGGGGCCAGAAGCCATCACTGTCCAGAGCTCGTTGGCGTGCCTGTGAAGTCAGCCCCGCGGGATGCAGGATCAGTCAGCGGCTTCCCCTGGGAGGAGCAGCAGCAGGGAGCAGAGCATGGCTGTGGGGGGCAGCCTAGCCACGGTTACCCAGAGAATCAAGCAGCCTACCTGTTGACAGGTATTGAGAAGGACAGGCAGCTCCGCATCACCTCCTCCATGTGGTAAGGGACCATGAAGGCCAAGGCCCTCAGCACCACCTTCCGGGTCCAGCAGGAGTGCTGGCGCTGCTGCAGACACAGGTAGATGGCACCAACAATGTCTTTCACCTGGGAGAAGAGAAGCGCTGAAGGCGGCCCAGCAGAGCTTCTGCCCTGTGAAGTGTGGCCCAAACCCAGGTGCCCCTTGGGCTCTCAGGGGAGGAGTCAGGCCAAGGCTCCTTGTTCTGGCCAGCGCCAGAGATGTTTGGGTGCAAATGCTCTTTGGTTTGTGTGGGACCTCAACACACACACTCCGTTTTTGGCTTTTGTGTCTCAGTGGGGTTCATCATTTGCAAAGGGAAGGCAGCTTTAGCTCCTCAGTTGGAGTCACGGAGCCAGCAGGGTGGAGCAGAGGCTCCCAGGCTGAGGGACTCTTCTGACCATTACCTCCAGGCTATCTGAAAAGGGGAATCCCCTCACGCAAACCTGCCTGAGCTCTGAGGTCTCCAGGGGAGGTCCTTCTGTTGGTCCCACCTCCCTCCCTGGCATGCTTGGTGGGGAGGCAGGACAGGCCTTCTTGGTGGTTGCGGCTCCCAGGCAATTTTAGAACTCCCTCCCCAGAGAAGCCAGACTGGCTCCCTCCTTGTTGTGCTTCTGCCAGCAGGTGAAGACCTTCTTGTTCCAACAGGCTTTGGGGGACTGACTGCTTTTAATGAAAGGGCTGGTGCCATGCTGCTTTTATTGTAATTACTTGCATGGTTTTAAAAGACTTTATATATGCATAGAGTTTTACTTCTATCAGTGTTCTGCATTCTGATGACTGATTTTTCTATATTTTTAGCTGTTCTTGGTCTTATCTGCAAGCTGCCTTGAGTCCCATCAGGGGAAAAGGTGGAGTATAAAGAAATCTAGAATGATAGTCATAATCACCCTTTCCACCTTCATTGCGTGGTTCTTCAGAACGGCATTGAGCACTTCCTCTGCAGCCTTCAGCAGCTCAGGGTTGGAGCCTCTCAGATTATCCAGAACGGAGAGCAGGAAGTTTGTCAGCTGAGACGGGAACAGGGGGTCCTCACAGTGCTAGGGGGAGAGTAAAAGGTAAAATGGTGGGCCGGACCCACCAGGAACCCTCCCTGCTCTGGAAGCGTCCTGGGTTCAACCCCAGCAGCATCTCCAGGTGAGAGGACCAGGGAGTAGCAAATGAAAGATCGCAGGACAGACCACAGTGAGCCTGAGGGACCGCAATGCCCAGCCTGGCATAAAGGCAGCCTCTTTGGGGCCTTCTTTCAGGAGCAAACAGCTCATGGTGGACGCCTTTTCCTTGCCACCCTTTGCTCTCATTTTAAACATCCCATAAAAAACACATAATTGTTCCCTTCTTAAAAGCCTAGATCTACATCCCCTTGGGAAGGCAGTGAGAGGAGTACAGCTGCTCTGCAGGTATGAGGCTGTGTGAGCAGAGGTGGATTTGGGGGAGCACAGCCGCTGGGTGAAGAGCCTTGCGGGTGCTGCAGGAGAATGAAAGGCAAGAAGTGGTGTGGGGAGCCGAATTTTGGTGTCGCATAGGTCCATGACTGGTGGGAGATGCTGTGTGGTTGTCCACATGGTCAGAAGGACCAAGCAGAACCTTCTTGTTCTGGGCAAATCTTGGCTAGGCTGGAGTATTATTATATCAGAGATCATAGTCCAGAAAATCTGGAGGTGCCTGCCCATCAGCTGCTCCACGTGAACCCCCACCCTGACCCTCACAAGGACAAAACAATGGTTTTTGTTGGCTGCAGGCAAGTGCCAGGCCCCTCTCCCCACATCACCACCAGAGATCCATGCCATTGGGGTGGGGCTGGCATGGGATTCAGTTGGAGCCCATGCACAGAGGCCCAGGGGTATGGAGCCTGTGGGGGGCACTTGGGACCTCGTGAGGCCATTTCCATTGCTGAGAGTGAGGTGCAGGGCACCTGGCTTGTGGCGTTAGGCCCTCCCTCCTCCCTCCTGTAGATCAGAGATCATGTCCAACATTTTTTGTGGTCTTTAATGCTGGCTTTGCACCCCTGCTGTCACCACCATGACCCACTCTCATGGCTCCACAGGGGGTGGCATGGGTTTGTGTGTCTGTGCCCGGTCCCTGCTCTGCTGTGCAGGGGGCAACGCATCCTGAGAGGCCCCCTGCTGCTTTTGCAGAGGCCCTGAGAGTTGCTGCCAACACACACTTTCTAGGGCTGGGGGAATTGTCTGGGTGACACGCAGAGCTGGATTCTGAAACCAGCTGCCATGGCTGAGCTGTCTGTCGCTCTGTGCGCCAGGGGACTTGTCACCATACCATGGCCATGTGCCAGCTGCTCTCTGGAATCAGAAAAGAAAAGCCATCCTCTTCCTGGGACCTCGAGTACCTCCTCACTGACCACCTCATCCTCTTCTGCTTGCTCTTCTTCAGCGCTGTTGAAGGAACAGGGAAAAGGAGGAGACCACTCTGGGCAGCAGCGACTTCAGCATTTGCCAGAAGCTGCATATTGGAGATGCCAGGCAGGCACACCCTTGCAGGGAGGGACTTCCACAATTTAGGGGCCGCCACACAGAACACCCTCTCCCAGGCCAAACCTCCAGCTTCTGCAGGTGGAGGAACTACCAAGAGGGCTCCCTCCACGCAACATCTCGGAAGGAGGCAGCCTTCCAGGTATTTGGGGCCTGAGTCATTTAGTGCCCTAAACACCAATGTAAATGTGGATTGGACCCAAATGGTGGCCTTTAAGAAATCAGTCTGACACGCCTGACACCCCACCCCCTGCAGGTGCGATGGGCAACTGTGGCCTCTGGCTCACTCACTATCTGGGCACAGCAGCAAAGAATCACAGAATTATAGCATTGGGAGCAATGCCAAGGGCAATCTAGCCCAGTCCCCTGCAGTTCAGGAAGCACAGCTAAAAAGATGTGGTGGCGGCGGCAGATCCCCCATGTCTTACCTTGCCGATGCAGCAGGACCTCATAGAGGCAACTGACTCCTTGCACCGCAAAGGAACTGATACGCTGCACCGGATCATTGCACAGAGTAATCAGGACAGCTGTCAGATGAGCCAACTTGCAGAATTCCCCTGAGAACTGATTTACAGAAGGGAAGGGAAGGAGCTGCTGGCAAGGCACCCTCCGGGCTTCAAGGTGGTGCTGCCTGCTGTTGTGCATGGACTGGGATGCCCACTGCGGCGACCCAAACGCCACAGGACACATGTCTGGAAGCAGCTTGGGCAGGATCAATGCCATGCGTGCTCAGGAGAAATGCCAGGGGAGTCTGAGTGTGTCTGCTTGAGGGGAGCATTGACCTCCCCCCTCCACAAACCCATGCAGAGTCCAAAGAGGCCTTCATTGATTCTACCAACGCCCTGAGTCATCATCATCATCATCATCATCTTCACCACCATCTTATTATTATTAATTCAAATTATAAACCACCCTTTATCCAAAGATCCCAGGGCAGTGTACAATATTAAGAACTTAATTTACACAGCATAATAAAAAAGAATAATACAGAGCATAATAAAACACAGCATGATAATAAAATAATAGAACCCACCCACATGTAACAGGCCATAGATTGCTTAATGGCGAAGGCCTGGGTAAAGAGGACATGTAAAGACATCCAATGATGTTGCCAGGTGAGCCTCTGGGGAGGAGCATTCCACAGTTGGGGAGCCACCACAGAAAAGTCCGGTCCTGGTCGTGCAAGAGAGCTAACTCTCCTGAACGCCCAAAGTGTTGGAAGTTTGTCTTGATGCTACAGCCACCGCTGTGGAAACATCTTCTGCAATTCCCCACTGAAGGGGGGCAGAAGAGTCCTCAGGCCACGCGGGGCTGGAGCAAACAGCCCAGCACCATCCTGGGCCTGTTTTCCTCCCTAGGGAGCCAAGGTTTCCTCTGCCCCTCTCTGCCAGGCGCTGCGATGGGCTCCAGGGGCACCGTGCCATATGTGGACAAAGAGGGCAATGAGGAGGGGGCTCAGCTGCCCCAGGGCTGTCCCTGCTGGGCTTCTGGCCGGGAACGCGTGAGGAAGAGAGGCCTATTCTGGGCCCAAGGAGACTTTGCCGATACTCACGTCGGAGTGGAAATTTGTAGCGACGAATTTCAAGAGCTTCATGGCTGTCTCCACAGCATTCTCTCGCACATGGTTGACTTTTGCCTTCATCCAGGGCTCCATGAGCTGGAAGACAAAGGGGAAACTCAGGAAATGTGTCCTGGCTGAAGTCTGGGACTGAAGTTGAGGGTTGCAGACAGCGCTTCTCTTCCGTCAGATTTTGCAGAATTAGCAGGACCAATAATTGGGTGTGTGTTTGTTCCTGTTAGCATATTAGCAGTCACCTCTGCATCTTAGAAAACAAATGATTTATGTCACTAAACATGTCTCTGAACACCCCCTGCCCCCCTTCAGAGATCTGCTTGGCATCCTGTGATGTGTGGCCTAAGAGGAGAGAGCCTGAGAACTACGAGAGGTGCCAGCACTTGGCAAAGGCACCAGAGCTCCTTCCGCTGCCCCCTCTCTAGGTGCACACCCCCAGCATTGGTGCCCAGGGAGGCGGGCAGGTGAGGGGCTCTGGCACCTGCTCCCATGCTGATGAGCACACAAAGGATCATGCTGCTTGCCTCACCACCATTGCATTCCTTTGCATTCAGTCATACCTCCATCATGTGCTCCAGCTCACTTGGGCTTCGGTTTTCCAGCAGCAGGGCCTGCAACATCTCTTCAAAGCTGCTGATGGTCTGGAAGTAGAGCCCCTGGAGCAGAAAGAGGCAGCTGCCATTAACCTTGCACAGCCCAACAGAAAAGAGGCATGGGGGCTGTCTCTCTCTGTGTGTGATCTACCTACCTACCTACCCCTTGCTAAGAGTTTGTGGGGTGCAAGACATCCTAAATCCCTGGATACAATAACGGAATGAATCAGGCTTGGGGGAGTTAAACTGTTTCAGGCACTGAACCCCTGGATAAAGTGGTTAACAATACAAGCCAGGCCAAATTGGTCATCGCTTCCTGAGTGTGGGTCATTCAGGAAACAAAGCCCAGAGAGGTAGTTAGCAGGGGACATAAGGCCAGAGTTGTGATGTGCTGACAAAGCCTGTGACAACTGTAGGAAGGAGTCAGAGAGCAGGGCTGATTTCTGTTTTGGATCCAAAGCTATTGCGCCTATTGGAGAAGCAAGACCTCTGGAGCTCAGGTTGTGTACATGGGTAAATGAACCATATATCATAAAGATAGAAGGGGAAGAAATGGAGGCAGTAAGAGATTTTACTTTCTTGGTTGGATTCCATAATCACTGCAGATGGTGACAGCAGTCAAGAAATTAAAAGACGCCTGCTTCTTGGGGAAAAAGCAATGATAAACCTAGACAGCATCTTAAAAAGCAGATACATCACCTTGCCAACAAAGGTCTGTATAGTTAAAGCTATGGTTGTCCCAGTATGTATGTATGTATGTATGTATGTATGTATGTATCGCCGAAAAACTGATACTTTTGTATTATGGTGCTGGAGGAGACTCTTGAGAGTCCCATGGACTGCAAGAAGATCAAACCAATCCATTCTGAAGGAAATCAGCCCTGATTGCTCACTGGAAGGACAGATTCTGAAGCTGAGGCTCCAATACTTTGGCACCTCATGAGAAGCTAAGACTCCCTGAAAAAGACCCTGATGTTGGGAAAGATGGAGGGCACAAGGAGAAGGGGATGACAGAGGACGAGATGGTTGGACAGTGTTCTCAAAGCTACCAACATGAGTTTGACCAAAATGCGGGAGGCAGTGGAAGACAGGAATGCCTGGCGTGCTCTGGTCCATGGGGTCACAAAGAGTCAGACACGACTAAATGACTAAACAACAACAACAAATCATAAAGACTCCATAGACTTTGCTGTGCCTCATTTCCAAAAGGAAACACAAGCCTTGTATAAGCCTCAGGACCCTGGAGTCTCACACCAGAGAGATAAAACAGCCTGGCTGACACCCACCCCCCTTGCCACATGGGGTTGGGGCCTGGTCATTATCCCAAGAAGTCATTTCTCTGCCTGGACTAGCCAGAGTAGAGGAGGAAAAGGTAAGGGGCGTCTGGGTTTTGGCTCCTTTCTGCCAGCTCTTTGACTACGGAGGGCGAGAGAGCTGGCGCAGGCCTCTCCCCACCCAATAAGCAAACTGCAGCTCCATGCCACCCACAAAGCAGCCATATCGAGACCATTCTGCACAGAGAAGGAGCTTCTCAATTCACTGATGGAGCCTGGAGCAGTTTCGTGTGCTCTGGTGTTGGTGGCGGATGGGTGGGCGTGAGGGTGGAGATGGGGGGCCCAGCATAGCTCCCCATGTTTCCTGTCCTGCACCCATGAGGAGCCCTTGAAATGAAGATTGATCCAAATGACAAGTTCTAAAATGGCAGCCAAGATGCTTCCAGGGCCGCATCCAGAGGGTGCTGTGAGAGGGCCCCTTTCCTGTGTGGGGAGAGATCTGTTCCTTCAGCACAAGCACTTTCATCCATTTGGTTGGTGGCCACTGCCAGACAACTACTGACAAGTTTTAAACAGTAAAATGCAGCTAAAAGCAATTGGTACAAAGAGAAAACAAGCTGACCAGTACAAAAACATCACAAAACCAGCCCAAGCCAGCACAAGGTCAAAACCCACCAGGGTCAAAAGCCAGGCAGCTCAAGGAGCTGCAATTCCAGCCAAAGAGGCCAGGCAAGGCAGAGCCTGGGGGGCACACCCCATAAGCACCTGGGGCATGACTGCCAGAAGAGCACCATGCTCAGCCCTGGGAATGCAATGGCAGCAGCCAATGGGAAATGGAGGCATGCAAACAGACATGCAGAAATGTGCATGCACAGTTGGTTGGGATTTGCCAGATCTCTCATCTGCTCATTGTAAATTCCAGGGAAGTTCTCATCCGGAAACTATGTTGCAATGCAAGTGAGATGGCAAAGGGAAGGGCTCACTTTGACGCTGGCTGCCTGCTCATCTGCCGCAATTTGCCCTTCCAGGAGCTCCAAGGGGGCCAAGCAAAACATGCTTTGGAAGGAAGCACAGAGGAGGCTGGTCTTCTTCTCTGCCTCAAGGGGAGGCTTCAGTTTGCTGAGGAAAAAGAAACACACCTGAGATTAATCTGCGGCAGCAAATGGTGAAATGATGGTTGTCCTCAAGTCGATTGAGTCACATCCTTCGATTCACATCCACATCAGTCTGACAAAGGCACCTTGGGGCTCCTAAGCACCCTGCAGCTGCAGTCAAGATGGTAGCAAGGGAGGGAACCCCTCAGCTCTGAGGACACGTGCCTGGCATGTAGAAGGCTTGATCTCCAGCATCTTCCCTCAGAGGTTGCCAGGGGCCCCTCCCGTCTGCCTGAGCCCATGCAGAGGCTGCTTGGGCTACTGTCTGGGCCAGTCACACAGGCAGGTTCACCGGTCTCTGAGGAGGGGCCCACTCAGCACATCCCCCTTCCACTCTCAGTCAGGGGAGCAGCTCTGAATTTTAACACCCCCCCAGCATCGTTTTGCCCCTACCTGAGTTGTGTCACGATGTACATGGCGTCTTGGCGCACGGTGTCCGTCAGGGCATGGATGGGCTCTCTCTCAATCAGCACCTGCCAGTCATTGCAGGGACACAGTGTGAGTGGCATCATTGAGCATGGCAGGCACCCTGGCAGGCAGACCCAGAACTGCTCTGCCACCTCTTGTCACTTCTGTCTTCTCTTTTCCAGGCTAAACACACCCAACTCCCTCAACCGTTATTCATAAGGTTTGGTTTCCTGACCCTTGATCATCTTGGTCACCCTCCCCTGAACATGTTCTAGCTTGTCAATATCCTTCCTGAGTTGTGGCACCCAGGTGTGGACCGGGGACTCCTGGTGGGGTCTTACCATGGCAGAACAGAGTAGCACTGTGACTTCTCTTGATCACTCGCAACCAACAACCTGTGAGCTGGACAGAGCTGGCCCAAATCAGCCCAGTGAACTTTATGGGTTTGGGTTGTGTCCTACCCCAAACTGTCTCTGGATCAGTGGCCAGGCACTGGGCAGAGACTTGGTGAGGACCCACCACTGTGATGATCAGGGAGGATGTTTCCTCAGACCACCAGCTTATAGGTGTAGCAAGTCTAGAGAAGCAACCAGATTAGTCTGTTCACTTACTACAGGTTTCTGGGTACGGAGTGTGCAGCTGACTTACTATCAGGCATTCCACAAGGGGGGATTTCATGTACACTCGAAGGCTGTGTGCTTTTCCTGTTGCAGAAACGGCCTCAAGGAACATCAGCACCGCAATCAAAAAGGTTTTCTTCAGGCTTATGGTCTAAACCCAAACCCAGAGCAAAAAACAGACACTCATTATCAAACAATGCTGAACCCTTATGTAAGCCTCTTTTGTAGGCAAGATATTCTCTAGCAGGGGTGGCCAGCACCCAAGAGGCTGTGATCTACTTTCTGAATTAAAATCTGGCAGGGATCTACCCCCATTTTGGGGGTGGGTGGGTGGTTCAGCTCATAGTTGATGAGCTTCTGTGGGGGGAGCTAGTGATCTACCAGTAGATTACGATCTACCTGTTGGATGTGCCTGTTCTATAGAATAAGTGCACAGTTTGCAAAGTTCAAACAACCAATTAAGCTATTTAAACAACTTTTGATCAGGTAAAAAGTTCTCCCCCCTTTTAACCAGGGAACAGATATTTTAATGGAGCATTTAATACAACTTCTTTTGAAGAAGTGCAAATAGCAAGCACCATTTCAAGAGAGGCCTTCATTGTCGGTTCTTTGGCATGTATGTCTGCTATTATTTGGATACCAGTTGAAAGCACATTAAAACCTGCTCAAGTGTTTGGGTCATAAATTGGCTCTGGGATTCAACTGTTCTCTTGTTATGTTGGTTTGTTATGCTGCTTCTCATGCAATTTTTAGAGGTGTAATTGCTGGTTTTGGATGTACTTTGGATGTTGTGCCCCGTGCCAGGCTCCTTGAGAAGGAAGAGCAAGATATAAATGAATAAAGTCTCTTTTAAGGTGATGCCTTTTGTAGCATACACATTGCTATCTGGCATCAGGATTTCCAATTCATGTAGTTAACCAAGTAATATTAACTATTGTCTGAAAGCCCTAAAAGACCTGTTGAAATAAAGGGAACAAGAAAATACATTCTTCATTTGAAAAGATCCAGTGCGAGTAATGTAGAGGCCATGTTTGTGGCTGATGCAGCCAGTTATTTGTGGCAGTGAAAATCAAACGAGGAGCTGCTCAGAATTTGGGGGAAAGTGCCCAGGTTGAACTGGTGAATGAACAAAAGGGGAGGCAATGAGGTGCAGTCTCACCAGAATAATGTCTGGCACCACAGCTGCTGAGCATGGAGCCAGTGTTTCCTTTGAGCTTTCCCTAGCCAGCAGTCAGCTCAATCCCTATTGATGTATTACTACTACTACTACTACAATTTATATACCACCCTTTATCAAAAGGTCCCAGGGTGGTGTACAACATTAAAAACACATTTTTAGCTTCAATGGGCATTATGTTACACTTCCTTGCACTGAACCTGCTTTTGCCATTTTGTTGGCAGAGATCCTTCTGCAGCTCTGCAGTTTGCTAGTGACCTGACGGGGACTTGATCACTGTCACTGATGCTATGGCAACTATGAGTTCTGACTCCAAAGGTATTTAACTGGTGGCAGCTGCCCTGGAGGTTGATCTGTTTTCCAGACCCAGTTCAAGATGCTGGTTTCTACCCACAGATCCCTCAAGGTCAGGGGACCCTCTTATTTCTGCCCATGCCTCCTCCCCCCCATGCCACAGCCTTCTCCTGAGATTTAAGCTCCACTAAGGAGGCCCTGCAACAAGTGTCCCCTGGTTTGCATTCCAGTCTGGCATCTCCATGAACCCGGTTCTCTTCCACCCTTCTGGAAGCAGACCCAGACCTGACCTGGCTGTTGAGATTAAAGCCTGCATATCTCTGTGCAGCTGTTTATTGTTTGATTTTGCTCTTACTGGATTTTTGGTTTTAGGAACTTAAAAAGCTGCCTTATATATGCAGAGTCAGACTGATCAATATTATGAACCTTACCAGTAAGGAGTTATGAGCTGGTTGCTCCAAGCTCAGAACATGTAGTTGAAACACGTCACCCTAGTGTGTCAGCACAAATAATTTAGAAACATTCACTACTCTGGAACCTAAGTTGTACTGCCTGTGTTTTCTAACTGCTGTGTGGAAAAGCACATGAACCTGACCTTTGAAAAGTTTGTAAAAATATCCCTTTTAACCTACTAAACATGTGGTCTCTTACTATGCTAAGGGAAGAGAGGAGCAATATAGAAGAGGCTATTTTAAAGGTCTAAGAGCCTATACTTCCACACATTACTTTTTTGCATATGTTGTTGTCAGGGGCTCAGGAGCAGAAGCACAGGGGAGAGAGCAAATAGAGAGCGAAGGAGAGGAATCCGAGGGGAGCGTAGGGGAGTATGACAGTGACCCGAGAGATTCCATGAGCTTCTCCAGCGAATCAGAAGATTCCCAGAAGGGGGCGCCTATGGTAAGGGCAAGGGGGGTCCCAGGGGGGACGCACCAGAAGCAAGGGGCCAGCGGGGACTCCCAAGGCAGCAGCGGAGGATCAGGACCAGCTCCCCCACCAGAGCGCAGTGGGGGGGAAGAGTCACATGTGTCAGGACCAGCCTCTCCTCCAGCGGGGAGAGAAGATGAGTCAGGGCTGACCACGCCCCCATCGGAAAGTGGGGAAACGGAGGGGAGGTCAGGTCCAGCTAGCCTCCCCGAAGGAGGGAGCAGTGACAGCAGTGTAACGGTCAGAAGGAAAGTGGGAGGCTGGGCGCGCGCGCCAAGTTCAAATGTACAGGCACGCGGGACAGCAGAAAACCCGGATTGGGAGCCAGGTCCTAAAGCCCGAAGGAGGGAGGGGGAAGAGTCAGGGGACTCAGCGTCAGAAGAGTCTAGGAAGGGCGAGACCCCGACGGGCAGGCGGACCCAGAGGAGGAAGGAACAGAGGAAGAGGTGGAGCAAGGCTAGAGTCTTAAACTGGTGTCAGGGGGGAGGAGATTCAGACGGAGCTTCGGCGGTCTAAAGTTAGAGACGTAGTGTTGCACGCTGCGGCTGTGGAAGTGAAACTGAACTTCAATAAAGACTTTTATACTAAACAACGAAGCAGCGTTGGTCTTCTGTGAGCTGGGACCTCGGGCAGCGCTGACAGTTGTGATTTTAAATTTCTGCTGGGTTTCTCTCACCAAAGAGTACTTGCTCCAAAACTTGATCTTGGCTTCCAAGGCACTCTTTTTTATATACCTATATAAATCTCATTTAAGCAGAGGTTGGATGGTCATCACTCACTTCCGGAGTCGGCGCCATCAGCAATAGCGGATTCCCTCTAACTCGGAGGGAGTTAGCTCTACGGAAATCGTGTATTGCTGCTGCGGCGAAGCGGGGACCCTTCAAAAAACCACAGGCGGGTGAAGCCTGTGACCGTGGGACTCGGCGGGCACCTTCAGCGCCCCCCCCAATTTGCAAAGGAACCCAGTTATGGGCTCCGGAGCGAAACGGGGTGAGTGGCGCGGTGCTGAGAGTCAATTGCTTCTTCCGTGGAGTGAAGCCGCACAGCTGTTGTCAGAGAGCGCTGACTTTTTTCCTGTGACAATTCAGCCAGCAAAACAACTACCGTGAGTAGGTTGAATTTAAAGATTTGAAAATAAGGGAAGAAAAAGCACTAATTTGGTACCGAAAACGGGAAGGTGTAAACAGGAAGTCCGCCTTCCGTTTCTTGTAAACAGATCAAAGCAAAGACTATTTAAACTAAGACCTGGAAAATCGCTTTAAAAGGACTTAAATCCTAACATCAAGACAAAAGATCTCCCTCCCTGAATTGCAGGAGAGGGGAGGGAAGAGGGAGAAGTATTTTTGCCTGCAAAAAAGAGAGGAAAAAGAAACAAAGACCACCGCTTAATGCCTGGGAACGGGCTGTCAAGTGCTAATAAGATTGCCGTACTGTGAATCGCGCTTGTCAGGGGCTCAGGAGCAGAAGCACAGGGGAGAGAGGAAATGGAGAGCAAAGGGGAGGAATCCGAGGGCAGCGTAGGGGAGTATGACAGTGACCCGAGAGATTCCATGAGCTTCTCCAGCGAATCAGAAGATTCCCAGAAGGGGGCGCCGATGGTGAGGGCAAGGGGGGTCCCAGGGGGGACGCACCAGAAGCAAGGGGCCAGCGGGGACTCCCAAAGCAGCAGCGGGGGATCAGGACCAGCTTCCCCACCAGAGCGTAGTGGGGGGGAAGAGTCACATGTGTCAGGACCAGCGTCTCCTCCAGCGGGGAGAGAAGATGAGTCAGGGCTGACCACGCCTCCATCAGAAAGTGGGGAAACGGAGGGGAGGTCAGGTCCAGCTAGCCTCCCCGAAGGGGGGAGCAGTGACAGCAGTGTAACGGTCAGAAGGAAGGTGGCAGGCTGGGCACGCGCGCCAAGTTCAAATGTACAGGCGCGCGGGACAGCAGGAAACCCGGATTGGGAACCAGGTCCTAAAGCCCGCCGGAGGGAGGGGGAAGATTCAGGGGACTCAGCGTCAGAAGAGTCTAGGAAGGGCGAGACCCCGACAGACAGGCGGACCCAGAGGAGGAAAGAACAAAGGAAGAGGTGGAGCAAGGCTAGAATCTTAAACTGGTGTCAGGGGGGAGGAGATTCAGATGGAGCTTCGGCGGTCTAGAGTTTGAGACGTAGGGCTGCGCGCTGCGGCTGTGGAAGTGAAACTGAACTTCAATAAAGACTTTTATACTTAACAAAGAAGCGGCGTTGGTCCTTTGTGAGCTGGGACCTAGGGCAGCTCTGACAGTAAGCTCCATCTCCATAAGTATTCAACCCTCGCAGCGTGAGTTGGCGCAGCGAGGGGCCAAACTTGGTGTTTTTGCGAGCTCACGAAGATAGGCAAAGATGACTACAGAGGAGAAGGTGATAGAACTGCAAAATGCAGTCTCAACGCTTTACGCAGAAGTAGAAGCATCCAGGAAAAGAGAAGAAGAAGCAGCAGCGCTCTACCGGGATCTGCAGGCCAGGTGGGACCGTTGGGGCAAGGAGGGGCTGCCGGGACCCAAGCCGGAGGGAGTTGGCCTCGGGAAGAGGGGAGGCAGCATAGTAGCCCACTTCGACGGGAACCTGCAGCAGTATCCTAACTTCAGAGCAGACATAGTTTTCGCGCTCAATTTGCTTCGGAAAGACTTTAGAGATGAGGAGGAGAAAGTAGGCTTCATAATAACTCATCTGCATGGGGAAGCTAAATCGTGGCTGCGCACGTTATGGCGCGAAAATGATCCCGCCCTCCAAGATTCAAACGCATTCATCGAAGCTATGGACGCTTGTTTTAAATCAACGGGGATGAACCGCAGCTACACCTAGGCATGGTGCAGGCGGTACCCAACAAGTACAAGGCCTTTTTGGAGGTCTTCTGCGAGAAGGAAGCGGACAAGCTGCCTCCCCACAGGCCCTACGACTGCAAGATTGACCTCCTGCCGGGGGCGACGCTGCCGACTGGAAAACTGTATTCCATGTCTGAAGACGAAATGCAAGAACTCAGGGAGTTCATAGATCACAACTTGAAGCGGGGATTCATCCAGGAATCCAAAGCAGTGGGGGGCAGTCCCGTGTTTTTCGTGAAGAAGAAGGACACGCCCGAACGGAGGCTCGTAGTGGATTATAGAATCATCAATTCCAGGACAAAGCCCACAGCATTCCCCATGCCCAAGATCGACGACCTGCTCGCGACGGTGAGAAAGGGACGGATCTTCACCAAGTTGGATCTACGAGGGGCATACAACCTTATACGCATGCGGGAGGGCGATGAGTGGAAGACAGCCATGTTTACGCCTTTAGGCACCTATGAATACCGAGTCATGCCGTTTGGTCTGCAAAATGGCTCCCATTGTTTCCAAGCCTTCATGCACCACGTGTTAGCAGGACTCCTCTACAAGAAGTGCGTCTGCTTCTTCGACGACATCCTGATCTTCTCGGAATTGCAGGAGGCTCACGAGGAGGATGTCAAGGAGGTCCTGCAGAGACTACGGGAGCACAGACTTTACGCCAAACTGGAGAAGTGCCAGTTCGACATGACGGAGGTGGATTTCCTGGGCTACAAGCTGTCCGACAAGGGACTCGCCATGGACAGCGCCAAGGTCCGCTCAGTGTTGGACTGGAAGAGCCCGCGCAATCGGAAGGAGGTCCAGAAGTTCGTCGGCTTCGCCAACTTTTATCGCAAGTTCATCAAGGGGTTCGCGAAGGAGACGGCGGCCATCACGGACACCCTCAGCTCCAAGAAGAAGAAGTTCACCTGGACGGACCAGGCGGAGCAGTCCTTTCGGAGACTCAAGCGTCTCTTCGCGTCCGAAGAACAGCTGCTACACGTAAACCCCAGCAAACCAATGAGGGTTGAAACGGACGCCTCGGACAGAGCGGTGGGGGCGGTCCTGTTACAGCAAGATCCGCAAGGGGACTGGAGGCCATGCGCATTCTACTCCAGGAAGCTCAGCAAGTCGGAGCAGAACTACACCATCTGGGACAGGGAGTTGCTGGCCATTCATGCAGCCTTCAAGGCGTGGCGGCACTTCCTCGTCGGAGCCAGACACACAGTGCAGGTCCGCACGGACCATAAGAACCTGGAGTACTGGCGCACGGCGCGGTTCCTGAACCAGAGACACATCCGCTGGGCGGAGTTCTTTGCGGATTTCGATTTCCGGATAGAATACATCCCGGGAGACAACAACGTCATGGCGGATGCACTATCCAGGAAGCCGCAGTATCTCGAGGAAGCGGCACCGGTGGCGGCCAAACACATTTTCGCACCGAAAGCGTGGGCGTGCGCTTCAGCCGCCGTGGACCTGGACGCGGTGTGTCGCGCGCTGCAGACAGATTCGTTCGCACAATCCAAGATGAAGGAGGTGCGCAGCGGCACAGCGAAGGACGACGAGTTCCAGATACGCGACGGACTGCTCATCCGCAAAGGGGCTGTCTACGTACCGGGAGACGACCTCCGCGCGAAAGTCCTGCAGCAGTTACACGACGCGCCCAGCGCTGGGCACTTTGGCAAGGACAAGACGGCGGAATTAGTCACCAGGGACTTTTGGTGGCCCAAGGTGAGGGGAGAAGTCGCGGATTACGTCTCCAGGTGTGACACCTGCCAAAGGGCCAAACCAGTACACAGGAAGCCGGCGGGTCTGCTGGAACCGCTGCAGACGCCACTCGAACCGTGGGAGAAAGTGGCCCTGGACTTTGTCACAGATCTGCCCAGCTCGCGAGGCAAAACAGCGGTACTCGTGGTCGTAGACCTGTTCACCAAGATGGCGCACTTCATTCCTTACGCGAAGGTGGCCACAGCGGAACAGACCGCCAAGTTGTTCATAGACCACGTGTTCAAAGTTCACGGCTTGCCACGGTCCATCCTGTCCGACCGCGGTCGCCAATTCATCTCGAGCTTCTGGCAGAAGCTGCTGGGCATCCTGAACGTCAAGATCAACTTAGCGTCGGCGCGACACCCGCAGACCAACGGACAAGCGGAGAGGGTCAACGCCATCATGCAGCAGTACCTGCGATGCTACGCGAATCAACAGCCCTCGACCTGGGTGGACTACCTACCGCTGGCCGAGTTTGCCTACAACAACACGAAGCACGGGTCTACAGGGGTGACACCGTTCTTCGCCAACAATGGGCGGCATCCCAGAACCTTCCCGGGGTTAGAAACGAAGGGGGAGGGGGAGCCACGGGGAGCAGAGCACTTAGCAGCAGAGTTACAGGAGGTCCATGAGCAATTCCGAAGGCACTTGGAACTAGCAAAACACGCCTACAAAATGCAGGCAGACAGGCACAGGAGGGTCGGGGAAGACATCCAGGTGGGGGACTGGGTCTGGTTAGCAGCCCAGGCAGTGCCGGCCAGAACGTTAGCTAAGAAGAAGCTCGGACACAAGCAGCTGGGGCCTTACCAAGTCGCGGCACAAATTAATCCAGTGGCCTTCCGGTTGACACTCCCGGAGGGCTCCAGAATGCACCCGGTCTTTCATAGGTCAGTGCTCACACCCTACAAGGCACCCCACAGGTTTCAGGCACCAGAGAACGCGCCAGACCCACTCAGCAAATCGCCAACAGGGGAGGGGTCACCGAGGGCGACGCCACTCAACGAGGTCACGGAGATTTTGGACTCGAGATGGGGGGAAGAGGGAGTTGAATATCTCCTCGCCAGGGAAGGTACCCCGGCCAGCGCCAACAGGTGGGTACCGTACTATGCCGTGGAGGAGCACTATCTTAAAGACGAGTTCCATGCACTCTTCCCACACAGACCTATGCCGGCAGATTATTTCGACGACTGGCTTTCCACACCCACACTGTCAGCCAGTACGTTCCAGGGGTTCTCATCAGCTGAGGAGACGGCGCCAGAAACAAGCTCCCCGGAGGGATCACTCTCGGGGTTTGTCACAGACCGCTCTTATTGGTGGGACAATCAACCGGAGGTGGGGTGGAGCAGGGAACTGCTGAGGGGGCCCTTACACGCAGCATCACCCGAGGTAACAGGCGGAGGGAAGGACATGGACGTGTTGGGGGAGGACCCTGGGTTCGAGCACAACTGCAGAGAAATGGGAGCAGAGGAAATCGACGTCGACGAGCCCATTGCGGGCTGGCTGGATCCCGCTGGCCGGCGGCACACGAGGGGGAAAGAACGGTATCCCGCACTCACACCCACAGCACTGGAGCACCCGGAACCCACACCCGAAGAGGGGGAGGGGGGAAGGGGGGCTTCGAGGGGGGGATGGATGTCAGGGGCTCAGGAGCAGAAGCACAAGGGAGAGAGGAAATGGAGAGCGAAGGGGAAGAATCTGAGGGCAGCGTAGGGGAGTATGACAGTGACCCGAGAGATTCCATGAGCTTCTCCAGCGAATCAGAAGATTCCCAGAAGGGGGCGCCGATGGTCAGGGCAAGGGGGGTCCCAGGGGGGACGCACCAGAAACAAGGGGCCAGCGGGGACTCCCAAAGCAGCAGCGGGAGATCAGGACCAGCTTCTCCACCAGAGCGTAGTGGGGGGGAAGAGTCACATGTGTCAGGACCAGCGTCTCCTCCAGCGGGGAGAGAAGATGAGTCAGGGCTTACCACGCCTCTATCGGAGAGTGGGGGAACGGAGGGGAGGTCAGTTCCAGCTAGCCTCCCCGAAGGGGGAAGCAGTGACAGGAGCAGTGTAACGGTCAGGAGGAAGGTTGCCGGCTGGGTGCGCGCGCCAAGTTCGAATGTACAGGCGCGCGGGACAGCAGAAAGCCCGGATTGGGAACCAGGTCCTAAAGCCCGCCGGAGGCAGGGGGAAGACTCAGGGGACTCAGCGTCAGAAGAGTCTAGGAAGGGCGAGACCCCGACGGACAGGCGGAACCAGAGGAGGAGAGAGCAAAGGAAGAGGTGGAGGAAGGCTAGAGTCTTAAACTGGTGTCTGGGGGGAGGAGATTCAGACGGAGCTTCAGCGGTCTAGAGTTTGAGACGTAGAGCTGCACGCTGCGGCTGTGAAAGTGAAACTGAACTTCAATAAAGACTTTCGTACTTAACAACGAACCGGCGTTGGTCCTTTGTGAGCTGGGACCTCGGGCAGCTCTGACAACACCGATTGAGAAAGAGAGGTTTCAGAAGGAGACAGGTTCAACATTGGTTAAGAAAGTAAAATACCTGGGGGTTAACATGACCGCTAAGAACTTAAATTTATTTAAAGACAATTACGAGAAATGTTGGTCAGAAGTGAAAAAGGATCTAGAAATATGGTCAAATTTGAAGCTTTCCTTGTTAGGTCGAATTGCTGTTATAAAGATGAATGTATTGCCAAGAATGTTATTTTAATAATAATAATAATAATAATAATAATAATAATAATAATAATTTATTATTTATACCCCGCCCATCTGGCTGGGTGTCCCCAGCCACTCTGGGCGGCTTCCATAAAAACCAAAAATACAGTAAAATATCACACGTTAAAAACTTCCCTGAACAGGGCTGCCTTAAGATGTCTTCTGAATGTCAGGTAGTTGTTTATCGCTTTGACATCTGCTGGAAGGGCGTTCCACAGGGCGGGCGCCACTACCAAGAAGGCCCTCTGCCTGGTTCCCTGTAGCTTTGCTTCTCACAATGAGGTAACCGCCAGAAGGCCCTCGGCGCTGGACCTCAGCGTCCGGGCAGAATGATGGGGGTGGAGACGCTCCTTCAGGTATACTGGACCGAGGCCGTTTAGGGCTTTAAAGGTCAGCACCAACACTTTGAATTGTGCTCGGAAACGTACTGAGAGCCAATGTAGGTCTTTCAAGACCGGTGTTATATGGTCTCGGCGGCCTCCCCCAGTCACCAGTCTAGCTGCCGCATTCTGGATTAGTTGTAGTTTCCGAGTCACCTTCAAAGGTAGCCCCACGTAGAGTGCATTGCAGTAGTCCAAGCGGGAGATAACCAGAGCATGCACCACTCTGGCGAGACAGTCCGCAGGCAGATAGGGTCTCAGCCTACGTACCAGATGGAGCTGGTAAACAGCTGCCCTGGACACAGATTTGACCTGTGCCTCCATGGACAGCTGTGAGTCCAAAATGACTCCCAGGCTGCGCACCTGGTCCTTCAGGGGCACAATTACCCCATTCAGGACCAGGGAATCCCCCACACCTGCCCGCCTCCTGTCCCCCAAAAACAGTACTTCTGTCTTGTCAGGATTCAACCTCAATCTGTTAGCCGCCATCCATCCTCCAACCGCCTCCAGACACTCACACAGGACCTTCACCGCCCTCACTGGTTCTGATTTAAAAGAGAGGTAGAGCTGGGTATCATCCGCATACTGATGAACACCCAGCCCAAACCTCCTGATGATCTCTCCCAGCGGCTGCATGTAAATGTTGAAAAGCATGGGGGAGAGGACAGAACCCTGAGGCACCCCACAAGTGAGAGCCCAGGGGTCTGAACACTCATCCCCCACCACCACTTTCTGAACACGGCCCAGGAGGAAGGAGCGGAACCACTGTATAACCCTAACCCTCCAGCTCCCAGCCCCTGAAGACGGTCCAGAAGGATGTTATGGTCGATGGTATCAAACGCCGCTGAGAGATCCAGCAGAACTAGGAAACAGCTCTCACCTTTGTCCCTAGCCCGGCGGAGATCATCAACCAGTGCGACCAAGGCAGTTTCAGTCCCATGATGAGGCCTGAATCCCGACTGGAAGGGATCCAAATGGTCCACTTCTTCCAGGCGTGCCTGGAGTTGTTCAGCAACCGCTCGCTCAATCACCTTGCCCAAGAATGGAAGATTTGAGACTGGGCGATAGTTGGCCATCGTGGCCACATCTAAAGATGGTTTTTTAAGAAGCGGTTTAATAACCGCCTCTTTCAGCGGGTCTGGGAAGGCTCCCTCACGGAGGGAAGCATTCACCACCCCACGAAGCCCATTGCCCAGTCCTTCCCAGCTAGCTTTTATAAGCCAGGATGGGCAAGGATCCAGGAGACAGGTGGTTGGTTTCACTCGTCCAAGCAGCCTGTCCACATCCTCGGAGGTAACAGATTGGAATTGATCCCACTCAACTTGACTAGACAGAACTCTAGCACTCTCCCGCCCCGGCCCTGCTCCCACGGTGGAGTCTACTTCTTCCCGAATCTGAGCGATTTTATCTGCAAAAAACTTTGCAAAATCATTGCAGGAGAACATGTGGCCCGTACTGGGCCCCGATGTTACAGGTGGTTCCGCTAAATTGTGAACCACCTGAAAAAGTCTCCTGCTGCTGTTTTCTGCAGATGCAATAGAGGCGGCGAAGAAATTCTTCTTCGCCGTCGCTATCACCACTTGGTAGGCTCGACGTTGAGCTCTAACCTGTGTCCGGTCAGATTCAGAATGAGTTATCAGCCACCGGCGCTCTAGCCGTCTCAATGATTGTTTCATTGCCCTCAGATCCGTGGAAAACCATGGGGCTGTCCGGGCTCCATGCAATCGGAGAGGGCGCTTCGGAGCCAAACAGTCAATAGCCCTGGTTAACTCCACATTCCAGCTGGCCACCAGGGAATCAGCTGAGAGGCCATCAAAATGGGATAAAGCATCCCCTACCACTCTCTGGAAACCATTTCGATCCATTAAGTGGCGGGGGCGGACCATCCGAATTGGTCCCACCTCCCCGCAGAGGGGATGGGTCGCAGAGAAGTCCAGTTGCACCAGGAAGTGATCTGACCATGGCACTTCTTTCGTTTCGCTTTTACTTAGTGTCAGATCACCAACATCCATAGAGGTAAACACCAGGTCCAAGGCATGTCCTCGGCTATGGGTTGGGCCAGACTTATTCAGGGACAGCCCCATGGAGGCCATGCTTTCCACGAAGTCCCGAGCGGCCCCTTGTAAGGTCGTGTCGGCATGGATGTTAAAATCCCCTAGGACGACCAAGCTAGGTGTCTCCAGAAGAATATCTGCCACGACCTGAAGCAGCTCGGGCAGGGAATCCTTGGTGCAGCGGGGAGGTCGGTACACCAAAAGGAATCCTGTACTGCCCCTATTGCCCAACTTCCAGAACATGCACTCGGAAAACTGGGTCTTCCCAATAGGACACCTGGTGCAAACTAATGACTTCCTAAAAATCACTGCAACCCCCCCTCCCCGCCCACATGACCTGGGTTGCTGTGCGTAAGAGAAACCTGGTGGACAAGCAGCGGCAAGGACAGGCCCATCTGCTTCATCCAACCAAGTCTCTGTTACACATGCCAGGTCAAGTCCTCCATCCATGATCAAGTCATGGATGGCAGTGGTCTTATGAATCATTGACCTGGCATTGCACAGCAGCACCTTCAGGTCATGTGGGTATCCCTTGCTGATTCTAGTATCCATCTGGTCAGGACCAGACCCGGAGGCAGGAATAGTCCTCAGACAACGACTAAACCTGCCCCCTCTGTAATGACATGGTCTAGTCTTAGCGTAACTCCTCCTACCCGTGATCACAGAGATCGGTTGCCCCAGTGCATCCCCCCCTGTGGAACATGCCCCAGCCATTTTGTGGGCTGGGGCCCACTCCCCAGCAGCCCTGACCCCTCCCCCTAAGAACAAAATAAGACCTTAAACAAACAAACAAACAAAACCAATAAAACAATACAAACAAAAAATTACAAAAACATCAAAATAAAAAATAATTCCCCAAGCCCAACCAAACATCCATCCCACCCCCACCCCCCACATACAAAAAATCCAAAAGAAAATTTTTTAAAAACATTTTAAAAACACTCTGTGCCCCTCCGGCAGTAACAACTGTCCTAGTGAGGCCTGTCAGGCCCCGCCCTGGGCCAGGTGGTAAGTGGCAAGCAGGGCCCTCAGGCACTCACTCAGGGGAGTCCTCCTGGGCAGCGGCAGCAAGCAGCACGCAGTCCTTATGAGGCTTCAGGCCCCGCCCCAGGCCAGATGGTAAGTGGCAGGAAGGAGCAGGGCCCTCAGGCACTCACTCAGGGGAGTCCTCCTGGGCAGCAGGCAGCAAGCAGCACGCAGTCCTTATGAGGCTTCAGGCCCCGCCCCCGGCCAGATGGTAAGTGGCAAGAGCAGGGCCCTCAGGCACTCACTCAGGGGAGTCCTCCTGGGCAGCAGGCAGCAAGCAGCACGCAGTCCTTATGAGGCTTCAGGCCCCGCCCCAGGCCAGATGGTAAGTGGCAAGAGCAGGGCCCTCAAGCACTCACTCAGGGGAGTCCTCCTGGGCAGCAGGCAGCAAGCAGCACGCAGTCCTTATGAGGTTTCAGGCCCCGCCCCAGGCCAGATGGTAAGTGGCAGGAAGGAGCAGGGCCCTCAGGCACTCACTCAATCATTGCAAATTTTGGACAAAATGGACTGTTTCAAGAAGTGGCAGAGAGATATTTCTAGATTTGTCTGGCAGGGCAAGAAGCCCAGAATAAAATTTAAAATATTAACTGATGTAAAGGAAAGAGGTGGATTTGCCCTGCCAGACCTTAAACTCTATTATGAATCAGCAGCATTCTGCTGGTTGAAAGAATGGCTGCTTCTTGAGAACACAGGTGTCAGAGGCTCAGGAGCAGAAGAGCAGGGGAGAGAGCAAATAGAGAGCGGAGGAGAGGAATCAGAGGGGAGCGTAGGGGAATATGACAGTGGCCCGAGAGATTCCATGAGCTTCTCCAGCGAATCAGAAGATTCCCAGGAGGGGGCGCCTATGATAAGGGCGAGGCGAGTCCCAGGGGGGACGCTCCATAAACAAGGAACCAGAGGGGACTCCCAAGGGAGTAGCGGAGGATCAGGACCAGTTCCCCCACCAGAGCACAGTGGGGGGGAAGAGTCACATGAGTCAGGACCAGCTTCTTCTCCAGCGGGGAGAGAAGATGAGTCAGGGGTAACCACGCCCCCATCGGGGAGTGGGGAAACGGAGGGAAGGCCAGGTCCAGCTAGCCTCCCCGAAAGAGGGAGCAGTGACAGCAGTGTAACGGTCAGAAGGAAAGTGGGAGGCTGCGCGCGCGTGCCAAGTTCAAATGTGGAGGAGCGCGGGACAGCAGAAGACCCGGATTGGGAGCCAGGTCCTAAAGCCCGAAGGAGGGGGGGAGGAGAGTCGGGGGACTCTGCGTCAGAAGAATCTAGGAGGACTGAAACTCCGACTAGCAGGAGGACCCAGAGAAAGAAGGAACAGAGGAAGAGGTGGAGTAAGGCTAGAATCTTAAGCTGGTGTCAGGGGGGAGGAGATTCAGATGGGACTTCTACGGTCTGAGGCATAGACGTAGCGTTGCGCGCTGCGCGTCTGGAAATGAAACTGAACTTCGATAAAGACCTTTTTACTTGAGGAAGAAGCAGCGTTGGTCTTGTGTGAGCTGGGACCTTGGGCAGCGCTGACAACAGGCATTTTGGATTTAGAAGGTTTTAATAACGTTTTTGGGTGGCATGCATATTTGTGGTATTACAAGGTTAAAGCACACAAAGCATTTAAAAACCATATTGTCAGGAAAGCATTGTTTAATGTCTGGATAAGATATAAGGACCTACTTGAAAATAAAACCCCAAGATGGTTGTCACCGATGGAAGCAAAGGCCCAGAAAAAGCTCAATATGGAGGCCAAATGGCCGAAATATTGGGAAATTCTGGAACAAGAAGGAGACAAATTGAAATTGCAGAGTTTTGAGAAACTAAAAGATAAAGTGCGAGATTGGCTTCATTATTATCAAATAAGGGAGGCTTACAATTTGGACAAAAAAATTGGCTTCCAGGTGGAAAAATCAAAATTGGAAACAGAACTGCTAGATCCCAAAACTAAGATACTTTCAAGAATGTATAACTTGCTGTTGAAATGGAATACTCAGGATGAAACGGTTAAATGTGCTATGATTAAATGGGCACAAGATGTTGGACATAACATTATGTTTGCTGACTGGGAACAGTTGTGGACCACAGGTATGAAATTCACGGTATGTAATGCCTTAAGAGAGAATATTATGAAAATGATATACAGGTGGTACATGACACCAGTCAAGCTTGCAAAAATCTATCATTTGCCCGATAATAAATGTTGGAAATGTAAAGATAATGAAGGAACATTCTTTCACCTTTGGTGGACGTGCCCAAGGATTAAGGCTTTCTGGGAGATGATATACAATGAAATGAAAAAGGTATTTAAATATACCTTCTTGAAGAAACCAGAGGCCTTTCTCCTGGGCATGGTCGGCCAATTGGTGTTAAAGAAGGATAGAACTTTTTTTTTATGTACGCCACAACAGCAGCAAGAATACTTATTGCAAAGTATTGGAAGACACAAGATTTACCCACTCTGGAAGAATGGCAGATGAAAGTGATGGACTATATGGAATTGGTGGAAATGACTGGCAGAATCCGAGACCAGGGAGAAGAGTCGGTGGAAGAAGATTGGAAGAAATTTAAGGACTTGTCAGCGCTGCCCAAGGTCCCAGCTCACACAAGACCAACGCTGCTTCCTTCTTTAGTATAAAAGTCTTTATTGAAGTTCAGTTTCACTTCCACACGCGCAGCGTGCAACGCTACGTCTGTACCTTAGACCGCCGAAGCTCCATCTGAATCTCCTCCCCCCTGACACCAGTTTAAGATTCTAGCCTTACTCCACCTCTTCCTCTGTTCCTTCCTTCTCTGGGTCCGCCTGCTAGTCGGAGTCTCACCCTTCCTAGACTCCTCTGACGCTGAGTCCCCTGACTCTTCCCCCTCCCTCCTTCGGGCTTTTGGACCTGGCTCCCAATCCGGGTTTTCTGCTGTCCCGCGCTCCTGCACATTTGAACTTGGCGCGCGCGCCCAGCCTCCCACTTTCCTTCTGACCGTTACACTTGTGTCACTGCTCCCTCCTTCGGGGAGGCTAGCTGGACCTGGCCTTCCCTCCGTTTCCCCACTTTCCGATGGGGGCGCGGTTATCCCTGACTCATCTTCTCTCCCCGCTGGAGGAGAGGCTGGTCCTGACTCATGTGACTCTTCCCCCCCACTGTGCTCTGGTGGGGGAACTGGTCCTGATCCTCCGCTGCTCCCTTGGGAGTCCCCGCTGGCCCCTTGTTTCTGGAGCATCCCCCCTGGGACCCCCCTTGCCCTTACCATAGGCGCCCCCTTCTGGGAATCTTCTGATTCGCTGGAGAAGCTCATGGAATCTCTCGGGTCACTGTCATATTCCCCTACGCACCCCTCGGATTCCTCTCCTCCGCTCTCTATTTGCTCTCTCCCCTGTGCTTCTGCTCCTGAGCCTCTGACAGGACTATTTACAGAAACACTGCAAAATTAATGAATGTTAAGATGATGTCGGAATGAAATGAAGCGGTTTTAGCAACAATGTTAAAAAGGAGTATGTAAAAATGATTTGTTAATAGATGAAAATATAAGGTTATAATATGTTAAGATAAAGAACTAAGATAAAAACAAAGAGGGAAAGGATTTGCTGAATTAACCATTCGAAATGGAATACAAAAAAGGGAGGTGTGAGGAGGTCAGAGAAACAAGTGAATGAAAGGCATGACATTGACATGACAGATGGACTTATTTTTTACTGCTTTTTCTTTTTTCTTTTTTTTCTACTCTGTATTTTGTATTTTGTATTATTTGTTTTCTTTCTTTATTTTCTTATTATCTTAGTAATCTTTTTTTGAAACTTGAATAAAATATCATTTAAAAAAAAAAAGGATGGTCATCTCTCAGGGACATGTTCGTTGAGATTCCTGCATAGCAGCGGGTGGACTAGAGGACCCTTAGGAGCCCTTCCAACTCTACAATTCTATTATTCTAATTGGTATAGAAAAGTTATGAAATAAAATAAATCCCGCCCTTCCCATGTCACAAAACACATCATTGATATAGAATTAAAAACCATAACCTGAAAACAATTAAAACATACGAAATACAGCGATTTGTTGATACACATAGTGCATAACACCATTCTCTTTATCGTAAAGGCAAAAATGGCCACAATACCATTGGGCTGGTGGTGCAATACTCAATCAATTTGGACAGAATCAGGTCCACTCTCGGGAGAACTTCATCTTTGATCCCCAGGGCCACCTGCCCATAGCAGAGCAGAAGGGTGTTCCACTTGAAGTCCTGGGGGTGGGGGAGACAGTCAGTGTTGCCAGGATCCTGTCCAGCATTACAGGGAAGCCAAAGTCAATGGGATTACCCTCCTTCTATCATTCCCCCAAAGGTCCTTCCCTTCACTCAAGCAGCAGAGAGTTTGACTTTCTTTTTTGAGAAGACAAGATCCCTGGAATCCCTGCAGACAGAGGTGGCTCCTTAGTGCCCGCCTAGTGGAGAACGAGGTCAGAGGCCTCCCTGGTGAGACTGTGGAAAGTTCTGCAGCAGCCTCTCTGACTGCAGGCGGAGGTGGGGGTGGAGAATGACATGAATCAGCACAGTGCTGAATTCAGGGTGGTGAGGGCAGCTGCCTTGCGTGTCTAATGCATCCTGCAGGCACTCTGGGAAAGGTCAAAGATCTTGCCTTCTGTCCAGCCTTGGGCCCATGATGAGCCAGAGGTCACCAGGAGGGACTACGCAAAGCCTCCATTACAGGACTTGCCACACTTGCTTAAGGCAGTCTCATATGTTCTGGAGTCATTGCGACACAGAGAGACATTGCCAAACAGAGTGGAGCAGAGCAAGGAGTTTGGGAAGCCACAGCCAGCAGCAAGGAGGACCCAATGGCAATCAAGCACTTTTGCCCCATGCAACTAATGGGAGACAATGCAGAAGTCGCCTCACCCTCCCTGAGAACCAGTGAGAACACCAGACTTCGCTCGTACTGTAACCGGTAGGCTAGTCTTTGCAGAAGTGCAACATAGCCATGTCCAAGAGAAACTCATAACTTCCATATTTATACTTGGGAATAAAAATTGTCTAATTTCAACAAAATATAAAAAGGAGAGGAAAATACAATACCATGAGCATCTCCCCTCCCCGCTGCCCTGGCAATGTACTACTTTTCTGAAATAATACCTGGCTGCTGCTTTCTGTAGATGTTTCATGGGTGGAATAAGCCTTGCTGAAGTTCTCCAAGGCTTTGAAAACCTCATCAAGGTGGCGAGACGCAGCCAAGCCAACTGCAGAAGCAATGCCCTGAAGGAGGAGGAACCAGCCAAAGGAAACAGGGTGAGGAGGGAGCAGGGTGTGTGCGCACATGGCCCCATCTCTGCACAAGCAGATGAGCCAGACCAGACCATGTTTGTCCTGAGTTACACAAAATTCTTCCCTGGGCAGAGGAGCCAGGCAATGGGATTCTCTGAAAGGTTTCAGAAACAGATGATTACAAATGCAAACATTTTAGGCACTTCAGCAGATCAGCACCCTTGGACGGCAAAGGGCTGCACACGACATAAACAACACGCTAAAGATCTCTGCTAAATCCACTAGCCTTTTAGGATACAATTCTCAGGCAAGTCTCTCAAGGTGACCAAGAGACTGATGGCACTCCAAGGACTAACCCAAAATGTATTGTGACATCAGCATTCATGGATCAGAGGCCACCTAGTCAGAGACATGGAACGACCACCTAAGCGGGCAAGAAGACCGCTTCTGAGGTTGCAGGGTTTGAACTCTATCCAGGTGGCTCTCCACCTGCTCACTGACTGCTCACTTGGTGCACCAATGAAACTCTGGCCCACAAGATAAAGTATTAGCCTTTCAGATGCCATAGGATTCTTGACTGAATTTTTGACAGAATTACAAGCCTGGTAGATGAAGGGAACGCAGTGGATGTAGCCTACCTTGATTTCAGCAAGGCATTTGACAAGGTGCCCCATGATATTCTTGTAAAGAAGCTGGTAAAATGCGGTCTTGACTATGCTACCACTCAGTGGATTTGTAACTGGCTGACTGACCGAACCCAAAGGGTGCTCATCAATGGTTCCTCTTCATCCTGGAGAAGAGTGACTAGTGGGGTGCCACAGGGTTCTGTCTTGGGCCCGGTCTTATTCAACATCTTTATCAACCACTTGGATGATGGACTCAAGGGCATCCTGATCAAATTTGCAGATGACACCAAACTGGGAGGGGTGGCTAACACCCCAGAGGACAGGATCACACTTCAAAACGACCTTGACAGATTAGAGAACTGGGCCAAAACAAACAAGTTGAGTTTTAACAGGGAGAAATGTAAAGTATTGCACTTGGGCAAAAAAAATGAGAGGCATAAATACAAGATGAGTGACACCTGGCTTGAGAGCACTACATGTGAAAAGGATCTAGGAGTCTTGGTTGACCACAAACTAGACATGAGCCAACAGTGTGACGCGGCAGCTAAAAAAGCCAATGCAATTCTGGGCTGCATCAATAGGAGTATAGCATCTAGATCAAGGGAAGTAATAGTGCCACTGTATTATGCTCTGGTCAGACCTCAACTGGAGTACTGTGTCCAGTTCTGGGCACCACAGTTCAAGAAGGACACTGACAAACTGGAACGTGTCCAGAGGAGGGCAACCAAAATGGTCAAAGGCCTGGAAACGATGCCTTATGAGGAACGGCTAAGGGAGCTGGGCATGTTTAGCCTGGAGAAGAGGAGGTTAAGGGGTGATATGATAGCCATGTTCAAATATATAAAAGGATGTCACATAGAGGAGGGAGAAAGGTTGTTTTCTGCTGCTCCAGAGAAGCGGACATGGAGCAATGGTTCCAAACTACAAGAAAGAAGATTCCACCTAAACATTAGGAAGAACTTCCTGACAGTAAGAGCTGTTCGACAGTGGAATTTGCTGCCAAGGAGTGTGGTGGAGTCTCCTTCTTTGGAGGTCTTTAAGCAAAGGCTTGACAACCATATGTCAGGAGTGCTCTGATGGTGTTTCCTGCTTGGCAGGGGGTTGGACTCGATGGCCCTTGTGGTCTCTTCCAACTCTATGATTCTATGATTCTATGACTGTTGCAACAGAGCAAACCAACAAATCCAGCTCTTGTTCCTAGTCAGTCACCACCAGTTCAGACTCCATGATTAGACTTCTTTGGCCCAATATACATCGCTTGATACTTGCTTATGTTGAAATGCACCTGCCGTTTTGCTGCCATTTCACTCATTTCACAAACTCTTTCTACAGCTTCTTACAATCCTGTGGTTTTTTTTAAAAAAATCACGCTAAATAACATAGTATCATTGTTCATCACCAAATTTGGCCACCTCACTGCTCATCCCCAACTCTAGATCTTTCATGAACAAGTTAAAAAGCAGAGGTCTCTCCTTTCTTGTAACTTGAGTCCATTGCCATAGCCCTACCCTCCAGAGCAGGAGAAAACAAGCTTGCTCCACCTCCTTCCTTCCAATGGGAGAACTGCCTTTGCTTCCTGTTTCTTAACCAGTTATTGATCCACAAGGGGACCTTTATCCCATGACTATTGAGCTTACTCAGGGGTTTCTGGGATGCGGCATTTTATCAAAAGCTCTTTGAAAGCCCAATTACACAATGTCAACTGAATCACCCCTATCTGTATGCTTGTTACAAAACTCTCAAGGTTTTGTAAACTGTTTGAAGGTTTTCTTACAATCAAGTTGTATAAGAATTGTGTGGGACAGAAATATACAAATAAAAGAATGCTAAAAGGTTAATGAGACAGGACCTAACCTTGCAGAAGCCATGCTGGTTCTGTTTCAACCAGGCTTGTCCTATCTGCTTCATAATTCCACATTTCATAATGCTTTTCACCAGTTTTCCCAGGGCAGACATTCATCTAACTGGCCTGTCATTTCCCAGATCTCTTCTGGGCCCCTTTTTGAAAACTGGTGATCCATCAGCTACTTTCCAGCTTGACTGCTGCATTTCCCATTGCCATGCCCTTCAGAGAACTCCCTTCTGCTGGTCCTGTGGACAAGGAGGAGGCTGGAAACCTCTCACCTTTTGCTTTCCTCTTGGATTACTGAGCTGTGCCAATGGCCCAGCATCAGCCTTGGGCCCCCAGGGATGTGTCCAGGCCCTTGTGATCATGTCAGATTGGGCAGGAAATCAGGTGACAGATGTCTCAAGGGAGCCAACTCAGAGGCATTTCTTCCCTCCCACACTCAGAGCCACTTTTCTCCGGGACAAGCAAAGCTCAAATTCTTTCACCTGGTTGATGAAATGCCCTGAGGATGGGTGCTCCTCTTTCTCCTCTGGGCCTCCCCAACTGCATTTCCCACGCCAGCCCAGCCCCCTATTCCCTGCCTCAGAAAGTGCAACACTTCACAGGCTGCTCTCCTTCTCCTGACCCACACTTCGCCCTAAGGTCCAAGCTGGGTCATCAAGGACAGCAGGAGGATGTGGGGCTTGTCTACAAATGCAGTGATGGAGCCCCTTTCCTGGGAGGAGAGCAGCTGCCTTGCCTCACCGTGGCTTCCCAAGGTCCTCTGTGGTGCAAGGCCAGGAGATGGCTGAGCTGCTCCTGGACTAACTGAGAGTCATCTGAGACACGCAGGATGGCCCCATAATACTGATAGAGAAAGACCTGTTGGAAGAAAAGGAAGAAAACAAACACCCACAAGATCACAGGGAGAACCTGGAGTGTGTGTGTGTATGGGTGGGTGTGGGTGTGAGGGTGTGGGTGTGGTTGACTGAGATTTCTTTTCCAAAGCATGTTACAATAGTGTTGTGAGCCTTGGTGGTAGTGGGCTGGGATAGGTGGTATTCCCAAGTCCCTTCTAATTCCTGGATCCAGCAAGGATTCAGTTGTTGGAATAGCCAGGCCAGCTTCTTGGTAAATTAATAGCCCCTAAGTATGTGCAGCTGGGGTAACAAAGGAAGTGGCTTTGTGCTGGTAGCTATCCCTTCCTCAACTGGCTTGTAGTTAGAAGGAGAAATGGCAGAGTTGAGGCATGCGTGAGCTGGGCTGGAAGCAGGAGGCTGGCAGAAGCCTGAGAGGGAGAGACATGCTTTATTTCTGTTTGAAACCAAGGCTGTGACTATGGGAGAAGCAAGACCTTTTGGGGTTAATACATTGGTACCTTGGTTTTCAAACTTAATCCATTCCGGAAGACTGTTCCTAAACCAAAGCATTCCAAAAGCAAGGTGCGCTTTCCCATAGAAAGTAATGCAAAATGGAATAATCCGTTCCAGACTTTTAAAAACAACCCCTAAAACAGCAATTTAACATGAATTTTACTATCTAACGAGACCATTGATCTATAAAATGAAAGCAATAAAAAATGTACTGCAGTCACATACACAAAAAAGAGCTACAAAAACAAAATAAATAGCAAAAACAGACAGACCTCAGAGTAACACTCAAAATGGAAGTACCAAGTACTTGAGTACCAAGGTGTTTGAGAACCAAGGTACCACTGTACTCTGAGCTCCTCCATCGTAGGCTGAGGTTGTATATGTGTGTAAATAAACCACAGGTCCTAAAGGCACCACGTTCTCCACTGTCACTCATTCCCAGGAAACTGAATGCTGGGGAAAACACCTGGAACCTCTGGAATCTCTCACTGCTTGGAGACTGGGGTGGTGTGCAACATAGAAAGTCCTTCTTCATGCAGTACAAAGTTAAGCTGTGGAACTCCCTCCCACAGGAAGCAGGGATGGCCACCAACCTAGATGAGTTTAAAGGAGGAATGGACAAATTCATGGAGGAGGGTATGGCTTTGGGTGGCTCCTAGCCAGGATGGCTCTGCTCTGCCTCTACAGCTGGAGGCAGCAATGCTTCTGAATCCCAGTTGCTGGAAACCGCAGGAGGGGAGAGGGCTCTTGTGCTCAAATCTTGCTTGCAGGTTTCCCTTTGTGGTTGGGTTAGGGGTTCAGGGGCAGCATTTTACAGCTGTAGGGAACTGAACTAATGGAGAAAAGAAACATGACTGGATCACATGAAAACTCCATGAGAAACTTCTTCTGGAAAGCTGACCGGATTGCTAGGACCCCACTGACCCCAGGGGTGGCCAGAGCCCCAGGCCCCCCACAAGCAGAGCAGTTCATGGGGCTTCCTTCTTCCACGAACCTTCTCCGGGCTTTGGTCATTCTGGGTCTGCTGCATTCTCATCAACTCACGGCTGAGCTCTGCACAGCAGGCCTTATCTGTGACGTCAATCAGGAGCCGCTCCACAAACTGCAGGACACAAAAGGGAGAAACAGACTGAAGGGCAACAGCTGGCTCTTCCCAAGGCCCTCCACTGCAATGCCAAATGCTTTGGAGTGGCCTTCAAGATTGCTCAAATATATCCCTTGATTTTGTTTTAAAAACCTGACTGGTGCCTGAGGGTCCCCACTGTGGTGCCAGCAGCAGAGAAAGGCTGTTTGAACTTAGCCAGCAAATTTAATGTACTTTAATATCACCCCACCCCACAAGTTAGAACAGCCCCTCTGTGACATAGGTGCACCAGTTTCCTCCTGCCTCATGACTGGTTGGCTCTGCTTAGGTCACCTGAATAAATGCCCACCCCCCTGCCCTTGAGGAAGAAGAGCTCTCACCTTACCTCCACCAGCTTTCGCTCCCACACATCAGTCTTGTAGGCGTCACTCTCTGTAAAGGCTGCATAGGAAAGGCAGGCAGTGGATCAGGGCCACTGAGTTTCATGAGCATCATAAAGCGCTTCAGACACTAAGTCTGTGGAGCAAGCAAGGATTGGTCCTTTTGGCCTATGCAATGCTAAATCTGATGGTGTGGGCTTCAAATGCATATCATAGGTCCTTGCATTTGAAGCCCATGCCATTATAGGCTGCAATCCTAACCCCACTTTCCTAGGATTAAGCTCCACTGAATACAGTAGGACTTACTTCTGAGTAGACATGGTGGTAATGACAGTGTTAGACTGTGCACCAAAATAAACACAAGCTTATCAGCAGCACTCAAACTGTGTGTGTCCAGAAGAGCTTTGCTAGGCATTTCCCCAGAGCTCATTTGCAGGCTTCAGCAGCAGCCACGGGCACTTCATTAGCAGTTCTCCAAATCTGTGAGGCAACTTTTGTTCATGGGAGGGGCAGGAGAGGCATAAGGGGAACAATGAGGGACCTTGAGGGATAGACAGGCAGCGTCCGCTGTGCAGGGTCTCTCTTAGAACACACTGTCTGGGTATTTGCCCCCATCTGCCCCAGTATAATAAGGGGTGGTGGCCAATTTCTGTGATGGGCAGCTAGCAATGCTGGTCCTGTGCAGGGACCTCTCAGGGACCTGCTGATGGAAGCTGGCTGCTGCCTCTGGCTCATTTGGCTGAGCAGGCCTAGTTTTCTCAAGGTGACCCCTATCCCAAACATACCAGAGAACTTTGGATCAGAACCAGCTCTGTTCTGAAGACACAGAGGCAGAGTGGAAAGGGAGTACTGGGAAGGATGAGGCTTTTGTACCTTTGTTTGCCAGTTTCCCCAGAACACAGAGGATGCTACGGTATGGGAGCAGCCGCCCTTGGAAGCCGTCCAGGAGCTTGCTCAGCACTTCTACTGGGAAGTGGTTCCAGAGGGCCACCAGGATGTCACCAGCTGCATCCTGGTACAGGTCCCGAAGATCCTGCAGAAGCAAAGGGGATATAAATGTCAGGTGGGCAGCTGAGGCCACTTGCCCATTTCTGCTCTGTGGGGAGTGGGGGGCACTGCAGCTGAAGGGACCTTTCACTCAGGGCCCCCCCACCTGCTGTATTTCTAACAGGCGCGGACAAAGCTGTTGGTCAGGGTAATATGGTGAAAGGTTGTTTTCCAGAAATTATCATCACAGGCCATTAAAAGACAAGAAGCAGCTCCTTCAGTTTAACCTGGAAACATGTTGGCAGGGGGGTTGTGGATGATCCCTGGAACATGGTCCAGCTAACTGGTTGTGGTGAAAACATGGGCGGCTGCATTTCAAGGCACCTGAGATTCCCAGAGCACCTGCAAGGGCAGACACATGTGGAGCATATTGCAGAAATCTCATCTGGACCACTGCAGGACCCAGAGTAACTGATAACTGAGTCTAAGAGCTGTAATGGATGTTATCTTTGTGCTATGTATGGATATTTCTTTTGGATTTGTTGATTTGCTTTTTTTTCTTTTGGTTTTTTTTTTAAGAGAAACTCAATAAAAAGAAATTAAAAAAAAAGATAACTGAGTCTGTGTATAAGAGCAAAGTGGTCTAAGGCACTTCTGGCTACTGCTGCCTCCTGGCCACACAGAGGCCAGGAGGTGCCCAGGGCTCCTCCCTGGTGAACCTGCGGGTTGTGCAGGACTCCTCACTAGACTCCTCTGTCAACATTTGTGTGGGGTGGGGCTGGTTGCTCCTAAAGAGGACCTCCCTGGACCCCAAGGTGCTTGACAATTACCACCCTGCCACAAATACCCCTTTGGGTGTGAGGTGGTTGAGAAGGTGGTGGTAGTCCAGTTGCAGACACCCTTGGTGGAAATGGGTTGTCTTGACCTCTTCCAGCCTGGCTTCAGGCTCTGCTTTGGGGCAGAATCTGCCTTGGTCAACCTGGTAGAGAACTGTCTTCAGGAGAGGGATGAGAATGGAGACCTTGCTGCTCTGTGGCTTTCATCACCACTGACCATGGCCTCCTCTGGACCTTCTCCATGAGCTGGTGGCACTGTGGTCCAGCAGTTCTGCTCCTACCTATGAGTCCAATCAGAGAATAACACTGGGGAGTTATGCTGCCCCTTGGCAGTTGTGCTGTTGGGGTCTGCAGGCCACCATTTTACCCCAGCACTGTTTAACATCTATATGAAGCCATTGAGAAGGGTCTCTGGGAGGTCTGGGGCAGGGTTTCAGCAGTATGGTGATGACACCCAGCTCTGTTTCTGTCTTGCATCTGACTTGGAAGAGGCTGTGACTGTTTTAAGCCAGTGCCTGGGTGCAGTGGTGAGCTGGATGAGGCCAACAAACTGAGAAAGAATCTTGGTAAGATGGAAGACTCGGTGAAAAGAGTCTCCAAGGTCTGGGAGCTGGGGAGCTCATCAGTTGTGGATGGAGTTATTCTCCCTCTGAAGAAACAAGTGCATTGTTTGGGGAGCTCCTAGACCCATCTCTGTCACTGAAGGCTCAGATGATGTCTAGGGAAAAGCAGCTACGGTCAGCATAGACTGGGATGCCAACCACACCTTTTTCTTAGCTGCTATTACTGGGGATGGGCTAATGGGATGGCCTGTTGTTCCACCAGGGCTCTGATTGAATGAAATTCTCCCATATTTGCAATATGCCCAAGTACTGGAAATTATTGGGTTGCTTATATCCTTATTTTTATTATGTATTTTGTGCTTTTTATATTATAATTTTATGTTGTGAACTGCACTGGGATCTACAGATGAAGGGTGGTATACAAAATTAATGAAAAAATAAATAAAATATTGAAAGGCTTGAAAGGTGGTGGGAGAGAGCCAGCATCGCTCACTCCTTCAGCTTAGTGATATATGAAGCATCTATTTCACCAGTTCGCTCCTTACTGTGGTCCTCAGCATATCTTCAGCAGCTAGTTTGATGATGACTTTAGCCAGTTTGTAGTCTACGCTATGTGCCGACCTGATCACAGCCTGCAGGATTTCATTAATACGCAATCGATGCTTTGGAGAGATCTGCAAAAAAGAAGGAAATGCTAAAGGAAACCAAAAGTCTCATGTCAAGTGCCAAAGGTGGTTTGTGGATGCATGCAAAAAGCAGCAAAGGCCAGCACTGGATTCACTCAAGGCACCCTGAAAAAAGAAGAGAAAAGGAGCTTCCATCTGAACCCACAGCTGACTCCTCAAAGAATTCATGCTGGTGAGAAGCCACAGAAATGCTTGCAGGGAGAGACAGATTTAAGCTTAGCACAAGGCCCCTCACATCTCACTTGGAGCACTACAAGGCTTTCCTCTCACAGAACAGGGGTGGATCCTGAACTCCCCTGCCCTTGTGGGCCATTGTAACAGTTGGCTGGGGCCTCTTTCCTGTCACTCACCTGATGACCAAGCTGAAAAAAAGAGATTCCTTTGCAGACATGGCTGGCACCAGAGGAAGGTCCTTTGTTGCACCAGCTTCCATTCAAGCAGGTGCCACAAAGGGGCCTGCTCTGGTCAGTGCTGGTCAGCTGCCCTCTGTAATGATCTCTGGCAGGCAAGCAAGCCCTGATAAGAAGTAATGATTCTCCGACAGTTTTATGTATGTTTATTTACAAAAAACCCCACACATCCAGAGCACAGCTTCTCGCCTGCTCACATTTACAATAGTTGGTCAGTCTGAATTTTCACATCTCCCACAGCAGGAAGGACGTTAAACTCCCGCCTTCCCCCTCTTGCCCTTCTGATCTTATCCAGATGCCTAGAACGGGGACTGAGAGGCTGGCCTGCCCCCTCCCCACTGATCTCTGTTTTTCTGCTATGCTCTGGCTGCCTTCCAACTCTTCTTCCCCTTGAGAGATAACAGAGTCTTCCCCAGGAAGGGGGGGTTGAACTGCCCTTTCTTGACTCTGTCAGCCAGCTCTCATCTGCAGAATTGTTCCCTCGTTCCCTTAGTTCAATTTCTGAGTCTAACTCTTTCCCTGTGCTCTGGGGGGACACATTCCTGACACCCTCCCACCAATTTGCCTCACCACCACACCCCAACACCAAGACGGAGCAGTCCTCCTTGTGTTCCCCGTGAGCCACCCTTTCTGCTTTCTCCTTTCTGGCCACACACACCATCACAGTCTGTGTGTCTGACTCTTCCAGACACCACTCTGCTTCACATAAATGCTTCAGAAGTGCCCAGACGGACACACCAAGCTGCAGCTGGGGGGCATGCAGGTCCCCCTGCCCCCTCCTGCTCCCAAGGTCAGTAGGTGCCTTTGGCAGGTGGTGCTTGCTTGGAAGTGCCTAAGGAACATCCAGAAAGGTTCCAACGGCAGAAGAGCCCTTCTGATGGGTGCTCTTCCTGATGGCTGATAATGGCTCCAAGTTCAAAAAGCATCTTGAGAGGCAGAACACAGCATGATTCACCTAAGGGTGTTTTGACTATGAGGATGTAGAAACCACATTTTATAATAATAATAAGTTTATTATTTATACCTCACCAATCTGGCTGGGTTTCCCTATGCCATAAATGATGTGTAATCATTGGGGGTCACAAGCAGACCAGATCCAGGAGACCCTCAGTTCCCTTCTGCAGCTAAGCCTTATTGCCATTGCTATTTAACATTGGCATGAATCTGTTGGGAGCGGCCATGAGGCATTTGGGAGCATCTCACAGTCACAGAGTTTTCCTGCCTACCTTGTGGATGCTCTGGCGATACTTGCAGATGGCCCGCAGGACCCCAGCCAGCTTGGTCTCTGCCAGGGCACACAGGTTGTCGATGGAGGCCTGCACCAGGAAGGGACCAGTTCCTTCCCGGAGATTCCTCAGGTTGCAGAAGCAGATCTGTGATTCTGGTTAAAGGAAAGAGTGAACCCTGACCAGGCCATTCTGAATGGGTCATTTATTTTTTATTAACATTCATGCAGTTTCTATGAAGAGGTAAAATCAGTTATGATTAAATGGGCACAAGATGTAGGTCACAACCTTATGATGGAAGATTGGGAAAAATTATGGAAAACTGACCTAAAATTTACAGATTGTTCCCTATTGAAGGAGAATTACATGAAGATGATGTACAGATGGTACACAACACCAGTGCAGTTAGGGAAAATGTACAAAACTAGTTCAAATATATGTTGGAAGTGTAAGGAAAAGGAGGGGACATTTATCATATGTGGTGGGATTGTAAGGTAATTAAAAAAATTTGGGAAATGATATACAGTGAATTGAAGAAAATGTTCCATTCAACATTTGTTAAAAAAACCTGAAGCATTTTTATTAGGGATTGTAGGGAAAGATCTGCCAAAAAAGCTGAAAAACATCTTCATGTATGCGACAACGGCTGCAAGAGTTCTGGTAGCACAAGAATGGAAGACTGAAGAAACCCCAACCAAAGAATCATGGCAAGAAAAATTGATGGACTATGCAGAACTGGCAAAACTGACATACAAGCTACGGGACAAGGATAACTGTGACTTTAAAGATGAATGGGAACCCTTTACAAAGTATTTGAAGATACAACAAAGCGAACTGGACTCCTTTATACAACTGTGTAACATGCAGAAAACAGCATTTTTAGAGAAATCAAAGACTGGAACTGAGGGAAGTCGGGGGTGGGGGTGGGTGGGTTCTGTGGGGGGAGGGAGGAAAAATGGGGGGAAATAAGGATGATATGTTTCTGGATAATATGTTTTGTTTTAATTTTGAATAAAAGTTATTTTAAAAAAAACATTTATGCAAGTTCTGTCCTAATACATGAAAGGTGGGTGTGGGGTGTGGGCAGTAGTGCTGCCACCGAAAGAGAAGCAGTTCAGCTCTGCTCTCTGCAGCCAGCAAGTGAAGCAGCCTTTTCCAGGGGGTGGGGTGAGGGCTCAAACACAGCATCTGAGCCCCTCCCTGTGAAAAAGGGTGCCTCACTGGGACAATGATTTCATGACCCACTTCTTCTGCCTAAGGCTGACAGCTCACCATTCTCGTCTAGCTCTTCCTTGTGTGGCTCTGCCCTCTCCTTTTGCCGGGGAAGAGCAGCAGGTGCTGTGTTTCTGCTCCGACTGTGCTCCTCTTCTCTCACTGGATGAGCCCGCACTCTATTCTTCCGTGGACTTGCTCTCTTGAAAACGGAGCAGATCCTGGAACAGAACTGAGAGCTGAGGCAGGCAGAAATATCTTTCCCAAAGATTACTTATATGTTTCCTAAACCCACCATCACCTTGTAATATCATGTTAAACGTTATTGCAAGTCTTCTCAAAAAAAGACTAGACAGAGGGCACAAAGAAGAGAACCATTTTTTTGAATGGCAGTTTATAAAGAGCTCATTTCCAATATTTAATATGAGAGACTGTGTGTTCTCCAAAAGAATATAACAAAGGAAGACAGCCTCCTCAGTCCTCCCCATGCGATTACAGAGCCCACACAGCTAAAAATGCAGAGCTGACCAGCATGAAGTTCTATCAAGATCTAATAAAACCATAATAGAAGAGTAACAGAATAAGGTGAAATACATAAATAAAACCATAATAGAAGAGTAACAGAATAAGGTGAAATACATAAACTTTCTGAACTTTAACAGAAAGTTAAAGTTTGCTTGGCAGGGGGTTGGACTCGATGGCCCTTGTGGTCTCTTCCAACTCTATGATTCTATGATTCTATGAGAACATGTACAAGCCAAAGTATAGCTCCATGCACACATAGGCCTACAAGGGCCAAAAGAATAAGGGAGTCAGTGACATTTGGGGAATGCCCCTCATCAAAGGAACAGCTTTTCCTCACCTGCTGAAACATTGGCATCTGAGGAAGTGTGCATGCACACGAAAGCTCATGCCAATAATAAGAAGAGTTTGGATTTGATATCCCGCTTTATCACTTCCCGAAGGAGTTTCAAAGCGGCTAACATTCTTCTTTCCCTTCCTTCCCCACAACAAACACTCTGTGAGGTGAGTGGGGCTGAGAGACTTCAGAGAGGTGTGACTGGCCCAAGGTCACCCGGCAGCTGCATGTGGAGGAGCGGAGACGCGAACCTGGTTCACCAGATTACGAATCTACCACTCTTAACCACTGCACCACACTGGCTAACAAACTTAGTTGGTCTCTAAGGTGCTATTGGAATTATTATTATTATTATTATTATTATTATTATTATTATTATTATTATTATTATTTTGTGCTGAAACATTGACATCAGTCCAGAAAAGGAAGCAAAGAGCTGCAAGAGAGCCAGGTTCACTGAGCCCCTGGGAGAGCCTGATGCTGTGAGTTTTTCACACAGGGCAATCTGCCAGCTTCAGTTAACAGAAAAGTCGACATTTCCCACTCAATTGTTAATCAATTGTTAATCAAGCAGCAACCCAAAGGATGGTTGTAAGTTCCTTACTTATCCATTTGGGACCCAGATTAATGGAAAGTAGGGTGAATTGGGGCCAGAGGTGTACCTGGGCTCCCGAGTGCCCTTGGCAAAGAGCTGCATTGACACCCTCCTTGTCCCTTGCACCCTGGGTAAGGAGCTGTATTGCCCCCCACCCCAAGCAGCAGAGCAGTGGTCTGGGGAATGCACAGATGGCCAGGTGGGATGCTAGCCACTCTGAACCAGAGTGGAGAGGCACAATTTTGCACACATGCACCCAGGCCTGCATCCTTGGCGGGGCCCAACTTGACCAACCCCTAGGTATTAGATCCAGGAAGGTAGCCGTGTTGGTTTCATGGTATCTGAAGAAGTGTGCGTGCACACGAAAGCTCATACCAAGAACAAACTTAGTTGGTCTCTAAGGTGCCACTGGACTTTAAAATAAATAATAATAATTCAATAAATCCCTAGGTATGTCCCTGATTGGGGCATGGGGGGCAGTTTGGTTTGTTATTCCGGAAATATGGCCAAACACCTCATCCTGCTGTGGATGCAGCAAGGACCCTCTTTCTCCACACTCCTGCGCAGACTCAGAGGAGAAGCTGTTATGCGCAGAAGTTACCATGACTGGTGTAAAGTGGCAGCAATGGACTGCTTTGAGCAAGGCTTCTTTAATTATTATTTCTTATTATTCTTATTCACTTCGTATCTTTACCACTTTAGAGGGGGGAAAGAAAAAAAATCTCAAAACATCTTACAACACTTTAAAACATCAAATAAAACAATCCAGATTAAAAGATTACTGAAGAAAGTAAAATCTAAAGTATACATTCAAAGAAACATAATTAACAGGAAACTAAAATATTAACTACATATTTAACACAAATTTAACAAAAAAATGTCTTAAATATTTCAAAAGAAAACATTACTGAAGGAAGTCACACATAAAATCTACAGCATATGTGAGAAAGTAACAGATACATAAATTTGAATGCTCCATTAGTGGTTGCTCATATCCCCTTGCGAATCATCTGGAACGACACAGGTTCCCTATCCCTGAGATATTGAATTTGGTTGTTTAATTGCAGCTGAAGTGGAGCAGAAAGGAGTTCTCAGCCAGAGCAGAAAGGAGTCCTCAGGCAGAGCTGCTCCACAGTCTTGTTCCCATCCTCACTTCAGCCCTTTTAGGGCACCACAGAACTGTTGCTGCATTTTATGGATTGAAGATAGCATTGTCTTTAGCCTGTTAGACTCTTGCAAACTTTCCCCTTCGCAGAAAGGCGAGGAGGAAGAGGAAGGGCTGGGTTCAGTTCCCCCCCCTGCTGAATTGCTGGTTGGTGTGACAATGGATTGCCTGAGAGAGCTCCAGGCCTGTATAGGTTGACCAGAGTCTTTGTATCTTCACAATTGCACAGCAAACAGTCAACAGATACAGCTTTCTTAGTCAGGAGACTCAATTACGGAAACACCAGTGCTAATGTGCACCTGTTAAAACCACACCTGGGCTTTATGGTGGGTAGGTGGGTAAGTGGGGAGCCAGCAGCTCCAGAGAGACAGATGAGCTACATTACTTGATGGCTTGCACATTTCCAGCTGCAAAAGGCATGTGCAGCCGGGCAACTCCTTGGGTCTGGGGCTCCTACATGGTGATCTGCTGCCTCCAATGAGCTGAAACCATTTGTCTTGGCATAGCCAGGGAAATGGAGCCCCCTCCACCCTTCGCACCAGCCTCCCTCCTGCTCCACACACATGAGTCTCGCCCCGCCTTGCCAAGCACAAGGCCAAAGATCTGACAATCATCTAAGATAAGGTCTCAACTTCTGTCCACCAATTACCTTCCACAGAGAGTCATGTTCTTTTGTGAATTTTGTCTGACTCAACTTGGCTGACATTTTCCAGACGTTTGTGGGCAACTCTGTTCTCCAGTTCACCACAATGTACTTTATGTCATACGTGACATCACAATCACGGACTGCATTCATCCCAGTCTGTCAGCGCCAGCACTGAAGGCTTGGAAGCTCTGGAGTTCCCTGCCCACTGCGGAGAGAAGTGCCAGCACATAGCAGATGCCCAGAGGTCAGGGCAGAAAGGGCAGCAGCATGGGGCTCCTCCTGCTGCAACAAGGGCCTGAACACTCTGCACCTCCATGTTTTAAAATAGGTGCAGGTTGTGAGAAGTCGCAGCACAGAGCCCCCTTCTGCTGTAATCCATTCTGGGTCTTATTTCTAATAAATTTTCTCTCCCAAACTGGTTTCATTTTTCAATTTTGACCTTCTTCCCAAAGACTGCGGTGAACCATCCCAGGTTCTAATGGTGTAACTCTGTAATTTAAGTGCCAAATGAAGTTCATATTGTGACTCTTCTGGTTTGATAAGGAGTTGCTATCATGACATGAATTCCATTAGACTGGGAATATTCTGGAAGTGACATGGTGAAACTGTTTTTTATTAATTCTGAAGAGAATCATAACACGCAAAACCAATTTCAATCAATACAATTGTTTTTCCCAAAAGGTGGGATCAGGATTGTTACCAATAAATCATATGCTGTGATGTAACTGATGGGAAGAATTAAGCAGATGGATAAATATAGAGTTGCATGCCACCCCAGTCTCTGAGAGATGTGGGATTCCAGGGGTTCCAAGTGCTTACACAGTGTCTGTTTCCCTTTGGAAATGAGGCACGGTGGAGACTGGTGTCTTTATAGTCTTCTTCTTCTTTGGCGATCACTCATAGCCAAGTAAGGTTGTCTTCCATAAACACAGTTTAAACAGTGAGCCCATAAGTGACTGTGGAGGCCAATTCTGAATCCGTACACTGTACTGTATGTCCTTCTGCACTGGGCGGGAGTTGATCATGGTGAGGGTTTGCCAAACGCGCCTTTCTCTTAGCTCATTTCTCCCCTTCAACCTGAGTTCGAGTGTTTTCAAAGCCCATGACACCTTTGGTAAAGGCTGTTCTCCAACTGGAGCGCTCGTAGGCCAGTGTTTCCCAGTTGTCGGTGTTTTTTAGATTTGCCTTGAGAGACTCTTTAAACCTCTTTTATTGACCGCCAGCATTACACTTTCCATTTTAAAGTTTGGAATAGAGTACAGTTGTACCCTGGTTGTCAAACGCCTTGGTACTTGGACGTTTTGGCACCCTAACGTCGCAAACCCGGAAGTGAGTGTTCCAGTTTGCGAACATTCTTTGGAACTTGGACGTCCGATGGGACTTCCGTGGCTTCCGATTGGCTGCAGGAGCTTTGGTTTCCAAACATTTTGGAAGTCAAGTAGACTTCCGGAACTGATTTCATTCAACTTCTGAGGTATGACTGTAGTTGGTTTGGAAGACGATAATTAGGCCTCTGCACAACATGACCAGTTCAACGAAGTTGATGTTGAAGAATCATTGCTTCGACACTGGTGATCTTTGCTTCTTCCAGTACAGTGGTACCTCTGGTTACGTACTTAATTCGTTCCAGAGGTCTGTTCTTAACCTGAAACTGGTCTTAACCTGAAGCACCACTTTAGCTAATGGGGCCTCCTGCTGCCGCATGATTTCTGTTCTTATCCTGAAGCGAAGTTCTTAACCCGAGGTAATATTTCTGGGTTAGCAGAGTCTGTAACCTGAAGCGTATGTAACCTGAAGTGTATGTAATCTAAGGTACCACTGTACACTGATATTTGTTCACCTGCCCTCCCAAGTGATGTGTAAAATTTTTCAGAGACCCCGTTGATGGAGTCTTTTGAGGAGTTTGAGATGGCATTTGATTGGAAGTACAATAGCTTTGTAAACAAGCATTTTGGTTTCCCTGCAAATACCCCAGTCCTCAAACACTCTGCACTTCAATCGGGAGAAAGCTGCACTCACAGATATCAGGTGATACTGGATTTCAGCATCAATGTCAGCCTTTATGGAAAGATAACTGCCAAGGTAGAAGTGATCAACATTTTCCAACATTATACCATTGAGTTGTCATCAGCATGCTGAAGCTCTATGATGGAAGTTACCTTACTATTTGCTTTCAGCCTGCTTAGATTAAAGAGTTTTCAATCTGTTTGATATGTGATTTCTACTCTGGAGGGGAGTTTCCCTTTGGAAAAGTGTAGGATCATGGCAATGAAAATAATGAATAGAGTTGTGGTGATAATGCAACACAGTTTAATACCTGATCCCACTGTGAATGGTTCACTTTGAGAGCCACTGTTATCTGTGATTATTCCTGTCATATTATCATGGAGGAGCCAAATGATGTTCACAAATTTATCTGGGCAGGCAATTTTCAGAAGGACAGTCCACAGGGCATTACGATTTACAGTGTTGAAAGCCTTAGGCCAATAAACACCATATACAGGGGTTGGTTTTTATTAAAGCTGTTGAGCAGTGAAAATCATGTCCACTGTCCCCCTGGAGGGTCTAAAACCATTTTGGGATTCAGGAAGAGTCGCCTCAGATATTTTTAAGCGACGGTTTGCTAAGATCCTTGCAAGAACTTTGCCAGCCGCAACCAATAAAGAGATGCCTCGATAGTTTCCAGAATCCGTTCTGTCACCTTTTTTAAAGAGATTGATAATTTTGGCATCCCTGCTGGGGATGTCTGCTGGGATCTCTGCTCTCTCCCAGATTTTTTCGATGAGCTTGTGAAGTTGTTGTGCAAGTCCAATTCCACCCACTTTGAAGACTTCAACAGGTATCCCATCAGGTCCTCTGGTTTTGTTGTTTTTAATTTGGTTAATAGCTATACACAACTCACTCAGATTTGAAGAGACTGCAAGCTGGGACCTTGGGCAGCGCTGACATCATCTCTAATTTGTTTTTGCGGAATTTGTGAGAGGACCTCAGCAGGGGTTTTATGAATCAATTTATTGGGTCTGTATATAGTGAACATTGTAGTAAGTAATGGCAAATGCATTGGGTTTACTGATGTGTTTGGTGCCGAAGTTTCTCCTACGCAGGCTGCTCCCTCTGTGGTCTCCAGATATAGGTAGGTATCCATGTTGGTCTGCTGTAGTCGAAACAAATTTAAAAAATCCTTCCAGCAGCACGTTAGAGATCAACTAAGTTTGTTATTCGTATGAGCTTTTGTGTGCATGCACACTTCTTCAAATACCTCTTTGTGGTATAATAATAATAATAATAATAATAATAATAATAATAATAATAATTCATTATTTATATCCCACCCATCTGGCTGGGTTTCCCCATCCACTCTGGGTGGCTTCCAACAAAATATTAAAATACAACGGTCTGTTAAACTTTAAAAGCTTCCTTAAACAGGGCTGCCTTCAAATGTCTTCTAAATGTCTGGTAGTTGTTTTTCTCTTTGACATCTGGTGGGAGGGTGTTCCACAGGGCAGGTGCCACTACCGAGAAGGCCCTCTGCCTGGTTCCCTGTAACTTGGCTTCTCGCAGCGAGGGAATCACCAGAAGGCCCTCGGTGCTGGACCTCAGCGTCCAGGCAGAACAATGGGGGTGGAGACACTCCTTCAGGTATACTGGACCGAGGCCGTTTATGGCATTAAAGGTCAGCACCAACACTTTGAATTGTGCTCGGAAATGTACTGGGAGCCAATGTAGATCTTTCAAGACTGGTGTTATGTGGTCTCGGTGGCCACTCCCAGTCACCAGTTTAGCTGCCGATTTCTGGATTAGTTGTAATTGCAGTAATCCAAGCGAGAAATAACTAGAGCACTCTGGCGAGAGTCTGCAGGCAGGTAGGGTCTCAGCCCGCGTACCAGATGGAGCTGATAAACAGCTGCCCTGGACACAGAATTGACCTGTGCCTCTATGGACAGCTGTGAGTCCAAAATGACTCCCAGGCTGCACACCTGGTCCTTCAGGGGCACAGTTACTCCATTCAGGACCAGGGAGTCCTCCACACCTGCCAGCCTCCTGTCCCCCAAAAACAGTACTTCTGTCTTGTCAGGATTCAACCTCAATCTGTTAGCCGCCATCCATCCTCCAACCGCCTCCAGGCACTCACACAGGACCTTCACCGCCTTCACTGGTTCTGATTTGAAAGAGAGGTAGAGCTGGGCATCATCCGCATACTGATGAACACCCAGCCCAAACCCCCTGATGATCTCTCCCAGCGGCTGCATGTAGATGTTGAAAAGCATGGGGGAGATGACAGAACCCTGAGGCACCCCACAAGTGAGAGCCCAGGGGTCTGAACCCTCATTCCCCACCACCACTTTCTGAACACGGCCCAGGAGGAAGGAGCAGAACCACTGTATAACAGTGCCCCCAGCTCCCAGCCCCTCTAGACGGTCCTGAAGGATGTTATGGTCTGCTGAGAGCTGCTGAGAGATCCAGCAGAACTAGGAAACAGCTCTCACCTTTGTCCCTAGCCTGCCAGAGATCATCGACCAGTGTGACTGAGGCAGTTTCAGTCCCATGATGAGGCCTGAATCCTGACTGGAAGGGATCAAAATGGTCCACTTCTTCCAGGCGTGCCTGGAGTTGTTCAGCAACCACTCGCTCAATCACCTTGCCCAAGAATGGAAGATTTGAGAGTGGGTGATACTTGGCCATATTGGTAGTCTCTGTGATCTTTAAGAACAGGTGAAAAAAGCCCACTGCCAGACCTTTGCCAAATACACAGGACAGAAGTGAAATCAATTGAATCATCTGAAGCAAACTTAACAATTATATAAGGCACACAAACTTGAAATAAATTATGTTGAGATCTGTGTGACACTTTGGAACCTGGGTGAAACTATCCTGAAATGGGCAAGTCAGCATAGGCAAACTAAGGCCCGGGGCCCAGATCCGGCTCAATCACCTTCTAAATCTGGCCACAGACAGTCCGGGAATCAGCGTGTTTTTACATGAGTAGAATGTGCCCTTTTATTTAAAATGCATCTCTGGGTTATTTGTGGGGCATAGGAATTTGTTCATTTCTCCCCCCCAAAAAATTGTCTGGCCCCCCACAAGGTCTGAGGGACATTGAACTGGCCCCCTGCTGGAAAAAATTGCTGACCCCTGGCATAGAGGGGTGAGTGTGTGTTTGTGTGTGTTACATGGAATGGCTGATGTCCTGTCCTGCACACTTACTTGGGAGTAAGTCCCAAATTTATGGGTTCAGGATAAGGTCCAAAGCCCAGCAGTTGCCTTATTCTAATCTGATGCCTAATTCCTTGGAAGGACTTAACACTCCAGTGGTTCAGCAACCTGCATTTATTTTAAGAAATATGTCATTCTCATAGTTTCTTCTTTTAAGAGGCTTAATCTGGAACCTAAAGTCACTGCAGTATTTGAAACAAAAAAACTATTAGAAGCATTTAGGAATTCTGCTGTCAAGATTATTTTCTCCTTCAAGGAGGAAGGAAGTTCTATGAATGTATTCACAACAATGGATTCTTGGTATTAAATAAAACCCCTTCAAAATTTATTTCATGCCACCATCTGCAATTCACTACGCTGGCGGGAGGGGCTCCATCCTGGGGTTCACTCAGGTACCAAATGTCTTAAGCTGGCTGTGGCCTCCCCGCCACTTCATGCCATCTCCCATGCACCCTGCCAAAGGAGGAGAAAAATCTATGCCAATCCAGGCTATTTGCCACAGAAAGGCCTTCATTTGGCACCTACACCAAAGCTTAACAGTTTGACAGTTTGCCTCAGAGAATTGTAGGCTTCAGAGATCTCTCAAGGGTCATCCAGCCCACCCTCTGCAATGCAGGAAGTACACCTTGATTGCAACTGACTCCCAGTCACTGTTGCTCATGAGCACCAGAAGCAGGTGTTGTCCCCTTCCAAGGGAAAACCCACTGTTTTTGGAGGTCTGCTGACACACCTCAATGGGAGAGATGGAAGGGCCTCAAGGTTCATCTAGTCCAACTTGCTGCTCAGAGGCATAATTCCCAGGACTTTGGGAACTGAGAGAGGGAAAACAAAAATTTTTTTTCCTTCCAGTAGCACCTTAAAGACCAACTAAGTTAGTTCTTGGTATGAGCTTTCGTGTGCATGCACACTTCTTCAGATACACTTCTTCAGATGCACACTTCTTCAGATTCTTCAGATGTATCTGAAGAAGTGTGCATGCACACGAAAGCTCATACCAAGAACTAACTTAGTTGGTCTTTAAGGTGCTACTGGAAGGAAAAAAATTTTTTGTTTTGACTAAGGCAGACCAACACAGCTACCTTTCTGTAACTGAGAGAGGGAAGAGAGAGAGGGACGGGATTCGCAGCCCCCGTCTCCCTTCGCCCCCCGGCTCACCCCAGCCCAGCCAGGCACCCCACAGGCGCGCCATCCGCCCAGCAGCGCCCAGCAGGACTTCGCCCCCAACTTACCTGCGTGCTGGCAGGGCGAGGCGGGCCAAAGGCTGGAGGGGCAAAGGTAAAAAGCAGGACTTTGCACCTCATGGGGCTCCCCTGGCCTCCCAGGTGCCTATTCTGCTCTGGCGGAGCCTCCTGGGACAGAGGCAGTCTACCTGGGCTGCTCCTGAGGGAGCTTGTAAGCAGCACTCAGGGACACGTTGCGAGGAGGAGGAGAATAAGGAGAATGCTAATAATGAGGATTATTATTATTATTAATAATAATAATGAGAAACCTTAATTATAAGGTTATAAAATATTGTATATATAATATAATTATGTAATATATATAATATAGTAACAACAATATTAATAATATGATATGATATGATATGATAATATAATATAATATAATATAATATAATATAATATAATAATAATAACAAGGAGAAACCAGGCCCCTCAGGCACTGTTGGGACTCCTCCCTGAGGGGATTTGGGGGGCTCCTCCGGCCCTCTTTCTCCGCATGGACCCCCAACGAGGCGCCCACCTCACGAGGGCGACCAGCGGCACCCAACGGCCAGGCTAGGTCCCCCTGCCCTCAACCAAAATGGCGGCGGTGGCGCGTCTTCTGCCCTTTCTTCCCCTCTCCGGTCCGTTTCCCTCTTTCCAGCCATGGCCCCCCCCGCCCCCCAGGACCCCTTCGCTCGATGCCCAGCAGCCACAGCAACAATAAAAATCTCGGCAGCAATAGGTCGGCCTTTTGGCCAATCACAGGTCGGGTTGTGGGCGGGGCCAGCCATTCGGCGCTTTTTCTGCTCTGCGTTTCCCACGCCCTTTACGTGAAGAAAGCTTGTAAGTTTTGTCGTGTTTTTAATACTGTATTCTGTTGGGAGCCACCCACAGTGGGTGGGAAATAATTATCACCATTGATTTTTAAATTGTTGTTGTTGCTGCTGTTATTATTAGAAAAGGCTTAGGGAAGTTTGTAATTATTATGTTTTGTCGCGTTTTTAATATTCTGTTGGGAGCAGCCCACAGTGGCTGGGGAAGGATAATAAATTATGATTATCATTAATTTTTAAATTGTTATCATTATTATTATAATTGTTATTATAAAAGGGTTAGGGAAGTTTGTAGTATATTATGTTTTATCGTTTTTTAAAATATTCTGTTGGTGGCTGGGAAGTAGTAATAAATTATTATGATTAAATGTTAAATTATTATTATTTTAATGGCCTCTTCCCCCCTAAACCTTAACAGCTTAATATTTTTATTTATTTGAATTGGGGCGGGGAAGCTCCCCTTGGCTACATTGCTTTCCCCCTCAGGCCGCCTTTAATGTATTGAAAACTGTATCTGAAACAATGTATTGTTCAGATGAGCCACTGCTTTAAGCAGCGTTTTTGTAACCAGGTAATTCCTCAAGATCCCACTTCCTTCACTTATTATTAAATAAAATCACCTTGTGGTTCATTTGCGTAAGGGACTCCTGGGGTCCCTTCCAGCTATATGCAGCATTATATGATTCTTGGGAAAGTGCTTCAGAAAGAATAAACGGGGGAAAACACATTTCTTCCAGTTAGTTGTATGATGGCTCATAGGGAAGGGAGGCTCCTTTCCCACTTTATTATTTCTTCCACTGCAATCTGTGCTTGACATATTATATGTCTGCTTTTACATGGACCCCCTCTTTCCCTTCTTGTGAAAATAATCGACCCTACTGATATTTCTTAGGTCTGTATGGGCTCTGCTGAATTCCTGCTATGAAGAGGAGGAGGAGGAGGAAGCTTCGTCTGATGAAGGGAGAAGAAGAGGTTGAAGAAAAGTCAGCTGCAGGCATGAAGGTAAAAGGGGGAAAAATAGAAATACAAACTAACATATAACACTTAAGAACATTTTTAAACAACCCCACTCCCGATCTATCACACCCATGCAAGTGGGGCTTGGTCTCATCCCCCCTAACCATCACAGTACAGTACAGTAAAAATACAGTAAAGTATTTTTATTTATTTGATTGGGGTAGGGCAGCACCTCCTGGCTTCACCCATGTTGGTGTGGTTTGTCTCCTTTTTTCTGTTCTTGTTAGGCTATCTAAAGGTGACAAAGCAATGTATTGAAAACTTAATTTCTTCAGATGAACCATTGCTTTAACCAGGTAATTACTCAAGGCACCGATTCTTTCACCTATTGATTTATCCACGTAATCTAAGCAGAGATTAATTAGCATCCAAAAGTGGTACACTTGCACGTTACATCTTAAGATAAATGTTTTGGAAAAGGCATAAATTAAAAAAGATAATTAATTTGCAAGCAAATACTTGATTGCCCAGTGAATTAGATAGGCAGTGAGCTGGCTGATTTGTCTAATGGAGCATCCAAAAACCCAGTTTGAGTCTATAAGACCCAGTTTGCTCCCTCCCCCTAATGGCAGCCCTCTATTGCTTTCTGTTTGATTTTTTAAACAGATACTCTGAATTGAACACCACAAGAATAAATGGGGATCAGCCCCTGCTGTAGTGGTCAGCACTAAAAGCCATTTGAGTAATTCAGATCAATAAAGTAGGAATAATTAATATTTACAAACCAGCAACTTCATACCAGTTTTGGATACTTGCAGCAGCTTGCAATGTTAAGAGAGGTGCTCTAAAGAAAAGCACTTTCTACATTTATGAGCCTTCAAAGTAGGCTCATGGTTTTTCCTTTGCCTGGAGGTATAAATGTTGTTAGCATATGTGCAATCACCATGAGAACTTCAGGCCTGCTCCTGACTATCGAAATGCTCTTGGAGAGGCTGTAAGCAGCACTTCCTCTGCTATCAGTCAGCAAAAGGGGATGGCAAGGTGTGCTTCATGGCGTAACTTAACTTGCAGCTGCAGGAGAAGTGTTGATCCCTCAGCCATACGTAAATAGCCTTCAGAGTGCCATTTAAGAGTGCAACAGCTAGGTGTGTTGTGGACACAAAGGTTGTGATGTTGATCCCCGTAAGGGACATCTTCAAATTCCTGCCTTGTAGCAGGTTGGACTGGATGACCCTTGGGGACCCTTCCTGATATATACTCACCCACTCACCCACATCATATGATTCTTTGGAAAGTGCTTCAGAAAGAATAAAGAGAAATAGCATTCCTTTAAGTTAGTTGTAATTGTCGACATGCAGAGGGTTACAAGGCCAGCTGGCTAGCCCCAGCTGGATCGTCTCCTTCCAGCTGTCATGCTGCGAAGACCCATCTGCCTCTGTTCCGACGTAAAACAGGAACCCAGGTTTCAAAGTCAGGGCAAACTATATCAGTCAAGTGAACTGCGCATACAGAATAGACGTGAGGCTTGTGGAAGCATACTACAACTATGGATTTATTAATCAATAATCAGGGGAAAGAAACATGTCATCTCTCTCCTTGTCTGGTCAGAGAGACAGAGAGAAGCAAAAGGCATACAGTGGTACCTTGGGTTAAAGACGATTCAGGTTACAGACTCCACTAACTCAGAAATTGTACCTCAGGTTAAGAACTTTGCTTTAGGATGAGAACAAAAATCGTGGTTGTCAGGGCTGCCCTAGGTCCCAGCTCACAAAGGACCAACGCTGCTTCGTTGTTAAGTATAAAAGTCTTTATTGAAGTTCAGTTTCACTTCCAGAGCCGCAGCGCGCAGCCCCACGTCTAAAGTGTCAGACCACTGATGCTCCGTCTGAGTCTCCTCCCCCCTGACACCAATTTAAGATCCTAGCCTTGCTCCACCTTCTCCGCTGCTCCTTCCTCCTCTGGGTCCGCCTGCCCGCCGGGGTTCCGCCCTTTCTAGCCTCTTCTCCCGCTGATTCCCCTGAGCCTTCTCCCTCCCTCCGGCGGGCTTTAGGAGCTGGTTCCCCATCCGGGTCTCCTGCTGTTCCGCGCGCCTGCACATTTGAACTTGGCGCGCGCGCCCAGCCAGCAGCTTTCCTCCTGACCGTTTCACTGCTGCTGCCACTGCTTCCCCCTTCGGGGGGGCTAGCTGCAACTGACCTCCCTTCCGTTCCCCCACTCTCCGATGGAGGCGTGGTCAGCCCTGACTCCCTCTCTGGAGGAGACGCTGGCCCTGACACATGTGACTCCTCCCCCCCACTATGCTCTGGTGGGGAAACTGGTCCCGATCCTCCACTGCTGCTTTGGGGTTCCCCTCTGGCTCCTTGTTTCTGGTGCGTCCCCCCTGGGACCCCCCTTGCCCTGACCATCGGCGCCCCCTTCTGGGAATCTTCTGATTCGCTGGAGAAGCTCATGGAATCTCTCGGGCCACTGTCATACTCCCCTACGCTGCCCTCAGATTCTTCCCCTTCGCTCTCCCAATCCTCTCTCCCCAGTGCTCCTGCTCCTGATTCCCTGACATCCATCCCCCTCTCGAAGCCCCCCCTTCCCCCCTCCCCCTCTTCGGGTGTGGGTTCCGGGTGCTCCAGTCCTGTGGGTGTGAGTGCGGGATACCATTCTTCCCCCCTGGTGTGTAGCCGGTCCACTGGATCCGGCCCAACCGCAACGGGCTCGCCGACGTCGATTTCCTCTGCTTCCATCTCTCTGCTGATGTGCTCGAATCCAGGATCCTCCCCCAACACGTCCATGTCCTCCCCTCCCCCGGGTACCTCTGGTGAGACTGCTTGCAAGGGTCCCCGCAGCAGCTCCCTGTGCCACCCCACCTCCGGTTGAGTGTCCCACCAATAGGAGCGGTCTGTGGCAAACCCTGAGAGAGACCCCTCCGAGGAGCTAGTGTCCGGCGTCATCTCTTCAGCTGATGAAAAACCCTGGAACGTACTGGCTGACAGTGTGGGTGTGAAGAGCCAGTCGTCGAAAAACTCTGCCGGCATAGGTCTGTGTGGGAAGAGTGCATGGAACTCGTCTTTAAGATAGTGCTCCTCCACGGCATAGCACGGTACCCACCTGTTGGCACTGGCTGGGGTACCTTCCCTGGCGAGGAGGTATTCCACCCCCTCTTCCCCCCACCTCGAGTCCAAAATCTCCGTGACCTCGTTGAGTGGCGTCGCCCTCCGTGACCCCTCCCTCTTTGGAGATTCACTAAGTGTGTCTGGCGCGTTCCCTGTCGCCTGAAACCTGTGGGGTTCCCTGTAGGGTGTGAGCACTGACCTATGAAAGACTGGGTGCATTCTGGAGCCCTCCGGGAGTGTCAACCGGAAGGCCACTGGATTGATTTGTGCCGCGACCTGGTAAGGTCCCAGCTGCTTGTGCTTGAGCTTCCTCTTAGCTAGCGTCCTGGCCGGCACTGCCTGGGCTGCTAACCAGACCCAGTCCCCCACCTGGATGTCCTCCCCGACCCTCCTGTGCTTGTCTGCCTGCATTTTGTAGGCGTGTTTCGCCAGTTCCAATTGCCTTCGGAGTTGCTCGTGGACCTCCTGTAACTCTGCTGCTAAGTGCTCTGCTCCCCTTGGCTCCCCCTCCCCCTTCGTCTCTAACCCCGGGAAAGTTCTGGGATGCCGCCCATTATTGGCGAAGAACGGTGTCACTCCCGTAGACCCGTGCTTCGTGTTGTTGTAGGCAAACTCGGCCAGCGGTAGGTAGTCCACCCAGGTCGAGGGTTGTTGATTGGCGTAGCATCGCAGGTACTGCTGCATGATGGCGTTGACCCTCTCCGCTTGTCTGTTGGTCTGCGGGTGTCGTGCCGACGCTAAGTTGATCTTGACGTTCAGGATGCCCAGCAGCTTCTGCCAGAAGCTCGAGACGAATTGGCGACCCCGGTCGGACAGGATGGACCGCGGCAAGCCGTGAGCTTTGAACACGTGGTCTATGAACAGCTTGGCGGTCTGTTCCGCTGTGGCCACCTTCGCGCACGGAATAAAGTGCGCCATCTTGGTGAACATGTCTACGACCACGAGCACCGCTGTTTTGCCTCGCGAGCTGGGCAGATCTGTGACAAAGTCCAGGGCCACTCTCTCCCACGGTTCGAGCGGCGTCTGTAGGGGTTCTAGTAGACCCGCCGGCTTCCTGTGTACTGGCTTGGCCCTTTGGCAGGTGTCACACCTGGAGACGTAATCCGCGACTTCTCCCCTCACCTTGGGCCACCAAAAGTCTCTGGTTACTAATTCCGCCGTTTTGTCCTTGCCGAAGTGCCCAGCGCTGGGCGTGTCGTGTAGCTGCTGCAAGACTTTCGCGCGGAGGTCGTCTCCGGGCACGTAGAGAGCCCCTTTGCGGATGAGCAGTCCGTCTCGTATCTGGAACTCGTCGTCCTTCGCTGTGCCTTTTCGCACCTCCTCCATCTTGGATTGTGCGAACGAATCCGTCTGCAGCGCTCGACGCACCGCGTCCAGGTCCACGGCAGCTGAAGCGCACGCCCACGCTTTCGGTGCGAAAATGTGCTTGGCCGCCACCGGCGCCGCTTCCTCGAGATACTGCGGCTTCCTGGATAGTGCATCCGCCATGACGTTGTTGTCTCCCGGGATGTATTCTATCCGGAAATCGAAATCCGCAAAGAACTCCGCCCAGCGGATGTGTCTCTGGTTCAGGAACCGCGCCGTGCGCCAGTACTCCAGGTTCTTATGGTCCGTGCGGACTTGCACTGTGTGTCTGGCTCCAACGAGGAAGTGCCGCCACGCCTTGAAAGCTGCATGAATGGCCAGCAACTCCCTGTCCCAGATGGTGTAGTTCTGTTCCGCCTTGCTGAGTTTCCTGGAGTAGAATGCGCACGGCCTCCATTCCCCTTGCGGATCTTGCTGCAACAGGACGGCCCCCACCGCTCTGTCTGAGGCGTCCGTCTCAACCCTCATTGGTCTGCTGGGGTTTACATGTAGCAGCTGTTCTTCGGACGCGAAGAGACGCTTGAGTCTCCGAAAGGACTGCTCCGCCTGGTCCGTCCAGGTGAACTTCTTCTTCTTGGAGCTGAGGGTGTCCGTGATGGCCGCCGTCTCCTTCGCGAACCCTTTGATGAACTTGCGATAAAAGTTGGCGAAGCCGACGAACCTCTGGACCTCCTTCCGATTGCGCGGGCTCTTCCAGTCCAACACCGCGCGGACCTTGGCGCTGTCCATGGTGAGTCCCTTGTCGGACAGCTTGTAGCCCAGAAAATCCACCTCCGTCATGTCGAACTGGCACTTCTCTAATTTGGCGTAAAGTCTGTGCTCCCGTAGCCTCTGCAGGACCTCCTTGACGTCCCTCTCGTGAGCCTCCTGCGATTCCGAGAAGATCAGGATGTCGTCCAGGAAGCAGACGCACTTCTTGTAGAGGAGTCCCGCTAACACGTGATGCATGAAAGCTTGGAAGGTATGGGAGCCATTTTGCAGACCAAAAGGCATTACGCGATATTCATAGGTGCCTAAAGGTGTAAACATGGCTGTCTTCCACTCATCGCCCTCCCGCATGCGTATAAGGTTGTACGCCCCTCGTAGATCCAACTTGGTGAAGATCCGTCTCTTCCTCACCGTCGCGAGCAGGTCGTCGATCTTGGGCATGGGGAATGCTGCGGGCTTTGTTTTGGAATTTATGGTCCTATAATCAACTATGAGTCTCCGTTGGGGCGTGTCCTTCTTCTTCACGAAAAACACGGGACTGCCCCCCACTGCTTTAGATTCTTGGATGAACCCCCGCTTCAAGTTGTGATCTATGAACTCCCTGAGTTCTTGCAGTTCATCTTCAGACATGGAATACAGTTTCCCAGTCGGCAGCGTCGCTCCCGGCAGGAGGTCAATCTTGCAGTCGTAAGGCCTGTGGGGAGGCAGCTTATCCGCTTCCCTCTCGCAGAAGACCTCCAAAAACTCCTTGTACTTGTTGGGTACCGCTTGCACCATGCCTAGGTGTAGCTGCGGTTCATCCTCTTGCCCCTCCTCCTCCTGGCGGGTCTGGATGCAGTGTTCTGCGCAGTAGGAGGAGCAGAAGGTCAACTGCCGCTGGTACCATGCTAATGCCGGGCTGTGCCTATCCAGCCAACTCATACCCAACACTATGGGCGTGTCCGACAGGTGGGTGACGTTGAAGCTGATGACTTCGCGGTGGTTTCCAATTTGCATCACCATCGGTGGTGTTTGCTGTACCACCTCTCCTCCCAGTAGCTTCCTGCCATCGACCGTGACGACGTTTAGGGGCATCGTGGCTGGCATGAGTGCTATGCGATGTTGCTTGATAAAGTCCACTCCAATAAAGTCTGCGTTGCTCCCAGAGTCAATGGTTATTGGTACTTGCATGGTGTGCCCATTGGGCAACTGGAGCGATGCGGTGAGTTGCACCACTGGTTTGGGTGGGAGGGGGTCTGTGGGCTGTAAAATCTCTGGGGACTGCTTCACTGACTTGCCTGGTTGGGCCCCAGTGGCTCTGTTTCCAACCAGGCTTCTTCTTCCCCCTGCAGCTGTTTCGGCTGCTCACCTGTTCCCTTTACTGTTGCTGAGGCTGCAGTGTGCTTCTGGAGCCTCTGGGGACACTCTTTGGCCATGTGCTGTGCACTGTCGCAGATGTAACACTTCCTGGTCCCTCTAGGAGCCTTCCCCTTGACTGCTCCCGGTGTTTGGGCTCTGCTGGCAGTCTGAGCCCTGGCACCACCAATCTCCATCGGCTCTTCTCCCCTTCCCAAAGGAGGCATGGACAGCGCCCGCCCCGCCTCTCTGGGAAAGAAAGGGGTTGTCCTGGCTGGGGTGCTTGCCTTACGTCCTTCCTCCCTGCTCCAAGGGCGTCCTTCCAGGCGCACACCAATTGCCAACGCTCTTTGGGCAACTTCTTGGGTACTTTGGGGTCGTTCCCCTCTTGCCAGCTCATCTTTCACCTCTCCACTTAGCCCCTCCCAGAACAGGTCTCTGACAGCAATAGAGTCCTTCTCCCAGCCCATCACGTTCAGTAAGGCAAAAAAGCGCGAGTGATATTGCCTCACCGTCGCTTTCCCTTGCTGTAGTCCATGCATTTCCCTCCGAGCAATATCTACATCTACCGTAGATTTAAAGCAAGCGTCCATAGCTTCGATAAATGCATCGGAATCTTTGAGGGCGGGGTCTTTTTCGCGCCACAAATTCCGCAGCCACGCTTTTGCTTCCCCATGCAAATGAGTGATTATGAAGCCCACCTTCTCTTCCTCATCTCTAAAGTCTTTCCGAAGCAAATTGAGCGCGTAAACCACGTCAGCTCTGAAGTTAGGGTATTGCTGCAGGTTCCCATCAAAGTGGGCTACTAGGCTGCCCCCCCTCTTCCCGAGGCCAACTCCCTCCGGTTTGGGTCCTGGCAGCCCCTCTTTCCCCCAACGGTCCCACCTGGCCTGCAGATCCCGGCAGAGCGCTACTGCTTCTTCTTCTCTTTTCCTGGATGCTGCTACTTCTGCGTAAAGCGTCGTGACTGCTTCTTGCAGTTCTTTCACCTGGCTCTCTGTAGTCATCTTTGCCTATCTTCGTGAGCTCGCAAAACACCAAGTCTTGCCCCTCGCTGCACCAACTCACGCTGCGAGGTTTTTATCAGAGACGGAGCATACTGTCAGGGCTGCCCTAGGTCCCAGCTCACAAAGGACCAACGCTGCTTCGTTGTTAAGTATAAAAGTCTTTATTGAAGTTCAGTTTCACTTCCAGAGCCGCAGCGCGCAGCCCCACGTCTAAAGTGTCAGACCACTGATGCTCCGTCTGAGTCTCCTCCCCCCTGACACCAATTTAAGATCCTAGCCTTGCTCCACCTTCTCCGCTGCTCCTTCCTCCTCTGGGTCCGCCTGCCCGCCGGGGTTCCGCCCTTTCTAGCCTCTTCTCCCGCTGATTCCCCTGAGCCTTCTCCCTCCCTCCGGCGGGCTTTAGGAGCTGGTTCCCCATCCGGGTCTCCTGCTGTTCCGCGCGCCTGCACATTTGAACTTGGCGCGCGCGCCCAGCCAGCAGCTTTCCTCCTGACCGTTTCACTGCTGCTGCCACTGCTTCCCCCTTCGGGGGGGCTAGCTGCAACTGACCTCCCTTCCGTTCCCCCACTCTCCGATGGAGGCGTGGTCAGCCCTGACTCCCTCTCTGGAGGAGACGCTGGCCCTGACACATGTGACTCCTCCCCCCCACTATGCTCTGGTGGGGAAACTGGTCCCGATCCTCCACTGCTGCTTTGGGGTTCCCCTCTGGCTCCTTGTTTCTGGTGCGTCCCCCCTGGGACCCCCCTTGCCCTGACCATCGGCGCCCCCTTCTGGGAATCTTCTGATTCGCTGGAGAAGCTCATGGAATCTCTCGGGCCACTGTCATACTCCCCTACGCTGCCCTCAGATTCTTCCCCTTCGCTCTCCCAATCCTCTCTCCCCAGTGCTCCTGCTCCTGATTCCCTGACAGTGGTCCGGCGGCACTGCGGCAGCAGGAGGCCCCATTAGCTAAAGTGGTACCTCAGGTTAAGAACAATTTCAGGTTAAGAATGGACCTCCAGAACGAATTAAGTTCTTATCCTGAGGTACCACTGTACACACAATGGAAGTTCTCAGCAAGCTTTGCTGGTATGTAAACAGACATGTGACATGCAACAGTTCAATGTCTGTAACTAAAGGTGGAATGGAATTTTCCAACAGTAGATAGCCTCAGTTCCTCTGAGCTACCTTATTATTCATTGTACATTAATTTGAGCTTGGGAGTTCCTCTGCCTGTTTTTACATGGACCCCCTCTTTCAGTTCTGAAAAAAACCCGCCCCACTGATATTTCTCAGGTCTCTATGGGCTCTGCTGAATTCCTGATCTAAAAAAGGGGAAGGAGGAGGAGGAGGAGGAGGAGGAGGAGGAGGAGGAGGAGAAGAGGAGGAGGAGTTTGGATTTGATATCCCACCTTCCACTCCCCTTCAGGAGTCTCAAAGCGGCTAACAATCTCCTTTCCCTTCCTCCCCCACAACAAACACTCTGTGAGGTGAGTGGGGCTGAGAGACTTCAAAGAAGTGTGACTGGCCCAAGGTCACCCAGCAGCTGCATTTGGAGGAGCGGAGACGCAAACCCGGTTCCCAAGATTACGTGACTATCGCTCTTAACCACTACACCACACTAGCTCACAAGAAGGGGAAGATTTGCCTGTCGGAGAAGAAGGGCGAGAGGGGGAAAGGGAATCTTTTGAGAGAAGATGGCAATGCCCCCCAAAACTCCTTTAAGTTGATTTTGTCGGAATTCAAGCAAGCAGAGTCTCCAGCTCTTAGGAATTTGGCCACCCTCCAGGTGCCCGGCTTGAATCCTTGTGTTTACCTCCCCTGCCAGCGTCTGCCGGCAAGATCAAGGGAGGTCTCTTCGGCGATCCTCCTCAACGTGAAGGAGAACACACCACTCCTCCCCCAGGGAGGGGGAATGAGACAGACAGAAATATATCTACATGTCTTTATTTCTGTCTTTCAGCAGTACAGAGAAAACATGTCTGCACACTCTGCTTTCCCAACTGCAGAGAGAGAATAAACTCCACCCATGTACTTCCAGTACAGGGTCATGTGCTGCTCTGAGGTAACATCCGGCTCTCAGAGCAGTGAATAGACTGTTCCTGGTTCCCACGGTACAATCCAATAACACCCACATCCTGTTTACCATTCCAGCCACCTGGTGCTTGCTTTTGCATTGCTCCTTTTTCGTAACATCCTCCCCCAAAAGAATCAATGCGTGTTGCAGCAAGCAAAGCATGATCCAGAGAAGAAAACAAACAGTTGTTATACACATAACACTCCCCTGTTGTTTCAGTTCCACCCTTGGAACTCCCCGCCACTGGTTTCCCCAGTGTACCTCTCTGGTTGTCTGGTTTCCAAGGAATGAGTGCATCTGCATTACCTTGGCTAGCAACTCTCTGTTGTGTCTTTGTCTCTGACTTAGACACAGCTCCAACCTGTCCTCGGTTGTTTACAACAGCAACACATGCAACAGCTAAGTTAGCAAACTCTTTTGAGTACCTCTTGGGTGGTTGACCCTTTGTAACTCTCTCAGACCTACGTATGAGGTGCTGATCCTCTCTGCTCACTGGTCCAGTCTCAGGACTCTTTGGAGAACTAGTTCCAATGGTAAACAGTGGTTCATCCTTCAGCTGTGAAGGCCTATCTATTGTGTGAGACTTCCTCTCAATGACTGTGACAACTGAGCTCTCTGAGCTATCAGTGTCATCACTTTCATTACAGCTGAAATCAGTGAAATCATCATCATCTGAATCGTCCTCAGTGGGAAATGTGTGTACTATCACTCTCTCCTGTTCAGGAGCACTCTCTAGAAATTTTGTGAGAATCACCTGACCAGATTCAGACAAAATTACTCTGTAGAGACCCTTTTCATACCCCACAAAAATGCCTCTGGCATTCTTTACTCCACCTGGAGCTTCTGTTCTCACATGAGACCCAAAAACCTTGAAATGGGCAACAGAAGGTTTTCTGTGGAACAGTTTCTCAAAAGGAGAACTTCCCAACTCTTTTGAAACCTTTCTCACTTTCGTATAACAGTACGACATCAGAGACTCGGCCCAGTACTCATGTGGCAGATGTGAACTAAGCAATTGCGCTTCCATCCCCTTTTGCAATTCTCTGTTCACCCGTACACAGACACCCCTGTTCCACGTTTCCGCTGAAACAGCAATCTTGTGTCTTATTCCCTTCTTCTGCAGGAACCTTTGGAAATCCTGTAAAAGAAAAATCTGCTTCTCATCTGTGAATAGACAATCAATGTTAGCATCATGCATACTCTTAACTTTGTCACAAAACTCCTGAAACCTCTCCAAGGCTTCCTGTGGCTTTCTCAACACATAAACCCAGACATAGTTAGAGAAATGATCCACATACACAAGATAATATCTTGCATTGCCTCTAGATGGTTCTAGAGGACCAATCACATCAGCATACACCCGCTGAAATGCTCTGTTGACTCCGGTCTTCTTCTTGCTCATACCTGCAAGAGAAACTAGGTTAGACACAGATGAATTACATTCCATGTAATCACTTTGTGCAAAAGTCAACAAATAAAGTCCATCCTTCTCCTTGGCCGAAAGAAATAACTCTCCATCTTTGTAGATCTTGCAGCTCTCAGCATCGTAGGACAGTTTCAGTCCTTTCTTTGCAATCTGCGAAACACTCAGCAGATTGAACTTCAATTCAGGAACCAAGTAAACATTGTTTATTGTCAAGTCCAGACTCTTAAGATAGACAGTCCCTTTTCCGGTCGCTTCCAGCTCCTGACCGTTGGCCTGTTTCACAGCGAAGCTTTGCTTCTTAAACGATGAAAAGAGTTCTTTGTGTGGAGACATATGAACTGTCGCGCCCGTGTCAATAACAAACGAGTTCCCAACGTCTGGTGTGGTTCCTTTCGCCATCAAAGCTTTTCCAGGTTTCACCGAAGTCTTGGTGTGACCTTTGCCTGACGCCTCAGGCTTTGCTGAGCGGCCCTTCGCTCCTTTAGGCTGACGTGGCTTCTTACAGTTCCGCTGAAGATGCCCAGCCTGTCCACAATTGTAGCATCGGACAGCGTTCAAAGCTAGAGCTTTTTCTCCAGTAGCTTCATCTGCGGGGGAATTAGAACTCCGTTCCTCCCTCCCCCTGTCCTTTACTTCCAGTGCAGCAAGTCTGTCCTGTTCATTCAGAACTACGGCACACACCCTCTCCGCGGTCAAATCTTGTGCCGGGAGGGAACCAAGCTGACTGGCAACCGTTTTGTAAGTCCGATTTAAGCTGTTGATCATCATGAAGCAAAACACTTCCTCCTGCAGATGGAAATTGCGTTCCACCATCTGCTGGCGCAGATATTTCATCTCCGTCAGGTGCGCTTGAACGTCTCCATCAGGCGCAAGCCTCAGATTGGTCAGCTTCTCAAAATACAGCAACGCTGAAGAACCAGCATCCCTCTGATGTGTTCTTCGTAGCATCTCCCAAATTTCCCGTGCATATTCCAAACCCTGAATATGCACCAATTGGTCATCTGACACACACAGAATTATAGCCGTCCTGGCTTTCAGATTCTGTGACTCCCAACCTCGGGTTGGTGCTGCTGGGATGGGGTTCTCAATCACGTCAAAGACCCTCTGATTCTGCAGCAGGGCCTTCATCTTTATAGACCAAGATGAATAATTGTCATTAGTGAGGGGAGGGGGATAGGGCAAACCTCCCGCCTTCTTGGAATCCATGCTGAATCCAAGGGTCAGCTTTACACTCAATCTCAAGCCAGCTTTCACTTTTCAAGTCAGTAAACTCCAAAAGTCTTTGTTTACTGCTTCACTGGCAGGCAAGCCTTTGGGCTGTTTTTTTCCAAACCCTTGCACAGCTGCGCAGATACACTTTCGATTTCCCAGGCTCTTTTTAGGCCACTCAGTAACTGGCAGACGTTGCCTAGCAACCTGCTCAGGACGGAACTCCTTATCTCACCTCAGGAATTCCTGGTATGCAAGCTTGCCTTCAGAGCTTGTTTTTCAAACGCAGCTCTTGTGAACCAGAAATTAATCTTTCTGCGTTCATTCTCTCTCCCAAAATGCAGCTTCTCACAGATCAGATAACCATCGGTCTGCTACCAGTTGTCGGAATTCAAGCAAGCAGAGTCTCCAGCTCTTAGGAATTTGGCCACCCTCCAGGTGCCCGGCTTGAATCCTTGTGTTTACCTCCCCTGCCAGCGTCTGCCGGCAAGATCAAGGGAGGTCTCTTCGGCGATCCTCCTCAACGTGAAGGAGAACACACCACTCCTCCCCCAGGGAGGGGGAATGAGACAGACAGAAATATATCTACATGTCTTTATTTCTGTCTTTCAGCAGTACAGAGAAAACATGTCTGCA